>NC_041388.1:252094822-252125111 GCF_002162155.2 Triticum dicoccoides
GGGAGTCCTGGATTAGGGGGTGTCCGGATGGCCGGACTATACCTTCAGCCGGACTCCTGGACTATGAAGATACAAGATTGAAGACTTTGTCCCGTGTTCGGAAGGGACTTTCCTTGGCGTGGAAGGCAAGCTTGGCGATACGGATATATAGATCTCCTACCATTGTAACCGACTTTGTGTAACCCTAACCCTCTCCGGTGTCTATATAAACCGGAGGGTTTTAGTCCGTAGGACAACATACACAACAACAGTCATACCATAGGCTAGCTTCTAGGGTTTAGCCTCTTCGATCTCGTGGTAGATCTACTCTTGTACTACCCATATCATCAATATTAATCAAGCAGGACGTAGGGTTTTACCTCCATCGAGAGGGCCCGAACCTGGGTAAAACTTCGTGTCCCTTGCCTCCTGTTACCATCCGGCCTAGACGCACAGTTCGGGACCCCCTACCCGAGATCCGCCGGTTTTGACACCGACATTGGTGCTTTCATTGAGAGTTCCTCTATGTCGTCGCCATCAGGAAGGATGCCTCGCCCCGTCTTTAAAGATGGCACCATTGCTAAGGGAGCTTTGGCTGTCGGCCAAACCCTCCGGCTAGGTGGTTTTCTTATGACCGCCTGTTCGGCTTCTGCGCCGACAATGACCTCTCGAGCCACCGAAAACAATCTTCATATCAGCTCGGAACTCGCCGAGCAGTTAGATCCAATGGATCTCTCCTCCATAAATGAGCTCTTGGATCGCTTCGCCGCCCTGGGAGTCGCCACAGATTACGACTAGATTGGGCCTAAACCTGATCTGAGAGAGATTAACTCTCCCCAAGTCACCCATCACGTTGCCGTGGTAGAGGGACAGTGCGGCGACCCTTCATCTATCTTAAGGACTCGCTACGTCCGGATTCCCGATCCCTCCAAGCCGGATACCCGCGGAGGGGAGGATATCACTCAAGACCTGAACTTAGAGTCAGGCGACGGGCTGGATTCATTGGACAACATCCAGGATTCCAAATTTTCGAGTTCGGAAATTCCTCGGCCTCTGAGCCTCAGATAGGGTGAGGCTTCGGATTTAATTCCGCCCAACACCCGAAAATAAGTGATCTATCCCAAATTAGGCAAGAGCCCGATGAAATAGTACATCATTACTGGGCCAGATTCCTCCTGGTTAGGAACAGGATAAAGGACTGCCGCGAGGAAGACGCAATCTCAATCTTTTGCAATAATTGCATGGACAAGGGAATTCTCAACGCCATAAGTCGCCGTGATATTACACGCTTCGCTGACTTGGCATCCATCGTACGAAAGTACTGTGCGATGGAAAGCACCTGGAAAACCGAAATAAAATTTTGGGACGATCCGGCCCTGAATACAAACCCAGTCCGAAATAAAAGGGTGCATCATCTCCAGACACCCGGGTCAAACACCAAAAAGCAAAACCCTCTACAGGGCATGGAACCGTATTGGAAGGATGGCTTAATGGACCCTGTAAAATTCACAGTACAGAGGACGCCACACCAACTCACAACCTTAGAGCATGTTGGATACTCTGGCAGGTGGCCAAAATTGGCAAAAATCTCCTAATTCCGGAGGCCACAGAAAGCCACCCCAGAGACACCAATACGGTATTAACAGTCTATGAGACTTTCGCATCAAATAATATGTGAAAAAGGACACTCCGCAGCCTTGCTGAAGTCTACCAAGTAGCAACAATAAACCCATGGAGTGTCACGGCTATTACCTTTAACGCCAATGATGAACCTAAATTCCGAACAGCCCGAGCACCAGCCGCATTGGTCCTCACTCCAATAGTGGACGGCTTTCGTCTTACCAAGGTACTCATGGACGGCGGCAGCGGATTGAACCTCATTTATGAGGAAACCCTTCAAAAAAATGGAAATAGACTGGAACCGCATTGAGCGAAGCAACACAACCTTTAGAGGAATAATCCCCAGTCGGGAAGCGCACTGTACAGGAAAAATCACACTAGATGTGGTGTTCGGCACGCCGGATAATTACAGGTCCGAAGAGATCACGTTCCATGTGGCTCCGTTCAGCAGCGGTTATCACGCTCTGCTAGGGCGGGAAGCGTTTACAATCTTCCAAGCAACACCCCATTACGGGTACATGAAGCTCAAGATGCCCGGGCCTAACGGGATCATCACTATCGCTAGTGATTCGGACATAGCACTCTGCGCCAAAAACAAGACAGCCACACTGGCCCTCGAGGCACTATCCGAAGCCCTAGCGGCTAAGGAACTGACTACGCTGCGCTCTACGGTGAATAGGGACGATTTGGTACTCGACAAAAGATCCAAGTCCACCTCCTTTAAACTGGCGGACAAAATAGTCAAATTCCAAGTCCATCCAACGGACCCCAATAAAACAGCTTCCATCGGGGCACAGCTAAACCCTGATGTAGACGCCGCACTGCGAGAGTTCCTATGAGAGAACTGGGACATTTTCGCTTGGCACCCTTCAGACATGCCAGGAATCCCACGTAGGCTGGCCGAGCACAGGTTAAATATCCAAACAAGATTCAAACCTGTCAAACAGGCTCTTTGGCATTTTTCCGAACCTAAGAGACAGGCCATGGGAGAGGAGCTAGCAAAGCTATTGGAGGCCAGATTCATCAGAGATATAAAACATCTGGACTGGCTAGCAAACCTGGTGATGGTACCAAAGAAGGACAAATCCTGGCGCCTGTGTGTTGATTTTAAAGACCTTAACAAGGCTTGCCCAAAGGATCCCTTCCCCCTCCCCCACATCGATCAAATTATCAACGCTACCGCAGGACATGATTCGTTGTGTTTCCTCGACACATATTCCGGCTACCATCAAATCAAGATGGCAGAACCAGACCAAGCCGCAACGACATTTATCACACCATACAGCCCATTCTGCTTCAACACGATGCCCTTCGGGCTCAAAAACGCCAGCGCAACATATTAGCGCATGATTCAGACATGTCTGGCAAACCAGATCGGCAAAACAGTGGAGGCATATGTAGATGATGTGGTCGTCAAAACAAGACATGTCAAATCTCTAGTAGACGACTTGAGGCTCACATTTGATAACCTTTGAACATACGACATCAAGCTCAACCCAGAAAAATGCGTTTTCGGCGTTCCAGCCGGAAAGCTCTTGGGCTTCATTATATCCGGTAGAGGAATTGAAGCAAATCCAGCCAAGATCCAAGCTCTGTCGCAACTGGATATCCCAAAGGACCTCAAACAAATACAAAAGCTAACCGGATGTGTAGCTGGAGGCCATAGAACTCCAGGAGCCCCCGGAGAAATGGATGGATTGGAAATCCGAGCCCCCTTATTAAATAAGGGACGAGGCACACCCGCTCTCCTTTGGAGGGATTAGGGGCACTCTCCGCTTGCTCTCCGCCATTATAGATGGCAAGGCCGGCTCGCACCGGGACCATATAGGCCGGGGGGAGAAATCCCTTGGTCTGGAGCATCACTAGCTCGCTATGCGGGATGGAGCATCTCTCCCAGTATCCAGGCTGAGGGCTGGAAGGGCGAGAGGAGGAGTCGTGATGGCTGGCCATGGTGGAATGGACCTTTGTCGGATGCGCTCTGATGAACACTCGCGAAGGGGGGAAGATGTGGTTTGGATCTAAATCCTCGTCCCCTTAAATAGGTCAGCTCATTTACGCGGCTAGGGGTGTGAATGTAAAAACACTCAGACTTTTCATATTCGTTTGACACGTGGGAAGCGGCCATTATTGGGTGTAGAAGCCAAGGAGCGCACATCTACAAGAAACCGAACTTTATTCAACAGGTACACAGAATTTGGAGGAGAACCCGTCTTGCAATGCCGAAGACAATCTGCGCGCCGGACTCATCGTCATTGAAGCCTGGTTCGGGGGCTACTGAGGGAGTCCTGGATTAGGGGGTGTCCGGATGGCCGGACTATACCTTCAGCCGGACTCCTAGACTATGAAGATACAAGATTGAAGACTTTGTCCCGTGTCCGGAAGGGACTTTCCTTGGCGTGGAAGGCAAGCTTGGCGATACGGATATGTAGATCTCCTACCATTGTAACCGACTTTGTGTAACCCTAACCCTCTCCGGTGTCTATATAAACCGGAGGGTTTTAGTCCGTAGGACAACATACACAACAACAGTCATACCATAGGCTAGCTTCTAGGGTTTAGCCTCTTCGATCTCGTGGTAGATCTACTCTTGTACTACCCATATCATCAATATTAATCAAGCAGGACGTAGGGTTTTACCTCCATCGAGAGGGGCCGAACCTGGGTAAAATTCCGTGTCCCTTGCCTCCTGTTACCATCCGGCCTAGACGCACAGTTCGGGACCCCCTACCCGAGATCCGCTGGTTTTGACACCGACAAGGGACGTTAGTCTTGTCAAGGTAATGCAAGTTATGCTAGTTCGTCGGGTCCTGCCATGCCAACGTCGATCTCTCTGTATGTGGGAGTTCAACCCGGAAGGACCGTGAACTATTCAGCAATTCTTCGGCGTGACACTCGAAGTGATGTATGGATTGTTCTTCGAATCACGAATAAAGTGTCCGTACACCACCGAGGATGTGGGTCTCAACTTCAACCGTCTAGATACCCACATAAGTAATTCTGCGGTTGAACATGCTTTCTTTTTATTTGTCACAACATCATTCTAAAAAAATCGCTCTCAGCCAGGACTGGATAAGAAAGGCGGAGATGATCAGGTGTTCGGCCCCCCTTCCCGAAGGCTCATCGGATCCTGTACTAGCCAGGATGCTTGAGCACGCACCTTAACAAGTGCCATCAGGGGAAGATAAAGGGAGGAATAAAGAAGCCGAAAGAGGGCTTCACGCATTACTCATCCAAACCGGGGGAATTAGTGTCTCCGTGAAGGAGGATAATTGGGGAGAAGAATCTAGAATCCCCTCTCCCCAAGGAAGGAAAAGGACCGCCTCTAAAGACTTGGAAACAAAGGTTTCCAAACGAGGGAAGAAACCTTCGCCATGGGGCCCTGCCCCAGATGGCGTCCTTACCGCACAGTGCCTGCAAGGGGGCCAACCCTCCATCGAGCTGTAAGTGAACAAGAGTACTTTGGTAAATATAGCCTGCTTTATCTCCAAGGACAATAACCGAGCCATATATCTTGCAGTCCGGCTCGTAGCCCTTCTCGACAGAGTTCGTCTTTGGGGGATCTTCTTCCGGAGATGATGGAGAACGAAACGCCTCCCCCTGTCTCCCCGCCTCCTGGGGCGGACGACCCTGAGGTGTCATCACGAAGGATTTCTCCTGATCCGCCAAGGCCAGAAGGTAACACTTCGGCCACCCAAAGTCCGGAGTATTCGGCTCCTAAGGAGAGCAACAGAAAGAGTTTGGGATTGTCCGGTGCACAATCGGACGCACTGATGGGTCTTTTGGAGCAAGCGGCTATCTCATAGGCGCATCGTACTTTAATGGGTACGGTGGTTGAGAGGATTTCATCCGCAAAAAGTGGGTTGCATGAGGCTTTTACGAGTCTGCTAAGATGTTTTAAGGTACGCAAAGTAATATATAATTTTTTTGACGGTACCGCACACGCTTGGTGTGCTCTATATAGATAGTTGCCCCTGAGACTCTGGTTGCTGTCCAGAGGCGGCAAACAGAGGATCATAGTCCCAGGTAATGATCACGTTGCTTTCATGTGCAGGCGACTGAAGGTCCGATGGTTGGCCGGACTGCTGAGTTTGCTGGACTGAGGCGACAACTTGACGCGGCAGATGCCGACATTGCGCTTGTGAACAAGCGGCTTGACAAGGCACAGGGTATGTATTTTTGGGTGGTCAACAAATATTGAGAGGAGCATGATGCTAGTATCTATAATATGCTATGATTGCAGATGGAGCTGCCGTCGTGGAGACCCTTCAGGCGGAACTTGCCCGAGCCAAGGAACAAGCCAGGAGAAGTGATGCGGCCACCCTAAAGGCGGCCGAAGACTTAAGAGCCGAACAGGCTGCTCATCGCCAGAGCGAAGATAAGATGGCCAAGATGGTTGTTGAGCTGAAAGATGCCGCCGACTGATATGAGCTTCTTGAAAAGGAAAGCCAAGCGAAAGTGGCTGACCTGAAGAAAGCCATGGAAGCAGCCAAGGAAACCCGCTCTGAAATCAGAGCGGCGAAGGAGGAGCTCCGTCAGGCTAGAGATATCACGGCTGGGAAGCCCTTTTTGTTGTGGACGAAGTTCGGAGATCCGAAGTATGCCCCTCTGGATCAATTATGGAGTGCTGCAGACGCGTATTCGGACTTGGCAATGAGTGCTGCTGATGCGACTGGGTTTTTCAAAGATCAGAAAGATCATGAAGTGGAAAGATTGTTCTGGTCTCAGTTTAGTGCTCCAATGCGTCCGCCGCTGTTAAATGAACAAATGGCCAAGTGGGCCGAGCTCCATAGGTTGTCCGGACTTGCCATGAGGTCTGTCGTGGATCATCTTTGGCTGAAGGGACCAAGGCCGAATAGTTATTTTGGTTTAGTGCAACGATTCCTTGGTGCTGTGCCGCATATCGAGGATGTAAAGAGGTCGACGTGCATAGAGGGTGCGTGGATGGCCCTTGCCCGTGTTAAGACATACTGGGCAGATATGGAGGCCACCGCTATTGCGACCCGGGATCCGGCCGTAGGCCAGGTCCCGACTGAGCACTATTTTGAAGAAGTCCTAGAAGGCACTCGTTTAATAGAGGCTCAGTGCTCGAAGAGTATCATGTTTGAGTGACATGTATCCCAATTGTAAAAACAATGCTATTTGTATTATAAAGGTTGTGTTTATACTTTTGCCTGGAAGTATTATGATGCCTCCTGTGCGGCCGTTTATGTATGTATATAACCTGAAAGTTTGCAGTCGTCGGTTCAGCCCCCACGCACATAATGCGGGGGTGTTCATAAAAGCGCGTATTCACACTTGACCCAACATCTTGGTCCATTAATGAGGTGATAGCGCGACGAACAAGGCAATCGGACTATATAGCTTTAACACTTTCACTTAGCCATAGGAGTTTGATGGTGGGGCTACTATATAGCCCCTGGTACTTCCGCGCTCATCCGAATACGGTGCACGTACATACATGACCGGGAAACCGGTCCTTCGTTAATGCGGAGGAATCGCGAAGATTCCGCTGAGTCATCGAGTGGTTGGCCAGTCTCGCGCTTTATCATGATAGTCGGTTTTCGGCTTTCTCTACTGAGGTGCTCATCCAGATGAACCAGTGCACAATCACAGTAGTTCTCCCGGTGCCACCTTAGCCGATAGAGCGGAACGTAAGGTAGCAAAACACGGGAGCCGGACAAACCCAACTATTGACCAAAGACATGATTCGGAGCTGATGCATATAAGGCCAAACTCGTGACGCCGAACACTCCCTAAGGTATTCGAACTTTACAACATATACTGGGCTAAGTAACGCCCTCGATTATGAGCCCTAAATTTCCAGGTACTTGCATTAGTCTGACGTGACGGAATGTCAATAACGCCAGCATCCCTTTCGATTGTGTTGAGTATCCAGAGGGAGTGAAGCAACAAGAGACAGTAAAAAGGGTTTACACATGGTCTTAATCTAAAAAGAAACCTTTGAGTGGGGCCCTGCTGCACGTCTGTGCCCGTGTCTCTGTTGTGCCGTATTCTGGAAGGGTGTAGCATGATGATCATCTGTAAAAGAGAAAAACACAGGTGAAAGTCTTCGTGCGAAAAATTGGTTATTCTTAATGAACCATTAAAATGCAATCTAAATAGGGTCAAGCCGAACTGTAGCCCTTTTTACATGCGGATATATCCATCGACCCAATCTCAGGTTTATCTGAGCTGTTACTGCTAGTGGTGCGCCGGACTCGTCTAACCGTGTCCGCGGTCTTGACGACCGATCATTTCTTCTGGTTGGAGAGGACGTTCAGTGATTGGGTGCTAGAGTCGCCACATATTCCTCCCTACGTGAGGAACACTCTGTGTTTCCGCTAACTATGATGATGCCACGTGGACCGGGCATCTTAAGCTTAAGATAAGCGTCATGCGGTACTGCATTAAAACGAGCGAAGGCCGTTCTTCCGAGTAGTGCGTGATGGCCGCTTCAAAATGGAGCGATGTTGAAGGTTAATTCTTCGCTTTGGAAGTTGTCGGGAGAACCGAATGCAACCTCTAGTACTAGAGAGCCCGTGAAGCGGGCCTCTGGGCCTAGTATTACTCCTTTAAAGGTTGTATTGCTTTGGCTGATTCTTGTCGGGTCTATCCCCATTTTGCAGACGGTGTCCTGATATATCAGATTAAGACTACTGCCGCCATCCATAAGGACCCGGGTGAGATTGTATCCATCAATTATTGGGTCTAGCACAAAGGCAGCCGATCCTCCATGCCGGATACTAGTCGAGTAATCCCTGCGATCATAAGTGATCGAGCAGGCCGACCAAGGGTTGAACTTGGGGTGATGGGCTACCTGGCGTATACGTCTCGATGTGCATGCTGGCACCTCCTCTTCGGTATGTGCGTTGCGTAAATCATGTTCACCGTTTTGACCTCTGGTGGGAATTTTTTCTGTCCCCCAGTGTTCGGCTGGTGAGGCTCATCCTCGTCTTCGCTTGGTGTCTCCCTCCCCTTGTGTTCAGCGTTTAGCTTGCCGGCCTGCTTGAAGACCCAGCATTCTCTGTTGGTGTGATTTGCAGGTTTGTCGGAGGTGCCATGAATCTGACACAATCTATCTAGAATCTTGTTTAGGCTGGACGGTCCATCTCTGCTGCCTTTAAATGGCTTTTTCCGTTGACTGGGTCGAGAGCCCCTAAATCCGACATTTACCGCCGTGTTGTCTGGGCTGTCTTCGTTGTTTCAACGCTTGCTTTTATTGCATCGCGGTTTCCCGTTGCCATCCCTAACTTCGGATGTGCCTGGGTTGCTAGTGCCGCTACGCGCCAGCCAACTGTCTTCGCCCGCGCAAAAGCGGGTCACAAGGCTTGTTAGGGATGTCATTGTCCTCGGTTTTTCCTGGCCGAGGTGTCTGGCGAGCCATTCGTCCTGGACACTATGCTTGAAAGCCGCTAAGGCTTCGGCATCTGGGCAGTTGACAATTTGATTCTTCTTCGTGAGAAATCTATTCCAAAGCTTTCGGGCTGACTCTCCGGGTTGTTGAATTATGTGACTTAAATCGTTTGCGTCCGGAGGTCGGACATAGGTCCCTTCAAAATTGGCCCTAAAAGCATCCTCAAGCTCTTCCCATCTTCCAATTGAGTTTTCGGGGAGGCTTTTCAGCCAGTGCCGAGCTATTCCTTTCAGCTTGAGGGGCATGTATTTGATGGCGTGGAGATCATCTCCGCGAGCCATGTGGATGTGAAGGATAAATTCCTCAATCCAGACCCCAGGGTCTATCGTTCCATCGTATGCCTCTATGTTCACGGGTTTGAATCCCTCTGGAAAGTCATGGTCCAGCACCTCATCGGTGAAGCATAGGGGGTGCGCGGCACCCCTGTATTTGGATGTGTCATGGCATTCTTCGGACGGTTGTAGCGTTTGGTTTTGATTCCGAGCTATTATTCGGTCAGTATAGTCGTTTTGGCGGCCATGATTCTATGCCGGAGCGCGCTTCCTAGATCCGTAGATGGACCTGGCCATACCGGATTTTTTGTGCAGGTCTTCACGTAAATCGTGTGCTGACTTGTGTGCGACATCGTTAGCCGCCCTATCGCGGCCACGGGGTGGTCGATCCGGCTGATCGGCCGTTTTATTTTTCAGCTGAGTGGGCTCTAAAGCCTCCTCGTCGAATTCAGGTAGCAGCTTGCGCTTTGGATAGCTCTTTGTGTGGCGACTGCCGCCATACTTTTCTTTAGTGTCAAGCACTTTGTTCCATCTGCTGTTGAGCGTATTCTGGGTGGCCTTAAGCCTTTGCTTCTGCTTCTTCAGGCTCCTCGCAGTGGCGATAAGCCTTGTATGGAGGTTCTCTTGTTCCAAGCGCCTTTCCGGGATGATGTGTGCATCGTCGTCCGGACTGTTCTCCTCTCCGGAGACAGGTTGATGAGCTTTACCCTCGGTGTTGCCGTGATTAGATAGCGGCTCTATACTATGTTCGCCGTCCGCTGGCTCATCCTGCTCCATCGTTGGGTCCATGTGGTCGTCGTTTCCTTTGGAGTCGACTGGGGTATTATTCTTTCTTGCGCTATTATTGCTGTTTTTGCCGAGGCGGGATTTGGAGCGGCGCCTTCGTCATCGCTTTGGTTGCTTCTCGAGGGGACTATCCTTCGCTGCATCCTCCCATTCCTCGTCGTTGTTCTCTTTGGGTGTATCCACCATGTATATATCGTGTGATGAAGTGGTTGTCCAGCGCCCTGTGGGCAGTGGTTCCTGTTTCTCTCCTGCATCGTCGTCCATACCGTCGATGTCTTCGGAGTCGAAATCAAGCATGTCGGTTAAGTCATCGACAGTGGCTATTAAGTGGGTGGTGGGTGGGGAATGAATTCCTTCATCGTCCGCTTCCCACTCGAGCCGGACATAGTTCGGCCGAGGGTCTCCTGACAAGGAGAGAGACCTCAATGAATCTAGCACATCGCCCAAGGGCGAGTGCTGAAAAATATCCGCGGAGGTAAACTCCACGATCGGTGCCCAATCAGATTGGATAGGCACGGACGCAGGCGGTTCGGAGCTTGTGGCCGGGGACGAATCCAAGGATTCGGTAGCATAGGTCTCATAGGAGGTGAAGTCAGTATTCGGCTCTATCGCCGCTGAGTGTGCAGCCTCCGTGGCGGGGTCCATCCACCCGTCCTCGGATGGCACGATCTGCTCCGGATTGAGGGCCGGAGTAACCGCAGGTGCGATCTCCCGAACACCGTCCAATGGCAGAGCTAAGTCATGCTCGTCGTGACTGTGCGGCGCGCCTGACATGAGCTCGAATCCATCGAAGATCAAGTCTTTCTGGATATCGGCAGTGTAGTTCAAGCTTCCAAATCTGACCTGATGGACAGGGGCGTAGCTATCGATCTACTCTAGATGGCCAAGCGAGTTGGCCCGCAGTACGAAGTGGCCGAATACGAAGATCTGTCTGGGCAGAAAAACCTCACCCTGGATCGCATCGTTGCCGATGATCGTAGGAGCCATCAAGCCTTTATCATGACGGCACAGTGGAACTCTCAATGAAAGCACCAATGTTGGTGTCAAAACCGGCGGATCTCGGGTAGGGGGTCCCGAACTGTGCGTCTAAGGCTGATGGTAATAGGAGGCGGGGGCCACAATGTTTACCCAGGTTCCGGCCCTCTCGATGGAGGTAATACCCTACTTCCTACCTGATTTATCTTGATGATATGAGTATTACAAGAGTTGATCTACCACGAGATTGTAGAGGCTAAACCCTAGAAGCTAGCCTATGATTTTGATTGTTGTTGTCCTACGGAGTAAACCCTCCGGTTTATATAGACACCGGAGTGGGCTAGGGTTACACAGAGTCAGTTACAAGGGAGGAGATCTACATATCCGAATTGCCAAGCTTGCCTTCCACGCAAAGGAGAGTCCCACCCGAACACGGGACAAAGTCTTCAATCTTGTATCTTCATAGTCCAACAGTCCAGCCAAAGTATATAGTCCGGTTGTCCGAGGACCCCCTAATCCAGGACTCCCTCAATCTTCCAATTTGATTCATGTAGAAAAGGGAAGATTCATGTGATTTGTATTTCTGGGAAGTTGCTGATGTGGGGGAATGCAACTACGCTGATTATTTAGTTAGCCGAGGAACCCCAATACCAGCAGGTTGGGGTGTTGGACAAGTAACTGAAGGAACGACAGAAGAGGAAGATGCAGAGCAGAAGGTTAAAGATGCAGTTCCTTTGATTATGGCCAAGCAACAGCTGATGAACGGCCTTGACAGCAATGAGGAGATGAAAGAGCTTATGAAGATAATGGGCAAAATCGATGTGCTATGTAGGATGATTGTCTCTTTATTTGTAGTGTATGTAGCACTCGTGATGTATTCAGTGGCTATGACATGAGCACTTTGCTGAAACTAGTAATGAATGAAACCTGTGTAGCGGGTTGGGCATAGTGTTGTGAACATCTAATGATTTCTATTAACGGAAATTGGGGGGTATCACCTTTTGCTCATAAATAAATAAATAACAGAGTCCCTTTTGGTAATAAATAAATAGCAGAGGCCGTGTCGGGTCAGCTTTGTTCCCCTTCGAAGACGTCGAGCAAATTGCAGTCCAACAGCAAACTATGTCATCAAATTCAAGTTTCACAGCCAAATATGAGTACAACTAAACAACAATGCCATCATGTTTTACTCGTCATACAATCACCAAACACAAATCAACATACAGCAAGCACAATTTTCATCAGGTTTCAGTTGTCATATCAAGCACAATTTCACATAGTAGATAAAAAACGTCTTCTAACAGGCACATACGATAAAAGCAATCAGCGTCAACATCTTCGCCATGTGTATTAGCTTGAATTGTAATTCCCCAGAGTGTCATCTTCTTCTTCATCCTCAATGTCCTCGAACGTTGGCTTCTTCTTGATCAACTCTTGTATGTCCACAGCACGACAGGCAATCTTTTCGCTAGCGTCATTGACGTGATGGTTCTCAAAGATATTAGGAACATCTGTGGAATCTTGTACATCAGGAGTGGTGTAAGCGTCATCTTGTTGTGCAACTTCATTAAACGAATTCCTCTACTCAAACCTTTGCAATACTCTCCAGTCATCGCTACGTGCAAATGTGTCTTCTAAGAAAAATATCTGTGTTGCTTGATTTTCTAAAATAAAATGCTCGTTGGTCTGGTATGCCGCCCTAACGTTGATGGATTTGAAATAATGATCAGCTCAGGGTTTTGTGATCCTGGAAAATAGGTTATACCAATGATAGCAAAATAGAACCACACACCGATGATCCTCAAAACTGAAGATATACTGTAACTGAACAATGTCTATTATGTTAGCATACATTTCAGTTGTCTCTCTGCCATACGTATCTGTGCTCATGATGGCACTATTTTGTGTCTTCCATCACGTGCAAGGGTGTTGTAGCGCACATCTCCAACAACGCAATATTCATAATGTCTTACCCGACTATCAGGACCCATTGCTAGTGCGTAAAGGGCATCATCACCTGCCTGCCCATCCTCCCGCATCTTCTTAACCTATGTTTAGAAAATAGACAAGCTGATCATCTTATGTACTCAATATATTAAAAAAACTGACAGTGCAATTCAATAGCTTACATGGCTCTTGAACCATTTCGCAAATCCTGCCATAACCAGTTTGTCAATGTTTCTTGGATTTTGCGGCAGTAACTCATTTTTGTAGATGCTGCACAACATAGTGATCGCGTCAAACATCTAAACATATAAGAATGTGTTGCAAGTTTAGTAGATTACAGTGTATAAGCTGCAGTACTTAGCACTTACTTGATATAAGGTAGTATCTCAGGACAGTTATTCAACACATACCAAACCATTTTGTCCAAATCTTTAGGTTTGTCCTCTTGTTGACTCTTCCCTGTAACTCGAACAGAATAATCGAAAACATTGAGCCCGGGATTGTCTTCACCCACCTCTTTGCTAAGATGATTGTCGGATGTGGGGTTCCGGCAAGCCCTTAAGGTTCGAACACTGGGGTGCATGCGAAGTCTTTCCTTCCCACCAATCTACGCCCTAGCTCGCTAAGATCTCGCGGACGAACTCGATGAACTCACAACACAGAAAGACACAAGATTTATACTAGTTCGGGCCACCGTTGTGGTGTAATACCCTACTCCAGTGTGGTGGTGGTGGATTGCCTCTAGGGCTGATGATTATCAGTACAAGGGAAGAACGGCCTCTTGAGGTTGAGGTGTTCTTGAGCTCGGTGAGCTTGTGTGTGTGTGGGTGGTCTGAATGATCTGTCCCCGAATGATCTGTGCCTTCGTGATCCGTCGTCGCCTCCTTTGCTAAGGTGGTGGCTAGCCCTATTTATATTGGCCATGGTCCTCTTCCCAAATATCGAGCGGGAAGGGAGCCAACAATGGCGGGCAAATTCGAAGGGGGACAACTAGTACAAGCTATCCTGACAAAAGTGGTCTTCGCCTGCCAAAGCTCCTGGTGGTGAAGCTATCTTGGGCTCCACGATGACCTCCGTCTTGCCGTCCTCCTGGTCTTGGTCTCGTTGCACCAATATAGAAACCTTCGCCTGATGCCTCGGTACTCTTCACCTGCGCTGGCCTCCTTAGCACCAAAGAGGAAACAAGGACGATGCGTGCGCTGGCGCCCGCCTGGTGCCTTGCGTCATGGCTCACGTCATGAGGGTCTCGTGAGGTTTGCCCCGCCTTGATATCTCCGCTCCTCGTGAGCCTGCCTAGCTAGGCTACTCCCAAGGAGGTCTTGCATCGTCCGCCTCGCGAGGCTTGGACCCTCGCGAGGTTCTTGGATGCTTTGTTGGTGAAGATGGGCCATATGGCGTGCAGGCTCAGCCACGCCGCGGGCCGTAGGCAGGCAAGTCTGGGGACCCCCATTCCCAGGACGCTGACAGTAGCCCCCGGGCCCAAGGTGCGCTCGGGCTTGGCTTCGCGGCAAAGCCAAGGGCCAAGTATGGAGCGCCGCGGACCCCCAAAGCCTGCGGCCTCAATTGACGCGTGGCGGTTGATTGGACATGGGCTCCTCCGCTTCCCCACGCTGCCTCGGCAACTGCTTGACCTGACAAAAAGGCTAGCGCAGGCAGCACTTGCCTTCGTTGTTTCTTCCTTGCCTCGCTCCAGATCCACTTTCTTGCTCTTCGCCACCGCTACCTCCAAATTTGCCCCAGCCTTGCTCTGCATCTGCCGCTCATGGCGCCGCGCAAGGTCAAGACTTCCTCGGCACCGGCTTGGTACGAGTCCGCTCTCGAGGCGCCCACCGTCACGGAGAAGATCCTCGCCTTCTGTGCGCCCGCTGTCAGCGGGGGAGAGCAACGAGTGGGGGGAGACGGAGCTCTGGCTTGCGTCCGACGAGCCGGAGCCTGAGGGGAGCACCTTCTTCCCCTTCTTCTCGATCAGCATTGCTGTTGGGCTGGTTCCTCCCTTCTCTGATTTCTTTTATGAAGTCCTCGACCACTACGGGCTGCAGGCGTTGCACCTCCATCCCAACTCTGTCCTCCTCCTGTCCATCTTCGCCTACTACTGTGAGGCATACCTGGGCGTGATGCTGTCCGTGGTGCTCCTGCGCCATTTCTTCTTCCTCCCCGTCAGCGAGGGTCACATCTCCGGATGCGCCAACTTAGTTGCGTCCGGCAAGGCCAACTCGATCTCGAGCACCGGGAAGAGGGCCGATAATATTCGGTCCAAATGGGTCATGATGGATGCCAAGCTCACCCATCCGCGCCTGATGTTGCTGACGGAGGCGCCCCGGCAGGGCAAGGAGTGGCCCAGGGCAGAGCTTGTCGACGAGTGGGCATCATCAGTGTTGGGACAGACGATGACTGACCTGAAGCCGGGCAATGCGAGGGCGGCCAAGATAACGGGAGCGATGCTTCTGAGGGAGTTCTTGACGATGCGGGTTGCCCCACTCCAGGCGCGTGCGCACCCCTTCTGGGAGCTTGAAGGAGGGGAAAACAAGGCCCGCCTGAGGCCGGGGGACCTGCCTGACGACGAACTGGATGTCATCCTGCGTCTCATAGTCGGAGACAACCAGGAGTACCCGCCTAGCGCCTTCATTCCCCTGTTCCAACGCAGGGACCGGGAGGAATTTGTCGCCTCCAGGCCGACCTTTGATGCACGCGGGCTGGTGCTGCCGGTGTTTTCGGGAGCTCATATGGCGCAGAAACTGGTGGAGGTGTCTTCTGGCGAGTCCCGTGGAGAGGAGGAGGTGGACTCAGAGAAGACCCCAGAAGAGGTGGGGGAGACCTCTCCTCTAAGCAAGATCGAGGTTCTCTGCGCCCTTTCTGATGATGCCAAAGCCGACGCCTACCAAGGGGAGAGGGAGCTGTTGGGGAACGTTGCAGAAAATTAAAAATTTTCCTACGGTTTCACCAAGATCCATCTATGAGTTCATCTAAGCAACGAGTCAAGGGAGAGAGTTTGCATCTACATACCACTTGTAGATCGCGTGCGGAAGCTTGCAAGGTGATGATGTAGTCGTACTCGACGTGATTCGAATCACCGATGACCAAGTGCTGAACGGACAGCACCTCCGCGTTCAACACACGTACGGGACGGGAGACGTCTCCTCCTTCTTGATCCAGCAAGGGGGAAGGAGAGGTTGAGGAAGACAGCTCCACCGGCAGCACGACGGCGTGGTGATGGTGGAGAGGCAGTACTCCGACAGGGCTTCGCCAAGCACACAACGGAGGAGGAGAGGTGTTGGGGAGGGGAGGGCTGCGCCTTGGAGGGTGGTGCGGCTGCCCTCCCCTCACCCCTCTATTCATAGGGGGGAGGGAGAAGGGGGCCGGCCCCTAGAACCCATCTAGGGGGGGTGTGGCGGCCAAGGGGAGAGGGGGAGAGGGTGGCTTGCCCCCCAAGCCAAGGGGGGCGCCCCCTCTAGGGTTCCCCCCTCAACCCTAGGCGCAAGGGCCCAAGGGAGGGGGTGCGCCCAGCCCACCAGGGGCTGGCTCCCGGCCCCACGCAGCCCATGTGGCCCCCCGGGAGGGGTGGCCCCTCCCGGTGGACCCCCGGAACCCTTCCGCTGGCCCCGGTACAATACCGGTATGACCCCGAAACTTCCCGGTGTCCGTTTGACAACTTCCCATATATAAATCTTTACCTCTGGACCCTTCCGGAGCTCCTCGTGACGTCCGGGATCCCATCCGGGACTCCGAACAACATTCGGTAGTCACATACTAGTCTTCCTAATAACCCTAGCGTCACCGAACCTTAAGTGTGTAGACCCTACGGGTTCGGGAGACATGCAGACATGACCGAGACGCTCTCAGTCAATAACCAACAGCGGGATCTGGATACCCATGATGGCTCCCACATGCTCCTCGATGTTGTCATCGGATGAACCACGATGTCGAGGATTCTATCAAACCCTGTATGCAATTCCCTTTGTCAATCGGTACGTTACTTGCCCGAGACTCGATCGTCGGTATCCCAATACCTTGTTCAGTCTCGTTTCCGGCAAGTCACTTTACTCGTACCGTAATGCATGATCCCGTGTCCAACACCTTGGTCACATTGAGCTCATTATGATGATGCATTACCGAGTGGGCCCAGAGATACCTCTCCGTCATACGGAGTGACAAATCCCAGTCTCGATCCGTGTCAACCCAACAGATACTTTCGGAGATACCTGTAATGCACCTTTATAGTCACCCAGTTACGTTGTGACGTTTGATACACCCAAGGCACTCCTACGGTATCCGGGAGTTACACGATCTCATGGTCTAAGGAAGAGATACTTGACATTGGCAAAGCTCTAGCAAAACGAACTACACGATCTTTTATGCTATGCTTAGGATTGGGTCTTGTCCATCACATCATTCTCCTAATGATGTGATCCCGTTATCAATGACATCCAATGTCCATAGTCAGGAAACCATGACTATCTGTTGATCACAACGAGCTAGTCAACTAGAGGCTCACCAGGGACATATTGTGGTCTAAGTATTCACACGTGTATTACGATTTCCGGATAATACAGTTATAGCATGAATAAAAGACATTTATCATGAACATTGAAATATAATAATACTTTTATTATTGCCTCTAGGGCATATTTCCAACAGGAGCAACCCCTCATCCCGACAAAGGGTAGGTCGTCACTGGTGGTCCGTGGTGCCGCCTCCACCCCGGCGCCTCCTGGGGCTGGATCCGGTTCCGCCTCCGCACCGCCTGGCGCCGCTGGAGCCCGAACGCCTGCCCCTCAGGTCCCGATGCCGTCAGGCCTCAAGCTTCACAAGCGAAAGTTGGAGTACTTCGTGGTGGACCGGTAGGTGTTCCGAGCTTCGTTTTATCCCTGCCGGTACTTGTTATTTCATGACACTCGCCCTTGGTTGATCAGGCCGGCATCTTCGACGAAGAAGAGGAAGGAGGGTACGGCGGTCATGCCTCCCTCCACAGAGAAAGGAGGCAGAAGCGCCCACATCTCCCCAACCCGGTCGTCCTCGCGGGGCCAAGAAGAACATCACCGCGTGGAGTCAGCCCCCATGGCCCCGCTGGCTCCGGAGGCGCCGGCGCTTGGCGCGGCTGACGAGATCCTAGCTGCTCTGGAACCCGCGGTCTCTCGAGCCCTGGTGACGGTGCCGCTTCCTCCCTCCGCAGCACCTCCACTCCCCGGTTCCTCTGCTCCTGCTACTGTCTTGGGGCGTGCCCTTTCGGAGATGACCCAGCTGCAGGGGGATCTCCTGAGCGCGGACCCGCGCCTCGTGGCCGGGCGTCTAGAGCTGGCCTCTGGCTGGCTTCACTCTGACCTGGCGGTTCGCGCAGCGCTGAGCCAGGCTGCTGCGGCTTCCGAGGAGGAGAAGCGAGGAGCTGCCAGTGCTGCAGTCGATATGTGGCGGCGCTGAAAGACGCCAAGGCCACCCGTGACTGCTGCCAAGTGCTGGAGGGCGAGTTGCTGAGCCTACGCGACAAGCACGCCGAAGAGGTACGCCGCCGTCGGGCGAAGGAGGAGGGGATGAAGGCCCGGGAGGAAGCCGTCAAGAACCGTGATGCTGCGCTGGCGGAGCTAGGGAGGAAGCAGGCCGCCGAGCGCAACCGGTTGGAAGAGTTGAAGCGGAAGATGGGGACGAGGGAGGCCGATCTGAATGCCAAGGCACGAGTCCTGGCCGAAGACCGTGTGGCCTTCGCCGATCTCGAGAAGAGGTCTCACCAGGCGCTAAAGACACTCTACGAGCACGGCCTGGAGAGGCCGCTGGACACCGACGAGGACGGCCCCGCCCAGCTGCTTCCTCTCGTGGTGAAGGCGCTTGAGGAGGTCGTCGATGGTCTCAGTCCCATGGTGGAAGCAGAAGCTCGCGTCCTGTCTTCAGCCGCACTGACTCGCGTCCTCAGCCATCTGTACCTCGGCGACCCTAACGCCCACCTTGACGAGCTGCTGGAGCCTGTGGATGAAGATCACTGCAAAGCCGCCGCTGCACTGTTGAAGGTCGAGTGGAGGCTTTGCTGGGGAAGTTCCGCGGCTTTGTCTCCGATCCTCTGTCTAGCGACGCCGCAGATCCTGCGGCTGAAGGTGACAACATCGTCGCCCATGGGGGAGCACCTTCCGCACGCGATGGCGATATCCAGGGGTGACCTGCGGCTACTCTTTCCATTTCGTTCCTGCGACATGTATCAGGCCTCGTGGAGGCGTTTATACTTTTCATTTGGTGTTGTGAGAACAATATGCTTGTAATATTTGCTTCGAGATTTGGTGATTTCCTTCCTATTTGCTTTGCATTCTGCGTCGACAGAGCCCGGCCCCGCGCATACCTCAACCACCATTGGGCTAACCGGAGACCAGGACGGACCAAGGAGTGAGGGGCTACGTGACTAGTTAGGCTCTTGAGTCACGATGCTCAAGAGCCCCCTTGACGCGGCAACAACATATAGGGAGAGTTCGTGAGGATAGATTAATGTTCTACGTCGGCAGAGCCCGGCCCCGCGCATACCTCAACCGCCATTGGGCCGACCGGAGACCAGGACGGACCAAGGAGTGAGGGGCTACGTGACCAGTTAGGCTCCTGAGTCGCGGTGCTCAGGAGTCCCCCTTGACGAGCAAACAATTTCCATACCTACCCTCGCCGAGGCCTCGGGAGGGGCGCGCGACGCCCAAGTCCGGGGGACCTGGTTGGGAGCGTGCGCTTGGGTGTCACCCGAGAGTAGCCCCTGTGCCCAGCCCCCTCGTGTGGCTCTTCCGAGGGGAGGCATTGTGGCGAGGCTGGGCGCTGAGCTCTGGGCTCCCTGAGGTTGGTACGACCGTGGGGCCGCCCTCAGTTGTTTATCACCAGCGCGGAGCATAGTGCTTCCGCTTGTGCACGGGCATAGCCGCTCCTCGGCAGTGTCGTCAGCCAGCACGGAGCATGGTGCTTCCACTTGGGCATGGGATGGGGGCCCCCCTCCGGGAGCCCCCGGGGCGTGTACAACCCCGCCCTGACACGTGGCTTGCACGACGGGGCTGCGAGGTGTATCTGGGCGCTCGTGAGCCAACGCGGGACTCACGAGGCCCTACCTCAAGGCGGGTTGCGCCTGGTCTTGAGTCTTGGTGACTGTATGTCCCTTCAAGGCGGTTAGATGCAAGCACTCTACGTCCTCAGGTCCCGGCCCTCGAGCGAGCTTAGCCGCCGCTGGTATGCCTGGTCGCGATGTCGTGGTCAAGGCCAGGGGTGAGGGCAGGAGAGCCAGTAAGAGCTCCTGAGTCGCGATGCTCAGGAGGCCCCTTTTAACGTGCAAGCAGATTGAATAGGATGAACAGACCCGTGGTGGGCAGCAATCGAGCAGGTGACAGCAGTTGGTAGGTTAAGCATGGAGAGCAGACCAACTTGGATAAATGCAGGAAGGTACATGCCACCGGGTCTGGCCCAAGCGGCTTGGGGATGATGCAGCCCGAGGGGCGCCCCAACAAGGTAAGCTGAAGACATAAGCAAAAGGGATACATGTCGCAGGGATGGACCCACGCGGCCTGGGAATAATGCAGCCCGAGGGGCGCTCCCAGCTAAACGAGCTTGGAAAATGTCACCTGGTTCTATAGACAAAGCAGAATTGGTGCAGCTGAAGGCGTGCATTGGAGAAATGACTCCTCATGAGCCGCCAGGACCCTGAGCTTCGGGAGGCTCTGGGGGCTTGGGAGGTTCCCTGAAGAACGTCTCCATCTCCTCCAGAATGACGTGGTACCTGGCTTCTTGAGCCACCAGGACACGTCACATGTTGCGCTGATAGGCCGACGCTACGCTCGGTAAGACAAAGGGCATACGAACGTAGCTGTGCGGCGGGCCCTCGCAGCGGCCCACACGCGAAGGCCAGAAACGCTCCTGAGACGCGGCCCTGTTGAGCCCTGGGACGTTGATGCAGATGCGCATCCCAGCATCCTCGCCGGGATGTGGAGCTGCACCTTGTGGGCGGCCGTTGCCGCGCATGGCTCTTGCTTCTTGCAGTTCCTGGATGGTGTTGGTGATGATGAACTCCTGAGTGGTGGGCACTCCTTGCCCTGTGCTCTCCTGAGGGTCACGTGCCGCGAAGACGCTTCCAAGTGGTGTCCAAGCGCCTCCCTCATGAGGTTGGCAAGGTCTGAGGCCCTCCAGAAGAGAGCCCCCGAGCCCTGCCTGAGGAGGGGGCCAGGCGCGCCTTCCTATGCGACAGAGGGAGGCGCCCCTGGAGCGGGCGCCGGTCCTGACGTGGCTTCTACCGCGACGCCGTCCTCCTGAGGTCATGCGCGGCGCGGCTGCTTCTTCTTGGGGATGGTCTCTAGAGGGCCTTCATTTCTGCTGTCGGGGTCATCGATTGTAGCGGCTTGAAAGGCGCGCTCAAGGGAGCACACCGCATCTCTCTCTTCACACGGGACCGTGATGATTCCTCCGCTTCCTGTCATCTTGAGAATGTTGTAGCCGTGATGAGTGACTGCCATGAACTTGGCCAGGGTTGGATACCCGAGGATGGCATTGTACGGCAGGTGGATGTGTGTGATGTCGAAGTTGATGAGCCGTCGGTCACTCCTGAGAAAGGCTTGGTGGGCTGGAGCTGCTCATATGGCACTTGGAGGTTGTCGAACGTGTCGACGGATAGGACGTTGAGCCCTGCGCCGCCGTCAATGAGGGTCTTGGTGACCTGCACATTGCTGATGACTGGGGAACACAGCATAGGGAGGGTGCCAGCGGTGGCTGCGCACTTGAGCTGATCCACCGAGCTGAAAGTGATGGCGCATTGGGACCACCTGAGCGGGCGCGTGGCCTCAAGCTTGGGGAGCGCCGCGTTCACCTCATGAGCAAACTGCTTGAAGACGCATTGAGAGGCTGGGGCCTGGGCGCCGCCCAAGATGCAGGCGATCACACGCGGCTCCTAGAAGCCCCCAGCCCCCTCGTCCTGGTGGTGGTCGTTGTTCCTTCTTAGAGGCGGCACCGGGGGAAGACCGGCGTTGCCCTGGGGGCGATCCTCACGAGGTGGGTCCCTACAGGCACCCTCACGAGGCTGGTCCTGCCAGCGGTCCTCATGAGGTCAGTCGCGCCACTCCTGGCGCAGGCCACGGTCGTCCCAGCGTCCGCCTCCACGTCCTCCTCCGCGGCCGTAGCCCTGGTCGTTGCGCTCGGGGCATCGACCGTAGTGTCCCTCGCGTATGGCTCTGAGCTCTTGACAGTCACTGGTGTTGTGGGTGTTCAGGTTGTGGAACATGCAGAATGATCGGCCCTTCTTGGATGACTCGGGCTGATCTCTACCTCGCTTGTTGTCGGGCTCCGCTGCGAGCACAGCTACCTCCTTGCGCTTCACGTCCTTGGCCTTGGCCTTCTTCTCCTCTGCGCCCACGGCTGGCGGCTCAACGAGAGAGAGGCGCCCCTCCTCAGCTCTTGCGCACCTGTTTGCCAGGTTGAACAGCTCCTGAGATGTGTAGAGCTCCTCGTGGATGGCGAGCTCTTCCTTCATCTTGACGTCACGGACGCCGTCGGAGAACGCGAAGATGATGGCCTCGTCCGTGACCTTGGGGATCTTGAGGTGGGTGTTGTTGAAGCGCTGGATGTACTTCTGGAGGGTCTCTCCTGGCTGCTGCCTGATGCGGCACAGGTCACCCGCAGCCGGTGGACGGTCGCGAGTGCCCTGGAAGTTGGCGACGAAGCGGTCGCGCATCTCATCCCAGGAGGAGATCGAGCCGTGCTGCAGGTTCAGGAGCCAGGAGCGAGCTCCATCCTTGAGAGCCATGGGAAACCAGTTCGCCATGACCTTTTCGTCGCCGTTGGCCGCTTTGATGATCAGCTCATAAAGCTGCAGGAACTCCACGGGGTCGGCGGTACCGTCGTAGCGAGGAGGCAGATCCGGCTTGAACTTGCCCGGCCAGGCGACGCTACGCAGCTCGAGAGTGAAGGCGCGGCAGCCAGCCGTGGTTGCCGGGGCCCGCCTCGGAGGTGGAGCTTGGTCTTGACGAGGTGAGCGCTGCACCACTACGGGCGGTGCGCGGTCTTGACGAGGTGGCGCGGGGAGCGCAGGTGTAGCTTCTCGCGCCCACGGAATTTCTTGGCAACTTCTCTCTTCACGCGCGGGTGCCGGGAGCGGTGAATCACATCGTGGAGCCACGCGCCTTGGTGGTAAGGCGATGTCTTGGGGCTGAGGTGGTGGAGGCGCGCCATGAGCCCCGTCGCCCACGGCTGGTTGAGGGGGAGGCAGAGAGTGGGACGGCGCCGAAGAGCCCCCCACGGCACGGACGAGCTCGGCGATGCGTTCGAGCCACTCCTCGTAGAGGTCATCGATGGGGCGGTAGCACAGGAGCTCGTTCGTTGCGAGGAGCGCGTCCCGTGCCTCCATGGGAGCGCAGTGTGCGTGAGACGAACAACCGGCAGGGGTCAGCGATGGAGTGGCGGTGCGGCTGTCCTGCCGCACCGAAGGATGCAGCAAGGACGCCTGCTGCTCGTTCCCCGCCGGGCCGGTGGCAGCGTTGGCGGCGGGGGACGGAGAACGGTAATGTGGCCCGCCGACAGGAGCCTTCTGAGAGACGCGGGCGGTGAGGGCAGCCCGATGCTCAGCTCGAGCACGGCGAGTGTCCGCCATGGAGACGACGGAGGGACGAACTGATGGAAGGGAGGCTACGGCGCACCCCTACCTGGCGCGCCAAATGTCGGATGGGGGGTTCCGGCAAACCCTTAAGGTTCGAACACTGGGGTGCGTGCGAAGTCTTTCCTTCCCACCAATCTACGCCCTAGCTCGCTAAGATCTCACGGACGAACTCGACGAACTCGCAACACAGAAAGAGACAAGATTTATACTGGTTCGGGCCACTATCGTGGTGTAATACCCTACTCCAGTGTGGTGGTGGTGGATTGCCTCTAGGGCTGATGATGACCAGTACAAGGGAAGAACGGCCTCCTGAGGTTGAGGTGTTCTTGAGCTCGGTGAGCTTGTGTGTGTGGGTGGTCTGAATGATCTGTCCCTGAATGATCTGTGCCTTCGTGATCCGTCCTCGCCTCCTTTGCTAAGGTGGTGGCTAGCCCTATTTATATTGGCCCTGGTCCTCTTCCCAAATATCGAGCGGGAAGGGAGCCAACAATGGTGGGCGAATTCGAAGGGGGACAGCTAGTACAGGCTATCCTGACAAAAGTAGTCTTCCCCTGCCAAAGGCTCTGGTGGTGACACTGTCTTGGGCTCCATGATGACCTCCGTCTTGCCGTCCTCCTGGTCTTGGTCTCGTTGCACCAATATAGCAACCTTCACCTGATGCCTCGGCACTCTTCACCTGCGCTAGCCTCCTTAGCACCAAAGAGGAAACAAGGACGCTGCGCGCGCTGGCGCCCGCCTGGCGCCCGCCTAGTGCCATGCGTCATGGCTCACGTCATGAGGGTCTCGTGAGGTTTGCCCCGCCTTCATATCTCCGCTCCTCGTGAGCCTTCCTAGCTAGGATACTCCCGAGGAGGTCTTGCGTCGTCCACCTCGCGAGGGTCTTGGATGCTTTGTTGGTGAAGATGGGCCGTATGGCCTGCAGACTCAGCCACGCCACGGGCCGCAGGCAGGCAAGTCTGGGGACCCCCGTTCCCTGGACGCCGACACTGATCAGCTGGTTCAATGTATTTTGAGCAGAATGTCAACACTTCTGTAGCAATGTAGGCCTTTACAATGGAACCCTCAGGTCTAGCTCCGTTCCTGACATAGCCCTTGAAAGTGCCTAGCCGCCTTTCAATAGGGTACATCCAGCCATACTGTATTGGACCTCTAAGTAGTGCCTCATCAGGTAGATGAACATCCAAATGCACCATCACATCAAAGAAGGCTGGAGGATTTATCTTCTCAAGGTCGCATAGGATAGTTGGTATCTTGTCTCTAAGACGCTCCAAAGCATCTATCCTGATATTTCTACTGCAGAGTTCCCTGAAGAATTGTCCCAACTCTGCAACTGCTCTATATAAGTCAGGGTGGCCCAATCTTCTAAGGATAACAGGTAAAACCCTTTGAAGTAGGACATGGCAGTCATGATTTTTCAACCCTTGTACCTTGTTTCCATCTGCACTGACCCTCCTTTCAGGGTTGGAAGCAAATCCATGTGGGAATCTCACACGTGATAGGACCTTGCAGAATTCTTTTCTTTTACCTTGTCCAAGTCATACACAGTTGGTGCCATATCCCGTGGTTTACCTTCATCTTGCACCTGCAAATCCTTTCTGATACCCAGATGTGTCAAATAAATCCTAGATTTTAAGGTATCTTTCGTCTTGCCTTCAATATTAAGAAGTGTGCCGACAATGTTGTCACATATATTTTTCTCGATGTGCATCAAATCAAGATTATGCCGCATATCCAAATCTTTCCAATACTCCAAGTCCCACAAAGTGGACTAGCGGGTAAACAATAATCTCTCTTCTGCCTTGCCACGCTTCCTTTTCCCGCTACCATTACTAGGATGGTTTCCTGGTGTAATATGCCTGACCTTCTCTAATTCCACTTGCAACTCATCGGCGGTGAGCCTCTTTGCGCATCACGGTTTTCATGCTTTGCATTGAACACATGTCTTCAGTATTTTGTAGGACGCGGCTTGTCCTTGGCAAGGAAATGATGGTGTCCAATGTAATAGATCTTGCTAAGTATTGCGTATGACAGCGAATTCCTGTCACAGCGAACACATGCATTGTAACCATGTGTCGTTTGCCCTGACATAGTGCCCAAAGCCGGATAATCATGGATGCACCAAATTATAATAGCACACAGAAAGAAATCAGCTGGTGGGCTGCTATATAGGTCTCGAGTGAGAACACCCTTCCATAGCTGTTGAAGTTCCTCCACAAGAGGCTCGATGAATAAATCACAATCTTCTAGGACTTTTTGGACCTGGGATGAGCAAGGCCATCATGTAGTTTGATTCTTTGGTGCAGACATTTGGAGGCATGTTGTAAGGGATAACAAGCACCGGCCACATGCTATATGTGGCGCTCTGGTGGCCAAATGGGTTAAATCCATCTGAAGCTAAGCCAAGTCTAATGTTTCTCGAGTCATCAACAAACTTTTTGTGTTTCTGATTGAAGCTTTGCCACTCACTACCATGAGATGGATGGCTCATTACATTCTGATCTCTGTACTCCTGGTTCCTAGCATGCCACAATACGTCCTCTCTTGTTTCAGCATCATGAAACAACCTCTGCAATCTTGGTGTAAATGGAAAATGTCTCAGAACATTATGAGGAACCCTCTTCACAGCATCACCATCTTTCCATCTTGATGATTTGCATTTTAGGCATACACTTAAGTTGGCATAATCCTTCCGGAACAGAACACAATTATTCTTACAAACATGGATCATATCATATCCAATTCCAACTGCACGAAGGAAATTCTTCATTTTACTGTAGGTGTGTGGCAGCTCAGACGCATCTGGGAAAGATTTGTGGAAAGCAGCCAACATCGCATCGAATGATTTGTTGGTCATCCGCTCAGATGTCTTCACCTGAAGAAAGGTGACCATAGCTGAGAATACTAACAGCTTATTTCCTGGGGTGACAGCCACGTTGCATTGTTCCAACATGCGGGCCCACCTTTTTTCTTCTGTAGGTGAAAGTTCATGAAATGCATGAGCATTTCGTAGCATTGTTTCAATGTTGGTCAAACTCACTGGCTTCGCCACCACCACCTCCTCCTCCTCTTCCACCTGAGCATTAGGCATATCAAGATGGTGATCTGATGCTTCCATGTAGTCAGTAACATTGACGTTCACAGCTTCACCATGATGAACCCACCTAGTATATGTGATCGACATCTCATACAAGTGTAGATGATTTTGCACAGTTGACTAGGGTCTTGTAACTGAATTCATACAACTGCTACACGAGCAGAGCACATCTGATTTCGGACCACCGTACTCAGCTCTGATAAAGTTCATGAAGTTTTCAACCCCCTCGACATATGCAGCGGAGAATCTTTGAGCAGAAGTTATCCAAGTCTTGTCCATCTGTTAGAAATACAAATTAGTTCTTCTACTAGATATTACATGAAAAACATATATGCTTTTTTATGAAGTCCGGAAAAAAATACCTAGGTCGATGTATAAAGCTATGGCAAGATATTTGGACAAGCAGATCTAAGTAACGAGATATATGTAAAGCTAATTCAGCAAATAGATTTGAGTACTAAATTATGGCAGGCTGTTTCAGCAGTCAATGAGGCCGAGCACACAACCATCGAACTATCGAAGGCCATCGCAGCAACAAAGATCGAGTATAAAATAGTGTACAACTATTTCACCTAACAGATTGGCTACTAGACCATGGCAATCTACGTCACAATAAATATATGGCAGGATATTTTAGCAACTAATCGGGCTTGGCATGCCATCTCAGCTAAGAAGATTGAGTGCAGAACAGGGCATGGAAGCTTCTTAAGCAGAGCATATTGACTATAAAATACTTCGGCAAACAGTGAGATTAACAATGTCTATTAGCTAACATTCAACGCTACACCGACATGCACGGGGCCTGAGTCTAGAATGCATGTACCATGGGAGAAGCTGACCGCCATGCGTCTCCACATGAATGTCGCCAGCGGTGGCGGCACTGACTGCCGTGCGCCTCGACACGAACGTCGCCAGCGATGGCGGCGCTGACCGCCGTGCGCCTCCACAAGAACGTCGCCACTGGTGGCGGCGCGACTAGAGGACGACAGTCTATAAGAGAGTACTGTGGGAGCGAGAGGATCGCCGTGCGTCCCCTCGACGAACCGCGGCACTGACGTATCGATGCGGCGGGGAGGGCGGCTTTGGCGGAGCGAATGGAGTGGAGGGGGACGGGGGTTTGGGGAATATTATTGGCTAGTTGGCTGAAGGGCGGTTGAATTTGGGATTTGGGGGGAATTTTTGGGGGGCGGGGGGATTTTCGTGCGGTGGGTGGGGGAGTTTGGCACATGGTCGGTTTCTCCAAGTGCAATCCCACGTGTCAGTGAAGAGGCAAGCCGAAATGTGTTCCGTTTGCGTGAGCCATGTGCAGGAACGAACGTGTGTGGGGTGCAATGCGACCACGACAGGGGTGTTGTTAATGTACTGCCTTTTTTCCTTTTAACTAGCAATGTGCATGTGTGTTGCAACAGATCCAAAGTAGAATAGTACTTGTTCACAAACTTGAAAGAAAACACTCTTATTTTGATATACATATATACCACTAAAAATATATTACGTTTCACTCAAAATATATTTCTCAGGTTGTTTTGATGAGGCGAGTGAGGGATGTGGTTGCTTTCAAGATAATAAGGGGTTTTCTTCAAATTGGAGTAGAGAAGTGGGCTATTGTTGCAAAAATGCCACAACTTACCTCGCAGCCATTAGATGTAGATCTAATGGTCAGAAATGATGGATGGCAGACACACCGTCATCACCAACTGAGTCATTTATAGGAGTAGAGATAAACTAGGTGCTTCACCCCCTAAAGAAAAAAAACTTGGTGCTTCACGCGATCCATCGATACTACTACTAGTAATCCGGTAATCTCGACTAAAACGGCGCGGCGGGGTCTTTTCCCGCGTGATATGCCGGGAGGTTGGCTTAGTTGAGTTTTTTAGGACGAGTAATGCTACACCCACGTAATCCCAGTTACATAATTAACGTAATGTGAAACGTGTGAGCTGTTGATTGTAGATTCGGAGGAGGGAGGGGCCCACCACCATGAAAATCAAGGAGGAAAGAGAGAGAGGCAATTTACGTTAACCCTTTTGTAGGTTTCCGTAGATGTAGAAAGATGTGAAATGTGTGAATGTGTAGTGGACGTACTATTGGAGTGCCTAAGATAAATTGTGTATGAGACTATATGTTTATTTTACTTTGCATGTTAGCTTTGTCTCGGTTCAATAAAAACAGAGTTGGTGATGATGGTGTGCCTGCCATCCTGCAACATAGGCCGTCCGATCTATATCTAACAGATAGGAAGGAAACTATGACAATTTACCTGCACTCCTCTCCACATTTGCAGATAAGGCCTTCCCTCGTTCATCCTTTTCTCCCACAAGATCTTGATGTTCCGTGCAACACACGGGCATCTTGCTAGTACTCCTACAATATACTATATTATTGTGAAAGTTCATATACACCGGCCGAGATTAATGAAAACACGACAGATTTTCATTACATTTCGAACTTTTATAGGACAGAAAAATAAAAGAAACCCGACCCTTAACCTATTCTATGGCGGCGACCGACGTCCTCCATCTGCGATCTCCATGTACGGGGGCGGGGTTCAAGACCCATGAAGTGAAGGTGCGGTCTCCGGCGAGGAAGAGTAGAACATGGGAGACGGACCGGCCAGTTGGCACACCATGCCCTGCTGCCTCCCATGCCTTACTCATCCTCGGAGGAGTCCCTGACCTCGGCGGTGCCGGACATTGGACGGCGGCAAGTAGGATGCGTGGCTGGCGGTGCTTCCGTCGTCGGCCGCCAGCGTGGCCACCGCTTGTGCAGCGACTTGAGCGAGGGTGGCGACCTCGAGCTTCATCCCAGAAGACAAGCTCTCCCGCAGAGCATTCGTGCTCGCGGTCATGGAGGATGTGATGCCAGGTAGCAGGACGATGTGCTATGGTGTGGAGGTTAGCTGGGCATTGCCTCTTTAAGTAGCGCATTCCGGTGAGGCCAAGCGTTCGGGTGGGTCATTAAGTCGCCGGAGTTGGTTCCTCGGGCACCGAGACTCTTAACGATGGCATATGGACGGACGACATGAATGCGGGCAGCTGGCGCCGGCTGAGAACGAACCGCGCGACGACGCGAGGGACGAGGGTTTTTGGTGTGCTAGGGTAGTCAGTTGCGGTCGTGGCAACGTTGGAGATGCCCTCTGCTCACATGACCCCACATGTCATTGAAAAAGCAAGACGACCCGGCATGGTCTCAGGTCCTGGGGATGCAGTTGGCCGCGCTACACCACTCCACGGACGCGGCGCGGCGCGCGCGCACTTCGGCGCCCCGTGCATCCTCGACGAGCTGGGTGTTGATCTGCTGGTCGTGCCACAGCGCTAACGCCACCCTCGGCACACTGAAACCCACCATGTAAAGCGACGATAAGCGTGTCGCTCCCGCATGCCTCATTTGAACATTCCGCCAAGTATTATTCGCATGTGGGCCTAGACCATGCTTGTATTTCCAATGTTGTAATTTGTCCGACATGCATACAAACAAACGGTTCGTTTAAAGTTTCACTTTGCCTCCACTACGTGTCGCTTCCGGTCTTAGTTTTGACATCCCGTTTGGTTCATGCCCCGACACATCTTGACGAGATCGATTGATGTTGAGAGATCAATTTGCGTGTCATGCAAGGAAAT
>NC_041388.1:252125495-252180767 GCF_002162155.2 Triticum dicoccoides
GAGGGAGTATATTATACGTTCATAAGCAAAAAGAATGTATTGTACCCACCCTAGTCCTCTTTCAATCGATCTCTGGACCCCGAGATGAAATCGAGAGAGCACGAGTGGGTGCATGTGCGATACATAAGGTGGATTCAAAATTTTGAACCAGTCATCATAGCATCCACAAATCATATATAAAGGGTATTCAATGTTCGTTTCTGTAACACCCACAATGCGGCTATATCTCCCACGTGTTGGGGCATGACTTAGAACCATAGCCGCATGGTAGGCTTGTCACAAGAGGGGTAATATTTACACATCCCATGTACTAAATAAGAAAGGGATAAAGAGTTGGCTTACAATCGCCACTTCACACAATACATAAATAGTTCATACATCATCCAAAGTACAAACAAAGGTCCGACTATGGAACCAAAATAAAAGAAGACAACCCCAATTGCTAGATCCCCGATCGTCGCAATTGGGCTCCACTACTGATCAACATGAAACGAAACAACACAATGAACAAGATCTTCATCGAGCTCCCACTTGAGCTTGATTGCGTCATCTGCACCGGTATCGTTGGCACCTACAACTGTTTGGAAGTATCCGTGAGTCACGAGGACTCAGCAATCTCACACCCGCGAGATCAAGATTATTTAAGCTTATGGGTAGGACAGGTAATGAGGTGGAGCTGCAGCAAGCACTAAGGATATAGGGTGGCTAACATACGCAAATAAGAGCGAGAAGAGAAGCAACACAATGGTCATAAGCTAGAAGTGATCAAGAAGTGATCCTGAAACTACTTACGCACAATCATAACACAAGAACCGTGTTCACTTTCCGGACTCCGCCGAAAAGAGACCATCATGGCTACGCACGCGGTTGATGCATTTTAATTAAGTCAAGTGTCAAGTTCTCTACAACCGGATATTAACAAATTCCCATCTGCCACATAACCGCGGGCACGGCTTTCGAAAGTTTATACCCTGCGGGGGTGTCCCAACTTAGCCCATCACAAGCTCTCACGGTTAACGAAGGATATTCCTTCTCCCAGGAAGAAACGATCAGACTCGGAATCCCGGTTATAAGACATTTCGACAATGGTAAAACAAGACCAGCAAAGCCGCCTGAATGTGCCGACAAATCCCGATAGGAGCTGCACATATCTCGTTCTCAGGCACAACAGATTGTCCAAGCTTCCGGTAGGCCAGCCCAGAGTTGCCCCTGGTGGCCACCGACGGCTGACAGGTTGGACCAACACTCAGAGGAGCACTGGCCCGGGGGGGTTAAAATAAAGATGACCCTTAGGCTCCGGAAACCCAAGGGAAAGAGGATTAGGTTGTTAGGCAAATGTAAAACCAAGGTTGGGCCTTGCTGGAGGAGTTTTATTCAAAGCGAACTGTCAAGGGGTTCCCATAACACCCAACCGCGCAAGGACCACAAAATCAAGGAACATAACACCGGTATGACGGAAACTAGGACGGCAAGAGTGGAACAAAACACCAGGCATAAGGTCGAGCCTTCCACCCTTTACCAAGTATATAGATGCATTAAATTAAATAAGAGATATTGTGATATCCCAATATGTCCATGTTCCAACATGGAACAAGCTTCATCTTCACCTACAACTAGCAACGCTATAAGAGGGGCTGAGCAAAAGTGGTAACATAGCCAAACAACGGTTTGCTAGGAAAGGTGGGTTAGATGCTTGACATGGCAATATGGGAGGCATGATATAGCAAGTGGTAGGTAGCGAGACATAGCAATAGAGCGAACAACTAGCAAGAAAAGATAGAAGTGATTTCGAGGGTATGGTCATCTTGCCTGAGATCCCACAAGGAAGAAGAACAAGTCCATGAAGAAGGCAAACAGACGTAATCGAACAAATCCTCACAACTCCGGACCAAAACCGAAGCTAATGAGAGAAGCAACTCGGAAAGAAGCAAGCAAAATAGTAAACAACCATCACATGAACATGGCATGATGCACAACCAAGTATGATGCATGTGTCGGTGTCAAAACCGGCGGATCTCGGGTAGGGGGTCCCGAACTATGCGTCTAAGGCGGATGGTAATAGGAGGCGGGGGGCACGATGTTTACCCAGGTTCGGGCCCTCTCGATGGAGGTAATACCCTACGTCCTGCTTGATTGATATTGATGATATGAGTATTACAAGAGTTGATCTACCACAAGATCATAGAGGCTAAACCCTAGAAGCTAGCCTATGGTATGATTGTATATTGTCCTATGGACTAAACCCTCTGGTTTATATAAACACCGGAGGGGGCTAGGGTTACACAGAGTCGGTTACAAGGGAGGAGATCTACATATTCATATTGCCAAGTTTGCCTTCCATGCAAAGGAGAGTCCCATCCGGACACGGGACGAAGTCTTCAATCTTGTATCTTCATAGTCCAATAGTCCGGCCAAAGGATATAGTCCGGCTGTCCGGAGACCCCCTAATCCAGGACTCCCTTAGTAGCCCTTGAACCAGGCTTCAATTACGATGAGTCCGGCGTGCAGATTTGTCTTCGGCATTGCAAGGCGGGTTCTTCCTTCGAATACTCCATAGAAGATCTTGAACACAAGGATAGTGTCCGGCTCTGCAAAACAAGTTCCACATACCACCGTAGAGAGAATAATATTTCCACAAATATAATCCGCTGACACGTTTAGCAACATGACATCATGTTCGGTCATTATTCGAACCATTTTTTCTTCAACCAGCACTGCAAATATCGCGAGGTGGTTTTCTTGGCACGTCTTGTCGAAGCAGAGATCGTGTCCCCTTATCACGGGATTCTCATCAATACGGATGTGGATAACCCAATCGCACCACCAATTACGGCGCTTGGGGAATGAGAGGTTTTACCAGGTGAGTGGGGAGGTGCATCGCCTCTTCCGCCCTTATAAAGGGACAAGGATTCACTCTTTTCACCCACGCTTTCTTCCTGATTCATTCCCTTCTGCTCAGGCTCCAGCGCCCAAGCGTTCACTTTCTCTGTCCACAAAAGGTCTTCCAAAGATGTCCGGATCTAGAGCAGGAGGCAAATGGATGGCCTCTACCGTCCGAGAGAAGGATATCAAAAAGCTTCGAGAGGCCGGGTATCTGGCCAAGAAAATCAGCCACCGTCTCCCGACGGCGGGACAGATCGTCCCTACTCCGGAACCCCACGAGAGGGTTGTATTCCTCCCTCACTTTGTCCGCGGGCTAGGGTTTCCCCTCCACCCATTCATTCGTGGAATCATGTATTATTATGGGATCGATCTTCATGATCTGTCCCCCAATTCCTTCCTCAACATCTCGACATTCATTTTCGTGTGCGATGCTTTTCTCCGCATTTCGCCACACTTCGGTTTATGGTTGAAGGTTTTTAATGTGAAGCCCAAGGTGGTGGGAGGCGAGCACGCCGAGTGCGGGGGCGCTATGGTGAGCAAGATGCCCAACGTCATATGGCCAACGGGAACCTTTAACGATTCTGTCAAGGAGTGGCAACATCAATGGTTTTTCATCACTGAGCCGTGTAGCAAGGAATGGGCCGCCTCTCCCGAGTTTCGATCTGGCGCCCCTTTGCGGCTTACATCCTGGGTTAAGAAAGGCCTGGACTGGTCCTCGTCCGACGAACTGTCGGTGCTCCGGACGCGCGTTAAAGGTATGGGACATAAGAACATTGAACTTGTCAATGTAGTCCAGGTGATGTTGGTCCGCCGGGTATTGCCTTGTCAACACCGGATTTGCAATCTATGGGAATTCGATCCGACCAGGCACCAAACCTTGCGAGGGTTCTTCGGCTCCTCGCACAAGGACATTTGGAAGGTGCTTTTCAAGTCCAGCAAATCATGGCCGGACACCACCGAGGACCGCGGGTACCAACTGTCCCGCCGTACAAGTTCCATGAGTTTATCCAATTTTTCTATCTGCATGACCCAAAGGAAGTGCTTAACGCGTGTTATTGAACTCTCCCAGGGCTGGACGAAGAAGGCGGAGCGGATCCATTGTCCGGCCCCGCTGCCCGAAGACCCGGCCATCCCACTTCTGACGAAGATGCTGGTCCCGGCGCCTTACAAGGTGCCGAAGAAGACGGCCGAGAAGGAGGCCAAAAAGACCCGGGGCTGCCTTCGTCGCTGCGGCACTTCAGACAGAATATTCGAAGGTTCTGGTGCCCATTCCGCCTCCGAAGAGGACGAAGAGGAGGAGGAAGACGAATCCCCTATGGGGGAAGAAGGAAGAGGACGACCTCCGCACACTTGGAGGCCAAACTGCCCAAAAGGGGAAAGGCTCCTTTTCCGGAGGAGTCCACTGCCGCCGCCGACAGTGGCCCGGCATGGGATCCCAGGGCCCAGCCCCTGGTGAACTCGTAAGTATATGAAATCCGTGTACGTTGAAGTGTCTGGACTCATCGTGGCTTAGTATTTTAACTTGAGCATATTTTTTTTGTAGTCCGGCGAGGTCCCGTACCAAACAATCCTCATCCGAGGACCTGCTGAGCTCAAATGCTATGGAGAGCGGGACACCCCCAAAGGCCCCTTCCTCCAAACAGGTGCATGACACCGAGGCTTCGTCCCAGAAGGACCCGGGCCAAGGATGAAAGGAAGAAACCGTGAAGGCGGTGCCTGGAGGTCAAACCGTAGGGACTGGACACGTGGGGGAAAAGATTCCCATGGGGTCTGACGACGGGGGTGATCCTGAGTTCGGCTCCCCACCGGATGCGATTCCAGAGACCTATACGGCTCCAGAATCAAGAAGGCAGCCTCCTTCGGCTGGAGGGGGCGTGCCTGTTCCGCCGGTGACCTCTGTCCATACAGAAGTGTCGGATGCTCTATTGGTGGTGTTACGAGACGCCTCCATCGTTAACGAACACCGTGCCCTTATGGGTGCGGTGATTGAGAAGATTCAGTCAACTGAGAGTGGACTAAACGAAGCCTGTATTAGCCTTATAAGAGGCTTTGAGGTATGTTTTATAAGTTGTCGAAGAGTGTCATACTATAGATAGTAGCCCCTAATACACTGTTCGGTGAAAGAAAGAACCGGACAGGGGATCGAATTGATGATCGCAGGAAGACTCATTGAATGACATTGATTTCTCTTCTGTTTCAAGCAGATACCTGTAGCGGCTGCTGCCTCTCATACTACGGAGATCTCCGGACTGAATCAAAGTCTGGAGCGGGCCATAGAAGAACTTGGCCAATTGAAAATGCAGTTGAGGGATAAACAAGGTATGCACAAGCGTTGCGCGCATTTATTGTGAAATAAATGTTCAGTATGAAATAAGCCGCATAATTTGTGCTAGGGGTTATGACTGAAGTCGAGGCCCTCAAAAGGGTCGTTGCCGAGGCTGAGGAAAAGGCGGCCACAGAGCGGACTCTTCGTGAAAAACACGAGGCCAAAGTTATTAAAGCTGAGCAGGAGTTGCAAGAGGTCGTAAGTAAATGCGAGACCTTGGAGCAGAGTTTAATGGAGAAAGAGTCCGAACTCACCAAGGCGCGTCAAGCCACGAGCGATGCCCAGGGGGAAACCCAAAGCGCCCTGCAGGGGATCCAAGAGGCGAGAAAGATCATGGCTGGTAAGGCTTTTCCCATGTAAAGCGAGTATTTGAAGGGAAAACTATGTTTCTGATTGTGAATCCGGATTTTTCAAGTACATTTGCCGAGCTACCTCACAGCATATCAGATGCCGCCCAATTCTACCGAGCCGAAGAAAGGAGCACCGCAGATAAGCTCTTTTGGTCAAAGTATTTGGCGGCGAATTATCCGGTGCCTTTTGCCGATCAACTGAAATAGCTGATCGAACTGCATAAGGCAGCGGAACTAGCCATGAAAGATATGGTTATCCGGCTATGGCCTGCCGAGCCGATCCCAAGCAGCTACTTCAGGCTCGTGAGGCGGCTTGTAAGCACTTGCCCTCGACTTGACGCCATCAAGCGGTCGGTTTTTATAGAAGGAGAGCGAATGTCCTTCGCCCACGCAAAGGTGCACTGGGGGAAGATGGATGTCGAAAAGCTGGTGACCGATAGACCTCCAGAGGGGAAGGAGCACCGCAAGCCCGAATTATATTATAAGAGTGTCCTGAAAGGATCCTACCTTGCAGCGGAGCTATGCACCAAGGACATTATATTTCCATGAATGCCAATCATGTTGTCCTTTGTAATGTTTGAACAAGGTTGTTTATATGTCGCCTGTTATATAAAAGTTTACCCTCCTGTGCGGCCGTTTTTATGTTAAACCTGAGAGTTGGCCAGTCGTCGGCTTCTGCCCCAACGTAAGAAGTACGGGGGTATTCGGGATAAACCTGAGCACTCTTTATCCAAGTTTTGGGTCCTCCGAAGGAGGTGCTCAGCACAACGAACTAGGCAATCGGACTATAGGGCTTTATCACTCTCACTTAGCCTTAGGAGCTTTAGTATGGTCGTCGCAGCCCCTTGTGTTCGGAAGACTGTACTAGGGGCTCTATAAGCGCCTGATCGGAGAAAAACCGATCCATCGCGCGCTGCATTGGTTATGGCATTATGCGAGAGAAATCCTTAAAGATTTTGTAACTGCTCGAACAGCTGACCAGCTCTCGCCGTATCATTACAGTCAGTTTTCGGCTTTCTCTACTGAGGTGCTCATCCGGAAGAACCGGGACACAATCGCAGTAGTTCTCCCAGTGCTACCTTAGCCGATATAGCGGAACTTAAGGTACCAAAACATGGGAGCCAGGCAAACCCAACTATTGACCCAAGACATGATTCGGAGCTGATGCATATAATGCTATAGGTTCGGGGTGCCGAACTTCCATGAAGGTGTTCGGAATTTTATTGCCGTGTTACAGGAAAAACGAAGCCCCTGTCATATTTAAGGCATATCGCTGTGTACGGATGCCACTTGACAAAATGATTTCAATAAGAAATAATCAGTAGGTAAACGTCATATAAATCCACATGTTGCATGTGAACAATACGTCTATGCGTATGGGTACAAGTAATGTGATAAAAAGGGGGTTGTAATAGCAGAACCTGCTGTGACTAGGGGGGGGGGGTTGAGTGCGGATCCATAATATAGCCGGACGTTCACTGCGGGGAATGTCTAAGGATTCCCTAATGCGTTCAAGCTGCCTCCGTGTAGTCCGTCCTGGTCGGTGCAAAGGTGAACCTGCAAAGGAAATATAAGAAATTTTTACGTGCTGGAGGGCGGTTGAACCGCTGAGTTCGGCCTGTCACGGCCTTTGCCGCAGTGTTTAGTTGAGCTCTGGACGAGCCGGGGTATCCTTCCACAAAATAGTTCGGAGCCCCTTGACGGTGTTCGGGAGCCTGGACGTTGACTCAAGGTTTGGCTGCAAGGTGCTGCTCGTTGTTTCTGCTGCTAAGGCAGTGGTGTATTTGTTGGTGCGGAAGGAAGGTTTGGCCTTGCCATGAACCATGATGACGCCACGTGTACCGGGCATCTTGAGCTTACGGTAGGCATAATGGGGCACCATGTTGAATCGAGCGAACGCGGTTCGCCCGAGCAGTGCTTGATAATCACTGGTATGGTGCCTCTAAAAGTGGCTTTAGTGGGTTTGGTCGCCGAACGATTGATGCCCATCTTGCGCACTGTTTCATGATAAAGCAGATTTAAACTGCTACCTCCGTCCATAAGGACTCGAGTGAGGTGGAACCCTTCTACTATTGGGTCGAAGATTAGTGCGGCTGGATTGCCCTGATTGGCGTTAACCGGATGACCCGTGCGGTTGAAGGTGACCGGCCCTAATTTATATTGTGGGACGGCTAGTTCCGTTGAGTCGCCATCCCTAAGGGTGCATGTCTGGTCCGAGTTGGCAATTTGGGTGGTATTTACCATATTCACCGATTGAATATGGGGGGGACTTTCTTTTGCCCTCCTGTGTTTGGTGATCTGGGCTCTTCGTCGCTATCATCGCTTTGAGACCCCTCTTCGTCTTTGGCGCCTGCCTTGTCGGCTTGTTTGAAGACCCAACATTCTTTGTTGGTATGGGTGGCTGGCGTTTCTGGGGTGCCATGAATTTGGCATTGGCGATCGAGTATGCGGTCCAGACTGGATGGACCCGGATTTTTATTTTTGGGTGGCCCTTTCCGCTGACCGGACTTTGAGCCCCTGAACCCGGCATTAACTGCCGTATTTTCGGCATTTTCACCATATTTGCGGCGCTTGTGTTTGTTGCGTCATGGTTTGCCGTTGCTATCCCTGGCTTCTGATATGACAGGTTTGCTTATTGTATTGGTACTACGAGCCAACCAGCTATCTTCGCCTGCACAAAAGCGGGTCATAAGTGTCGTGAGGGCTGCCATGGATTTTGGCTTCTCTTGGCTGAGGTGCCGGGCGAGCCATTCGTCACGGATATTATGCTTAAATGCCGCTAAGGCCTCTGCATCCAGACAGTCGACAATTTGGTTCTTCTTGGTTAGGAACCAGGTCCAGAATTTCCTGGCCGATTCCCCTGGCTCCTGAGTTATATGACTTAAATCGTCAGCGTCCGGTGGTCGCACATAAGTGCCCTGGAACTTGTCCAGGAATGCCTCTGCCAGGTTCTCCCAACTTTCGATGGAGTTTGCCGGCAAGCTATTGAGCCAATGTCGAGCCGACCCTTTGAGTTTTAGCAGGAGATACTTGATGGCATGTAGGTCGTCCCCACGGGACATGTGAATGTGGAGGAAGAAGTCTTCCATCCACACCGCGGGGTCTGTAGTACCATCGTATGATTCAATGTTTACGGGTTTAAACCCTTCTGAGAATTCGTGATCCATTACTTCATCAGTGAAGCATAAGGGGTGTGTGGCGCCTCTGTGCCGGGCTATATCACGACGCGGTTCATACGAGTCTTGTCTGCCCTGTTCGGCTCGGCCGGATTTGCTTTTAGTGTATCCGACGTAATGATCATCGTCGCGTGTTGGTGTGCGCCCCCGTGATCCGTATATCGATCTTGCATGTTTTGCCTTGTTTTCAAATACGTCTCGCAGGTCCCGCGTGTTTCCCCGGGCCTTGGTATTTTTGTTTGAGTGGCGGTGGGGTGCAGGCTGAAACGCCTCTCTGGCTCGGCCACGAGATGGCTGGTCAGCCACATCGTACACAGGTGATGTAGGTTTCAATGCTTCCTCCTCGAGGTGACGTAGCAACCCGCGCTTTGGGTAACTCTTGGAGGGGCGCTCAAGTTCGTATTCCTCGGCCGCAAGGACTTCGGTCCATCTGTCTGCTAGCAAATCTTGATCAGCTCAAAGCTATTGTTGCTTTTTCTTCAAGCTATTTGCTGTGGCCATAAGCCGGCGCTTGAAGCGCTCCTGCTCGACGAGATCCTCAGGCACGATAAATTCTTCGTCGCCGAGGCTCACCTCGCCTTCGGAGAGAGGCATGTAATTGTCCTCCTTTGATTCTCCATCTGTTGCCCGCTCCGGAGGGATAGCTTGTTCACCCTCATGCTCTAAATCGTGCTGGAGGGGATTGTTGTCGTCTTCGGCACTATCCGGAGTGTTATTGTCTCTTGTGCCGGTATCACTACTTTTGCTATGGCGGGACTTAGAGCGGCGCCGCTGACATTGGCGCTTGGGTTGCTTCTTGGAGGGGTCATCCGCCGTTGTCTCATCGCAATTGCCTTCTTTGGGGTGTCCACCATGTATATATCATATGATGAGGTGGCGGTCCAGTGCCCTATGGGCGGTGGTTCCTGTTCGTCTCCTGCATCGTCGTCCATACTGTCGATGTCTTCGGAGTCGAAGTCGAGCATGTCAGTTGAATCTTCGACAGTGGCTACCAAGTGGGTGGTGGGTGGGGAGCGAATTTCTTCATCGTCCGCATCCCATTCTAGCCGGACATAGTTCAGCCAAGGTTCTCCTGACAAGGAGAGAGACCTTAATGAATTTAGCACATCGCCAAAAGGTGAGTGCTGAAAGATATCTGCGGAGGTGAACTCCATGATCGGCACCCAATCGGATTCGATAGGCACGGACGTAGGCGGCTCAGAGTCCATGGCCGGAGATGAATCCAGTGGTTTGGCAACACGGCTCTCGTAAGGGGTGAAGTCAGTAGCCGTATCTATCACCACTAAGAGTGCAGCCTCCATGGCGGGGTCTATCCACTCGTCCTCGGATGGCGCAATTTGCTCCGAAATGAAGGCCGGAGTAGTTGCAGGTGTGATCTCCCGAACACTGTCTAACGACAGAGCTAAATCATGCTCGTCGTGATTGTGCCACGCACCAGACGTGGGCTCGAATCCGTAGAAGATCAAGTCTCCGCGGATGTCAGCAGTGTAGTTTAAGTTTCCGAACCTGACCTGATGGCCAGGGGCGTAGCTCTCGATCTGCTCTAGATGGCCAAGCGAGTTGGCCCGCAATGCGGAGCCGCCGAATACGAAGATCTGTCCGGGGAGGAAAACCTCACCCTGGACCACATCGTTACCGATGATTGAAGGAGCCATCAAGCCTCACGACGATGGCACAGTGGAACTCTCAATGAAAGCACCAATGTCGGTGTCAAAACCAGCGGATCTCGAGTAGGGTGTCCCGAACTGTGCGTCTAAGGTGGATGGTAACAGGAGGCGGGGGACACGATGTTTACCTAGGTTCGGTCCCTCTCGATGGAGGTAATACCCTATGTCTTGCTTGATTGATCTTGATGATATGAGTATTACAAGAGTTGATCTACCACGAGATCGTAGAGGCTAAACCCTAGAAGCTAGCCTATGGTATGATTGTATATTGTCCTATGGACTAAACCCTCTGGTTTATATAGAAACCGAAGGGGGCTAGGGTTACACAGAGTCGGCTACAAGGGAGGAGATCTACATACCTGTATTGCCAAGTTTGCCTTCCACGCCAAGGAGTGTCCCATCTGGACACGGGACAAAGTCTTCAATCTTGTATCTTCATAGTCCAACAGTCCGGCCAAAGGATATAGTCCGGCTATCCGGAGACCCCCTAATCCAGGACTCCCTCGGCATGTCCGGTTTAATGAAGCATGGAATTATGCAAAATAAACACAAACAACATTTTTAACATGGTTGAAAGTTGCATATCATGAAACTAGATGAAAAACCAAGCATTTTACATATATAAGTTATTTACATATGATGCATGGTTGGTGAGTTAGGATATGCATGAAGCTTGGGGGGGGGGTCTGCAAAACAGGTAAAACACTGGATAATGTCTAAAACGCAGACAGGAAAAAACACTATATGGGTCGAATCTAAGCAGAGATCCAACATGAACAGAAAAAAGGGGGGCGCTGGGGCTGCTCACCCATGGGCCAAGCCCAGTAAGTGGATGAGGTCGGAGGCAGACTGGGCTTTGAACGCAGAGCTGGGCCTTGAGGGAGGGACAAAGCTGGCTGGCGGCTTGCAACTGGGAAGTCAACACGGGCGCTGGTCCTCCTCGTCCCCGCATGCTCGCATGTAGAAGGAGGGGAGGCAGCAGCCGATGCAGGGGAGCCCGCAGATGGGGACGACAGGTGGAGGAGGAGGCGGATCCGAGGTAGGGTCCGTTCACGACGGCGGCGGGACCGACGAGCTCGAGGCCGACATCGCCATGGAGGTCGGCTCTTGTGGCGGAGAGGAAGGAGACGACGGGGGCACATCCTGGCAGGGCGGCGCGACGAAGTGCAGAAGGGCCGCCTGGTTGGGTACTCCGGCGAGGTTGGAGCAACGGGAGGCGATAGAGCTTGCCGGGGTGGTGTCCGGTCTCCTGTCTCCTGTGGCGCGCGGGGAAGACGGCGCAGGGGCGAGGCTCGAAGAATAGGAGTCCACCGCGGGGCTGGGGATCCAGCGACAAGCTGTGCGGCTGACTTGCCGTTGCTGGATGCAGGGGAAGCGCGGGACTTGGCTATGGGGACGACGACGAGGGGGCTGTGGGACAACGCAGCCGCGGACTTGGAGATCCATGGCGGGGCTCCTGTCCATGGTGCTCGGGAGGACACCTGCATGACAGAACGAGGGAGAGAGATCAGGGGAAGGGGAGAGCAAGGGAAGAATGGAGCAGAGAAGAAGGGAGGAGCTCACCTGCTGGCTCTGGCGAGCTGCTGGTCACTGGTGGTGGTGCTCCGGTGGCCGGCCGGTCGAGTGAGTTGCTTGGGGAGGAGCGAGCAGAGGGATGCAGGAGGAGGCAGCGAGCGCCTTCGAGATTGGGTGGAGGAGGAAACCGAGAAGAAGGGGATCGGGGAGGATCCCGAGGTGTGATTTGAGTGTGGCGGCGGCAAGGAGGAAGGATGGGATATCTCTCCTAGATTTTAGGGTTGCCCCGTTTATATACGCTGGTGGATTAGGTTAGGGGCTATCGGATCCCTCCGATCGTAATCGGACGATCGAGATAAAATAGGCTAGGAGAGTCAAAGATCAAACCGATGATATTTTAGGGATGTTTGAGGATGAGCCAGACCCATCGGTAACGACTGCTCGGGTCAGGTTCGGGACAACTTCCGGACGCGCGCGAGGGGTTTGATGCACTATGCAAGGAGGGGTCAGGTGGGGTTTTCGGAGCCTTCGATCGCGATCGATGGATCCGATCAAGAGGGAGGATAGGTAGGTCTAGGTGGGCTGGTTGTGACTGTGTAGAAGGTCGAGGGCTGCGGGAGAGAAGAGAGAGAGAGACCCGCCAACAGTTTTCGGAAACCGAAAACGTCCGATGAAAAGACCGGCTATACTGCCGCTATAGTTATCCGTTGGGACATCAAACGGACTCCGAATGCAATGAAACATGGCAGGCGACCTACTAACAACATAACAACAACGCACGCCAACTTTCACCCCATTCTGAGAACATTTTCCGGCCACTTATGAAATAATATTTCGGACGTGCCGCGGGCGCGTGCAAGTGTGTCTGGGCTCAGAACGGACAACAGAGAGAACTGGGAGACCCGGACGAATGCAAGTTTTGAAAACATGATGATGCAATGCACATGATGACATGGCAAGATGCAACACGCAAGCGAATGACAAGGCAACAACAGCGAATAACTGGAAGACACCTGGCGGAACGGTCTTGGAGCGTTACAACACTCCACCACTACAAGAGGATCTCGTCCCGAGATCTAGGATGGCACCGGAGAGAAACGGAAGAGGAAGAGAAGAGGTAAAACTAAGTTGCTTCTTGTACAAACGAGTGAAACCAAAGAACCTTGAGAGGTTGAACAAATTGAAAGAAAGAAAGCATACAACAAAGATGAACGAAGTTGAAAACAGTCCGTTAGAAAAGAGGAACAAGGAATGTTGCGAAAATCTTGTGGGTATAATGACATAAATGAAGAGCTCCAGCGACAAGGAAGGACAAGTAACCACTCTGGTTAAAACAAGATAGCGGAGGAATAAGATTGATATCATTTGGACAACACTCCGACTGTAAATGGAAGGAATCGAACATGAATTTGAAAATATGAGAGGATACTTGATGAAATCAACAACACAATACCTCCGGAACAACTGAAAGAATGGTACAAGGGGTAAGAAAGATCTCAGACAGCACTCCGGTTGAGAAGGGAGACAAAACTTGATAAGATGAGAGAACTTGAAAAGAGGTCACGATACTCCGGTTGATTGGATAAGCAAATGAAAGAACATGATCTTTGCAAAAATGGGATGCTGGGTCGAAGAGTGCAACATCACAATGCCTCCGGAACAAAAGAATAGAAGCTAGATTGTTGGGATAAAGGGACGGATAAGAAAATGACAACTTTTGCCACAAATGAACTTGGAAAGCATCCTTGCAAAGAAGGATTGCACGGGGTTGTTGGGAAATCAACAACGGAAAGAATAAGCTTGTAGTGGGCTTATGGAAAACATCTCAAAATTTGAGGTGAAATTCTGCCACCGAAAACAATGATTGATAGGGAATAATGAAGAGATGAAAAGAATCCTTGACGATCCACCATGAAGAAACTCTCGAAGAACTCCGGATAGATAAAAAGAAGGTCGCAAGGAAAGGAAGCTTGGAAAGAATAAGATGAATCCTTGCATCGATTGGATGGAGCTACGCAATGGTATAACCGAGAAAAACTTGGAACTCCGAAAAAGAAAGATGAACAAATGAAATAAAGAATTTTGATGCACCTGCGGAATAAGGATCTGAATTTACTCGGTGAAACAAGAATAAGAATTACATTATGCTTATCATTCATCAATTAAGTTGATGACACACAATGAATTTGGCATACTACTCATTCTCATTGGAAAAGATTAAGGAGAGATATAGCGTAAACTTGGTAAGGTCTTGATGGATCCACCGGTGGGATTTGGAAATAAAGAATGAGTTGATATGATAACCAAGGAATAGAACTCTTGAATGAACCACCGTAAGAATTGAAAATGGAAGTACCAAAGGCACAATTCACCGAATAAAAAATACTTGACAGAATTTAGATACATGAGAACAAAGAGATCATGAACTGATTAGAGGATATTTGAACGATGCACCGGTTATTTTTGTAGAGCGAGAGCTGAAGGCTGGAGTGAATAATTCTGAGATGATGGCTCCGAAGAATCAAACTGAAAAGACTCCTGAATTGCTTTGGATGGGTGAAAAGAATTATCACAATCGAAAACACTTATGAGAGGATGGCATAATGCTAGAACCATGAATCTTTGGAAGAACGGATAAAATTTGAAGGAGAAACTCTTCTTCGGTCTTCAAAATCCAACAATGACGATGAGAAACACCACCATGAATTGTTGAGGCACTCCAGAATGAAAAATTAGAAAGGTTGACCCAACGATGATAGAATTTTGAAAGATCTCGGAGAAAGACATATGACTGATGATAATTCATCCTTATGTCAAACTTGGAAAAGAATTTAAGAGTAACTCTAGAAAAATTAGAAGAGTCAGGTAAGATCCTGGAAAAAACTTGTGGGTTAGGGCCCACTCAAAAGAAACACCGTTGAACGATTGCTTGAAAAGAGAGATTGCACCGGTTGAATTAAATGACTCAAAAGAGATAACAACCTCGAGGTAGCTTGAGCGGATTGATAATGGAACACAAGTCTTCTAAGATATCTTCAGCACTCCAGAAAAAATGAATAGCGAGAAGTGAATGATTAAGTGGTGCACCGGCATGAGAAAGCATTAGAAACGAGGAAAAGATATGATCGACAAAGCTTGAATTTAATCCACCGGAGAAGAAAAAGAATGAAGAATGATGAACTTGTAGAGCATCTTCATGAGAACCACCGGGTAAGAACATTGACAGAAAAGAATGGAGAGACTTCCCATCAATAAAAGGATACTCAATTAGCGACTTCTGACTCCATGAACAAAAGGGTGGGTGGGAAAGAAAATGAATTTGGATGGGGAAACGACACCGTTGAGAAGAAGAGAGTTGATCTTACAAGGATGAAGTGGATGGAATAACTTGAAGATGAAAGCACCGGTTGAAAAGGATTGACAAGACAATCTCGACGATGAAGAATGATTAGTATTCACATAGGAGTATCAGAACACCGCTTAAGGAAGGTATGGAATCAACACTTGACATTGAAGCAACTCGAATACCACAACTCAAAACAAAAACAAAGGATTGGCTTGCAGAATAAGCCGGAACAAACATATGATAAACCCCATATCGTATCATGTGTGTGTTGGAAGGATATCCTACGTGATACTTGAATTCCCACTTATAAACTCCCGAAACTTTCTGGTTATGCAATCAGGTGTTGGGGATACAGGGGAAGCATAATATCTCACCCAAACTAACAATTCCTACATCTAGCTGTATCCATCCTTCAACACATAACCAAGAAACCTTCGGAAATCGTGTACCTCAACCTTCGAAAAGCATCTGTTATACGAGTTATGGCAATACTCCCAAACTCCCGCCCCAGTACTGGGTGACGTCGAGGTTATCTCACCAACAACTGCATAAAAGAGATTTTCGATGTCGGCGAACTCATGTATTCCAGAACTGTAACGATAAAATTATGACGACAACACGTCGGAGCTCAACTCCCCGGACACTGCCACAACCCCTAAATGTCAGGAGGCACCAAGAACAATGTTCTCGTCACAAAACTATCGGAACGATTCCAAGATACCCGCGTGATCCTAAATTTTTTTCGTGAAATTTGAGGAGAGAAGAGTCAAAACTTATACGTCAGGAGGCCTCACCAGAGCGACGAAGGGACTGAGGAGTAAAAAGGAATCTTACTCTCCGATATATATAATCCTAAGACTCAAAACATTTTGTTCTAGACTTAACAACGTCAGCGATTCGATCAAGCAGGGGGCTCCTAAGTCGGGGATGGCTCTGATTACCAACTTGTAACACCCACAATGCGGTTATATCTCCCACGTGTCGGGGCACGACTTAGATGCATAGCCGCATGGTAGGCTTGTCGCAAGAGGGGTAATTTTTACACATCCCATGTACTGAATAAGAAAGGGATAAAGAGTTGGCTTACAATCGCCACTTCACACAATACATAAATAGTTCATACATAATCCAAAGTACAAACAAAGGTCCGACTACGGAACCAAAATAAAAGAAGACAACCCCAAATGCTAGATCCCCGATCGTCCCAACTGGGCTCCACTACTGATCAATAGGAAACGAAACAACACAACGAACAAGTCTTCATCGAGCTCCCACTTGAGCTCGGTTGCGTCATCTGCACTGCTATCATCGGCACCTGCAACTGTTTGGAAGTATCCGTGAGTCACGAGGACTCAGCAATCTCACACCCGCTAGATCAAGACTATTTAAGCTTATGGGTAGGACAGGTAATGAGGTGGAGCTGCAGCAAGCACTAAACATATATGGTGGCTAACATACGCAAATAAGAGCGAGAAGAGAAGCAACGCAATGGTCGTAAGCTAGAAGTGATCAGGAAGTGATCCTAAAACTACTTACGCACAATCATAACACAAGAACCGTGTTCACTTCCCGGACTCCGCCGAAAAGAGACCATCATGGCTACACATGCGGTTGATGCATTTTAATTAAGTCAAGTGTCAAGTTCTATACAACCGGATATTAACAAATTCCCATCTGCCACATAACCGCGGGCACGGCTTTCGAAAGTTTATACCCTGCAGGGGTGTCCCAACTTAGCCCATCACAAGCTCCCATGGTCAACGAAGGATATTCCTTCTCCCAGGAAGACCTGATCAGACTCGAAATCCCGGTTACAAGATATTTCGGCAATGGTAAAACAAGACCAGCAAAGCCGCCCGAATGTGCCGACAAATCCTGATAGGAGCTGCACATATCTCGTTTTCAGGGCACACCGGATTGTCCAAGCTTCCGGTAGGCCAACCTAGAGTTGCCCCTGGTGGCCACCGGTGGCTAAAAGGTTGGACCAACACTCAGAGGAGCACTGGCCCGGGGGGTTAAAATAAAGATGACCCTCGGGCTCCGGAAACCTAAGGGAAAAAGGCTTAGGTTGTTAGGCAAATGTAAAACCAAGGTTGGGGCTTGCTGGAGGAGTTTTATTCAAAGCAAACTGTCAAGGGGTTCCCATAACACCCAACCGCGTAAGGAACGCAAAATCAAGGAACATAACACCGGTATGATGGAAACTAGGGCGACAAGAGTGGAACAAAACACCAGGCATAAGGCCGAGCCTTCCACCCTTTACCAAGTATATAGATGCACTAAATTAAATAAGAGATATTGTGATATCCCAACATGTCCATGTTCCAACATGGAACAAGCTTCATCTTCACCTGCAACTAGCAACGCTATAAGAGGGGTTGAGCAAAAGCGGTAACATAGCCAAACAACGGGTTGCTAGGAAAGGTGGGTTAGAGGCTTGACATGGCAATATGGGAGGCATGATATAGCAAGTGGTAGGTAGCACGACGTAGCAATAGAGCGAACAACTAGCAAGCAAAGATAAAAGTGATTTTGAGGGTATGGTCATCTTGCCTGAGATCCCGCAAGGAAGAAGAACGAGTCCATGAAGAAGGAAAACGGACATAGTCGAACGAATCCTCACAACTCTGGACCAAAACCGAAGCTAACGAGAGAAGCAACCCGGAAAGAAGAAAGCAACATAGTAAACAACCATCACATGAACATGGCATGATGCACAACCAAGTATGATGCATGTCCGGTTTAATGAAGCTTGGCATTATGAAAAATAAACACAAACATCATTTTGAACATTTTTAACATGGTTGAAAGTTGCATATTATGAAACTAGATGAAAAACCAGGCATTTTACATATATAAGTTATTTACATATGATGCATAGTTGGTGAGTTAGGATATGATGAAGCTTGGGGGGTTTCTGCAAAACAGGTAAAACACTGGATAATGTCTAAAACGCAGACATGAAAAAACACTATATGGGCCGAAACTAAGCAGAGGTCCAACATGAACAGAAAAAAGGGGGGGCGTTGGGGCTGCTCACCCATGGGCCAAGCCCAGTAAGTGGATGAGGCCGGAGGCGGACTAGAGTTTGAGCGCAGAGCTGGGCCTTGAGGGAGGGACTAAGCTGGCTAGCGGCTTCGGACCGGGAAGTCAACGCGGGCGCTGGTCGTCCTCGTCCCCGCGTGCTCGCACGTAGAAGCAGGGGAGGCAGCGGCCGATGCAGGGGAGCCCGCAGATGGGGACGACGGGTGGAGGAGGAGGCAGATCCGAGGTAGGGTCCGTTCACGGCGGTGGCGGGACCATCGAGCTCGAGGCCGACATCGCCATGGAGGTCAGCTCTTGTGGCGGAGAGGAAGGAGACGGCGAGGGCACGTCCTGGCAGGGCGGCGCGACGAACTTCAGAAGGGTCAGCCTTGTTGGGTACTTCGGCGAAGTTGGAGCGATGGGAGGCGATAGAGCTTGCCGGGGTGGTGTCCGGTCTCCTGTCTCCTGTGGCGCGCGGGGAAGACGGCGCAGGGGCGAGGCTCGAAGCATAGGAGTCCACCGCGGGGCTGGGGATGCAGCGACAAGCTGTGCGGCTGACTTGCCGTTGCTGGATGTAGGGGAAGCGCGGGACTTGGCTATGGGGACGACGACGAGGGGGCTGTGGGACAACGCAGCCGCGGACTTGGAGATCCATGGCGGGGCTCCTGTCCATGGCGCTCGGGAGGACACCTGCATGACAGAACGAGGGAGAGAGATCAGGGGAAGGGGAGAGCAAGGGAAGAATGGAGCAGAGAAGAAGGGAGGAGCTCATCTGCTGGCTCCGGCGAGCTGCTGGTCACTGGTGGTGGTGCTCTGGTGGCCGGCCGGTCAAGTGAGTTGCTCGGGGACGAGCGAGCAGACGGATGCGGGAGGAGGCAGCGAGCGCCTTCGGGATTGGGTGGAGGAGGAAACCTAGGAGAAGGGGATCGAGGAGGATCCCGAGGTGTCATTTGAGTGTGGCGGCAGCAAGGAGGAAGGATGGGACATCTCTCCTAGATTTTAGGGTTGCTCCATTTATATACGCTGGTGGATTAGGTTAAGGGCTATCGGATCCCTTCGATCGTAATAGGACGATCAAGATAAAATAGGCTAGGAGAGTCAAAGAACAAACCGATGATATTTTAGGGATGTTTGAGTATGATCCGGACCCATCGGTAACGACTGCCTGGGTCGGGTTCGGGACAACTTCCGGACGTGCGCGAGGGGTTTGATGCACTGTGCAAGGAGGGGTCAGGTGGGGTTTTCGGAGCCTCCGATCGCGACCGATGGATCCGATCGAGAGGGAGGATAGGTAGGTTTAGGTGGGTTGGTTGTGACTGTGTAGAAGGCCGGGGTCTGCGGGAGAGAAGAGAGAGAGAAAGAGACCTGGCAGCAGTTTTCGGAGACCGAAAACGTCCGACGAAAAGACCGGCAATACTGCCGCTATAGCCATTGGGACATCAAACAGACTCCGAATGCGATGAAACTTGGCAGACGACCTACTAACAACATAACGACAACGCATGCCAACTTTCACCCCATTCCGAGAACATTTTCTGGACACTTATAAAATAATATTTCGGACGTGCTACGGGCGCGTGCAAGTGTGTTTGGGCTCAGAATGGACAACAGAAAGAACTGGGAGACCCGGATGAATGCAACTTTTAAAAACATGATGATGCAATGCACATGATGACATGGCAAGATGCAACACACAAGCGAATGACAAGGCAACAATAGCGAATAACTGGAAGATACCTGGCGCAACGGTCTCGGGGCATTACAGTTTTGCTCTTGAACGTACAATATACTCCCTCCGATCCTTTCTAGTAGTTTACATATAAGTTTTATGTGTAGTCAAAGTATCTCTACTTTGATCAAAGAAAAAAGTATCAACATTCAACAACGCTGTCAGGACCCCGATTCCAAGTCACATCGATCTAGCTGGTAACACCTCATATCACTTTGCGGCCTCACGCACGGTATTCCCACGGGTGTCGCCTTACCAGGGCCCGGGACCGTTTGCGTCTTTTGGCTCATGTATATGATAGTGTCGCTAGCATCCATATGACAGAGAACCCGGGCCGACATGGCTAGTCGTGAACCCAAAGCGGCACTAACCCATGGGGACAGGCATACATGAATCAACTTCGAGCATGTCGGTCAGCAGCGTGTGAATCCGGGCTGTAACACTGGGCTAACAGGACTCCGGTAACCCGGACTGTAGCAGGCTAGGCAGGACTCCGGATGTCACCGCGTGACATTTCCCCGAAGGGACAGACACAGGAACGAAGTGAAACACATGCCGGCCAGTCAAGTGTCCTGAGCAGTAGTGTTGGGCTAGCAGGACTCCGGTGAACCGGGCTGTAGCGGACTACTATGGCTCATGGAAGCACAAGACTACATTTCCCCATAAGAGAGGCTACCAAGGATAAACCACTAGGTTGTCAGATCCCACACATACCAAGCATTTCAATCATACACACAATATGCTCGATATGTGCAAATACAACATGGCATCACAACATAACTCTACGACTCAAAGTATTTATTCATTAGGCTCTGAGGAGCGAGATATTACAAACATGGGTCTCATGACCCAACAAACACAGCATACAAATCAAGGCACAAGCGGAAGCTTAACATGTCTGAGTACAGACATGTACAAATGAAAAAGGCTAAGAAGCCTGACTATCTACCAGATCCTGCCGAGGGCACAAGATCGTAGCTGAGGTATCAAGCTAAACGTTGAAGTCCACGCGAAACTACTAGCGAGACTGAAGTCTCTCTACAAAACATAAATTAAGCAAACGTGAGTACAAATGTACCCAGCAAGACTTACATCAGAACTAACTACATATGCATCAGTATCAATAAAGGGGTGGTGGAGTTTAACTGCAGCAAGCCAGCTTTTGACTCAGTGGCTAACCTGAACTACGACTGCAATAACTCTTTTGAGGTGGCGCACACGAGTCCACATATTCACCATATCAATACTCCACTATGGATCCTCTCCCGTCTCCATACGAGAACGCCATCCATAGCACTCACGCTTATCTTGCGCATTTTAGAGTATCCACTTTCACTTGTCTATGAACTATGCAAGGGGTCCAAGTTTCCATATCCGAGGAATCCGGCTATTCGAATAGATAATGATAACCCTGCAGGGGTGTACTTCTTCACACACGCTCTCGCCACTTATTGCCCTGTACACGTCATGTACCTCGGAAACCTTCAAGCGGAAGCCGGGCGAGGGAGTCGGCCACGACCTGACTAACCAACAAGTCTCTAGTCCAGGTTTATCGCCTATTCGGGTTCCATCCACAAGGAGATCCGGCCGGAGTGTCGCTCACGGCCCCAAACGATGTGTACAGGGTTCCAAGCCCACCAAACGGGCGACGCTTGGCATACCTGGCCACGGTGCCTAGTCTTTCCCAAGCCCACCTGTACCGGGTGCCACTTGGTAGACTACTAACACAACCTACAAACACCAGAAACTAGTTGCAACGCCTAGACAGAGATCAGGTTGATTAATAAGTCGAGAGGGGCACTTAAGCATTCCAATGCGTGGTAGTAACTGTTCATGGATCACAAACACAGAACTCAGTTCCCGAGGACGGCTGCAATGAGACAACCCACCATGTACTCCTACGTGGCCTCTCACCGCTACCTTTACCAAATCGTGTTCACACACTTAGCTCTCAACAGTAGGACATGTCCACAACTTTCCAATTCATTCCCGATGAATCAGACCCGACTCAACTCTAAGCAGTAGCAGGCATGACAAACAAGCATGAATGAGTAGGCACATCGGGGCTCAAACAACTCCTACTCATGCTAGTGGGTTTCATCTATTTACTGTGGCAATGACAGGTCATGCTGAGGAAATGGGTTCAGCTACCGCAACATGTAATAGTTGAAACATTGTTGTCCTAATGCAGTAAAAGAGAGCAGGAGCGAGAGAGTGGGATTGTATCGGAATGAACAAGGGGGTTTTGCTTGCCTGGCACTTCTGAAGATAGTAAAGCTCTTCATCGGTGTCATCGAATTCATCGCTGGATCAATGTCTACTGAGGGGGGACAAACACCGGCAACAGAGAAGATATACAATCAATGCAATGCAATAGTATGATGCATGAATGTGACATGGCAATAATGTTATGATTTGAGCTAATGCATCTAGCTATGATTTAAATGAAGTTGGTTTGAATACATGATTCAAATTCCAACTCCATATATGATTATTTAAATGCCCTTTATTTGTTTTTTTTTCAAAAAAGAGGACAAATATTGTTCAAACATGCATGAAAATGGTACAGATGGATTCCTCGAATTTTTCTGATAATTTTTCATATATAAATTATTTTATTTGGAGTTACGGTTGAATTTCTATGATTTTTAGAAGTTTTAAACATTTTCTGGAATTTCCTGAATAAAAATAAATCCAGAAAATGCATTACTGCGTTAGCATTGCGTCATGCTGACCTCAGCAGGTCAACAGACCTGGTCCAGGTCAAACCTGACTAGTGGGTCCCGCGTGTCAGTGTCATTAGTCTAACTAGTTTTTAGTTAGTCCTAATCCTAACTTAATTAGCAGGCGGATCCCATTTGTCATTGACCCAGAGGGGTCAAACTGGGCCCACCCGGGGTTTAACTCGGTCAGCGGGGTCAAACCCCTGGTCAGCAGGTCAAATCCACCGGCGACTCGACGCCGGCGAGGCCCGAGACGGCGGAGAGCGTCGGAAACACGCTACAGGGCACGGGCGAGGCTGTTCTTGGGCTTGTTAGAAAGCTCTTGCTAGCGCGCGTCTAGTGGTGGTGGAGGCCGGGCCTATGGTGGCCGAAGACAACGACGGCGAGCTCCAAGGCGGCGGCCGGAGTTCGGCAAAGACGGGTTCGGCGCCACGGTGATCCATAAGACGAGTTGGTGAGTTCTACAACTTCCTGGGAAGGCTCTGAGCACATTGGTGTGCTCGTACGCGAGCCGCAACGACTATGGCCACGACTGCGCCATTGCCGGCGGCGAGGAGCTCAGGGCTCCGGTGGCTAGGCTGGTTAGGGGAAGGGATTCACTGCGGGGAGAAGGGGAAAATGCTCGGGAGCTCACAGCGGATCCAGTAGAGGCAACGGCGAGGCCGGGGAGGTGCTGATGAAGACGGGAGGTCACCGGCGATCTCGGCGGCCAAACGATGAAGACGAGGTCGGGGCGGCGTTTTGGGGCGTCCGGCGTCGCGTGAGTAGGTGGGGAGGACGACGATGTCGCGGCGAAGCTCGGGAGCAGCTCGGTCAGGCGAGGCGGTGGCTGTGGCCGCGTGGCAGTGAACGGCGGCGACGAGCTCCACTCGGTGGCTGCGTGCGGGATAAACAGAGGAGGGGAGAGAGAGAGCAGCGAGTGAGGGGGAGGACCAAGGGGTCTCTGGCATCTCCGGGGCGTCGCGAGGACAGGGCGAAGGGGGAGCAGGAGGTGGAAGCAGGAGGTGGAGCTTGGTTGCGCGCGCGTTGACACGGCGTCGTCCTCCTGGCAGAAGCTAGGAGACGACTGGCAGGGGTTGGTGGGCTGGGCCAACTGGGCTAGCTCCAGGTAAGTGGCTGGGCTTCTCTCTCTCTCTCTCTGTCTTTTTTCTATTTATTAATGTTTTCTATTTTCTGCAATTGGTTTTGATTTGATTTAAAACATCAAATCATTTTTTTAACTTTTTGTAAATTGTTATGTGAGCTCGGGAACTAGTCCAAGGTCACAGGCAACTTACAAAAATATTTGAACTTTATTTCTTATATAACAGAAATAAATTCAACTCAAATATGTCATTGGTTTAAGTCAAAGGCCCAAAATAAATATTTCTGTGATTCCAAAAATATTGGTTTGAATTTTACCTCTTACCAACATTTTCACAGAGTAACAGGAACATTTCTTTGGACTCATTTGATGAGATTTAAATGTTGGTTATTTTTAAAAGGTTTCTGAGGCTTTTAAAATTCCCTCAATTCAAATTTCAGAATTTAGACATGGTGATCATGCAAGGACAGGCAAAGGCTAAACTAGGGTTGTGACAACTCACCCCTACTAAACAAGAATCTCGTCCCGAGATTCAAGACGTGAGGTAAGAAGAGAGAGGGGACAGAAGACCAACACAATCTTCACGATCCAATTGCCCTTGATAGGAATGTTGATTCCTTGCTTCATGTTTATCTTGATATCCTTGCTCTCGAGATCTTCATTCAACTCGATGACAACGAAAAGAGGTTCTACAAGAAACAATCTCCTAGAAGATCGAGCAACTCACGATCAACTCACGGGATGAGACATAGTAACATCTCTCGAGTTGAGACAGAAAACACACCTCGAGAGGGATGGAAGAAACAGATGACAAAGGTTCGATTTGGTAGGCAACAATCCCATGCTTAAGAAGATGGTGAACGGTTGTCAACGTAGCGAGGATTTGAGTTGCCATGATACCATAATGAGATACCCTAGAGAAGGATGACTCGTAGAATTATCCCTTAGGTGGCAAAAACAATTACTTTTGATCCATAGATCCTTGAAACTCTTCATACCAGCCTAAGGCAATTCACAATTGATCGTTTGAAGGAGTCGAAAAGAATGACATACTCTGACTAAGATGGATGATGTGGACTACCTTGTTGAAGACAATGCAGCGGATGATTTTTGCTTATCATCAGAAATGGATGGGACCCATGGTAGGACCACTTTTGAAGATGATCCTAACAGTAATTACTGAGGTGCAAGCTGGGAACAAATGCAAATGCTAGGAATGATTCTGGTAATTGGGAATAACTCAACGAGAGTGATTCCACCGTTTGAATGGTTATAGCTTAATCAAGGAAATCAAGAACACAAGAATCCCTAAGGAACAACTTATAGAATAAGCCGCATGAAATCCTCGTGGAGAAGATGGACAAATTGCCCAATCAAGATACTATAGTGATAGATCCTCTGGCTAGGTGTGTCGGCCAGAACATCAACCTTGTCGGGGCCTACATCATAGGTCTTGGAAAAGTTCCAACCATCATATCTGCCTGAGATTTAGATCTGGTTGGTAACAGGATATTTCAGACATCATGTCTGGAAAATAAAGTTTGCAACACAAATCGACGAGAGGACATTGCGAGAGTCTTGGGAAATGAACCACGATGGCAAGCTCCAAAACATGAGCTGGTTCTGCTACACACATGTGAACATGTTGTCCAAGACAAGCATGACCACAGAGTAGTCTTACAATAAAACACTACCGAGTTCAGGTGGGGAACCATCATTGTGGATAACGAAGTCCTTGCATAAGGCATGCTCTTAAGAAGGAACTTCTTCTCCTTGAACAAGTCAATCAGTGGCTTGGTGTGCTAGGAACACATATGGAGTGGAGGTAATTAATCTACCAAACCATAGAATACTTCGCATGTATGTATGACTGATTTGGGATGATTCCAGAGGAAACAAAACAAACCTTTCTCAAATTCAAGGCGGCAACTTACACCTAATGCACGTGAACTTGGAGAAAGTCACTTCTTACACCAAACATGTGCTTCATGAACGGGACATGAAGATAATGCTTACAAAAGTTTCCAATACTAGCTTGATGTTCAACATGAATCATGGGGAAGACAAAATGCTGCTGATGGGCTCAACAACAACTCATCGGAATTTCCATATCACTGGACTTCCACCATCATGTGAACACGGTGATAGCATGGGTCAGACCAAAAGATGTAATGGTGTATGCTCGAGGGATCAACCACGAGTAAGACAACATTACGAACATCGTTGGTTCTGATTTGACTTGACGATAGCCCATACTCAACTCAAAGTTTTGACAAGGCAATAGATCCAACAACTGATCACAGGGACCAATCAATGAAGATATCATCTTTCTTCAACGCACACTACACAACAATATCCCTTAATGATGAACTAAGTCGGACAAGCTTCCATCTTCCAACTCTCCAAGTTGTTGTTTTGCTCAACCAACTAGCTCAGGGTATCCAACACAGATTCTTGGAGAAAGGGTGGTTTACAAGAAACCAACTTGATCACGAACTCCACATAACGGTCAGGGAACAACCTGGTAATACTTCCGAGAAGATATTCGGAACATCACGAACCACCGATATGTTACTAAGCTCAAGAACAATCTTGCTTTTCAGGGCAGGATGATATGATCAAAAGAGCGAGGGTTTGACACAGGCCTAACTCATTGATCCTATCTCATTGATCGAGGAGTGCACCAGGAATAAGGACAAGGTAGCACGATCAATCCTAGAATAGTGATCCGATAACCAACACGCTAAGAATGATAATAATGTCCATAGCTACCAAGAAGCACAGTTGCTAGGAGTATTGATTTCACACATCATGGTTCACTTGTCGGTACTCTGGTTGCAACAACACGGAACCGAGGAGAGAATGATGATGGCGAGAAGTATCACTGCGTCAAGAGTGCATAAGAGATGGTGCAATTCTCATGACAATCCTCACATAAAGGGGGTAATACTCCAGGATAGAACAGAGCAAAAGCTGGATTGGCATTTGATCTGCAGAACAGAACACAACTACTTTGACCCAATCCTGGATATGGATGAGATACTGGAGTTTGTTTCTCCTAGTCATTCCGGAATAGAATGGCTTGATGGACCACAATAATAAAAGGGCATTGATGAACACAAATGCACACATACTCTTTGGTATCAACTAATAGAGGATGGTCCGGATACAACTGAAGAGGAACAACTCGAGGAGCATATAATTTTCTGAGTTGTGGATGCATAGATTAATATGTCGAACCAAGTTCAACAGGTTTCTTCCAGATAACCCATGCAGAAAGGTAGAACTGGCAGAATCACAATTATGGATGGAGAACTCCTCAAGAGTACTCTAATTGTGAGCTTTTGGTTCAAAGAACTTCTTCCTTAATGGTTCATGGTATTTGGAAGAAGGAAATACCACGGACCTCGAGGACTATCGCAAAGGTTACTAATATCTTAAGGGAACTAGCAAATACTAACAACATGAAGTAAGTAGGGTGAATCTCAGGTTCAGAAACTCGGGAGTAGAATACCTACTACTAAGTAGAATCACGGGATGCTTTCGAGAATGATGGCCAGACTCATCACACTGGGAACACAAAACATGGTTAGATTACTAGGTGACTCCCTAAAACACCTAGGGTCATAATAATAGCTCCAATAGACATGTTGAGGTAGTGGAGTACCTCAACTCACCGATTAGTGTGCTTAATCTGGCCCAAAATGACATCAGGAACGGGAGGAAGGGATTTGCAAATGCATCAGACTGTTCAGAGACCTGGGATGACTCAGACAGCATAACGGCTGTAAATGCTCAAAAAGATTTGAGACAGCCTGCCAAATGGTGGCATAACCACTCAACATCACAATATCCAAGGGTCCGAGATCAACTGTCAACACACAGAAATACTAGAAACTGAACTGAGACTTGAATTAAACAATCCTATAAGTCTACGGATTAGTAACACGTGATCCTGATAGAAAGATGAGAAGGCCTAGTTCTTAACCCCGTAGGAAAGATAAGATGACTCGGATCAGAAGGGCATGAGGTATAAGAAGTAAAAAGAGCCTTACGTTCCCATCCACAATCAATTCCCTTACATAACTAAAGAGTTTCTAGACTCAACTTCGACCAGTTTGGCTTGGTAATCCTACAGGCAGTCAGGCTCTGATACCAAAGCTGTCAGGACCCCGATTCCAAGTCACATCGATCTAGCTGGTAACACCTCATATCACTTTGCGGCCTCACGCACGGTATTCCCACGGGTGTCGCCTTACCAGGGCCCGGGACCGTTTGCGTCTTTTGGCTCACGTATATGATAGTGTCGCTAGCATCCATATGACAGAGAACCGGGGCCGACATGGCTAGTTGTGAACCCAAAGCGGCACTAACCCATGGGGACAGGCATACATGAATCAACTTCGAGCATGTCGGTCAGCAGCGTGTGAATCCGGGCTATAGCACTGGGCTAACAGGACTCCGGTAACCCGGGCTGTAGCAGGCTAGGCAGGACTCCGGATGTCACCGCGTGACATTTCCCCGAAGGGACAGACACATGAACGAAGTGAAACACATGCCGACCAGTCAAGTGTCCTGAGCAGTAGTGTTGGGCTAGCAGGACTCCGGTGAACCGGGCTGTAGCGGACTACTATGGCTCATGGAAGCACAAGACTACATTTCCCCATAAGAGAGGCTACCAAGGATAAACCACTAGGTTGTCAGATCCCACACATACCAAGCATTTGAATCATACACACAATATGCTCGATATGTGCAAATACAACATGGCATCACAACATAACTCTACGACTCAAAGTATTTATTCATTAGGCTCCGAGGAGCGAGATATTACAAACATGGGTCTCATGACCCAACAAACACAGCATACAAATCAAGGCACAAGCGGAAGCTTAACATGTCTGAGTACAGACATGTACAAATGAAAAAGGCTAAGAAGCCTGACTATCTACCAGATCCTGCCGAGGGCACAAGATCGTAGCTGAGGTATCAAGCTAAACGTTGAAGTCCACGCGAAACTACTAGCGAGACTGAAGTCTCTCTACAAAACATAAATTAAGCAAACGTGAGTACAAATGTACCCAGCAAGACTTACATCAGAACTAACTACATATGCATCAGTATCAATAAAGGGGTGGTGGAGTTTAACTGCAGCAAGCCAGCTTTTGACTCAGTGGCTAACCTGAACTACGACTGCAATAACTCTTTTGAGGTGGCGCACACGATTCCACATATTCACCATATCGATACTCCACTATGGATCCTCTCCCGTCTCCATACGAGAACGCCATCCATAGCACTCACGCTTATCTTGCGCATTTTAGAGTATCCACTTTCACTTGTCTATGAACTATGCAAGGGGTCCAAGTTTCCATATCCGAGGAATCCGGCTATTCGAATAGATAATGATAACCCTGCAGGGGTGTACTTCTTCACACACGCTCTCGCCACTTATCGCCCTGTACACGTCATGTACCTCGGCAACCTTCAAGCGGAAGCCGGGCGAGGGAGTCGGCCACGACCTGACTAACCAACAAGTCTCTAGTCCATGTTTATCGCCTATTCGGGTTCCATCCGCAAGGAGATCCGGCCGGGGTGTCGCTCACGGCCCCAAACGATGTGTACATGGTTCCAAGCCCACCAAACGGGCGACGCTTGGCATACCCGGCCACGGTGCCTAGTCTGTCCCAAGCCCACCTGTACCGGGTGCCACTTGGTAGACTACTAACACAACCTACAAACACCAGAAACTAGTTGCAACTCCTGGACAGAGATCAGGTTGATTAATAAGTCGAGAGGGGCACTTACGCATTCCAATGCATGGTAGTAACTGTTCATGGATCACAAACACAGAACTCAGTTCCTGAGGACGGCTACAATGAGACAACCCACCATGTACTCCTACGTGGCCTCTCACCGCTACCTTTACCAAATCGTGTTCACACACTTAGCTCTCAACAGTAGGACATGTTCACAACTTTCCAATTCATTCCCGATGAATCAGACCCGACTCAACTCTAAGCAGTAGCAGGCATGACAAACAAGCATGAATGAGTAGGCACATCGGGGCTCAAACAACTCCTACTCATGCTAGTGGGTTTCATCTATTTACTGTGGCAATGACAGGTCATGCAGAGGAAATGGGTTCAGCTACCGCAACATGTAACAGTTGAAACGTTGTTGTCCTAATGCAGTAAAAGAGAGCAAGAGCGAGAGAGTGGGATTGTATCGGAATGAACAAGGGGGTTTTGCTTGCCTGGCACTTCTGAAGATAGTAAAGCTCTTCATCGGTGTCATCGAATTCATCGCTGGATCAACGTCTACTGAGGGGGGACAAACACCGGCAATAGAGAAGATATACAATCAATGCAATGCAACAGTATGATGCATGAATGTGACATGGCAATAATGTTATGATTTGAGCTAATGCATCTAGCTATGATTTAAATGAAGTTGGTTTGAATACATGATTCAAATTCCAACTCCATATATGATTATTTAAATGCCCTTTATTTGTTTTTTCCAAAAAAGAGGACAAATATTGTTCAAACATGCATGAAAATGGTACAAATGGATTCCTTGAATTTTTCTGATAATTTTTCATATATAAATTATTTCATTTGGAGTTACGGTTGAATTTCTATGATTTTTAGAAGTTTTAAACATTTTCTGGAATTTCTTGAATAAAAATAAATCCAGAAAATGCATTACTGCATCAGCATTGCATCATGCTGACCTCAGCAGGTAAACAGACCCGGTCCAGGTCAAACCTGACTAGTGGGTCCCGCGTGTCAGTGTCATTAGTCTAACTAGTTTTAGTTAGTCCTAATCCTAACTTAATTAGCAGGCGGGTCCCATTTGTCATTGACCCAGAGGGGTCAAACTGGGCCCGCCCGGGGTTTAACTCGGTCAGCAGGTCAAACCCGCCGGTGACTCGACGCCGGCGAGGCCTGAGACGGCGGAGAGCGTCGGAAACGCGCTACAGGGCACGGGCGAGGCTGTTCTTGGGCTTGTTAGAAAGCTCTTGCTAGCGCGCGTCTAGTGGTGGTGGAGGCCGGGCCTATGGTGGCCGGAGACAACGAGGGCGAGCTCCAAGGCGGCGGCCGGAGTTCGGCAAAGACGGGTTCGGCGCTACGGTGATCCATAAGACGAGTTGGTGAGTTCTACAACTTCCTGGGAAGGCTCTGAGCACATTGGTGTGCTCGTACGCGAGCCGCAACGACTATGGCCACGACTGCGCCATTGCCAGCGGCGAGGAGCTCACGGCTCCGGTGGCTAGGCTGGTTAGGGGAAGGGATTCACTGCGGGGAGAAGGGGAAAATGTTGGGGAACGTAGCATAAATTCAAAATTTTCCTACGTGTCACGAAGATCTATCTATGGTGAAACCAGCAACGAGGGGAAGGAGAGTGCATCTACATACCCTTGTAGATCGCTAAGCGGAAGCGTTCAAGAGAACGGGTTGAAGGAGTCGTACTCGTCGTGATCCAAATCACCGGAGATCCTAGTGCCGAACGGACGGCACCTCCGTGTTCAACACACGTACAGCCCGGTGACGTCTCCCACGCCTTGATCCAGCAAGGAGAGAGGGAGAGGTTGAGGAAGACTCCATCCAGCAGCAGCACAACGGCGTGGTGGTGGTGGAGGAGCGTGGCAATCCCGCAGGGCTTCGCCAAGCACCATGGGAGAGGAGGAGGAGGGAGAGGGGCAAGGCTGCACCAAGAGGAGAAGTTCTCATGTGTTGCCAGCCCCAAAACCTCAAGTATATATAGGGGGGATGGGGGCTGCGCCCCCTTTAGGGTTTCCCACCCCAAGGGGTGCGGCCAGCCCTAGATCCCATCTAAGGGGGGGCGGCCAAGGGGGGAGGAGTGCCTCCCAAGTCAAGTGGAGGCCTCCCCCTTTAGGGTTTCCCCTTCCCATGCACATGGGCCTTGGGGGGGCTGGTGCCCCTGGCCCATTAAGGCTAGGGCGCCCCCCTACATCCCATGCTACTGTATTGGACGTGGTGGAACAATTTCCGGACCTCCGGACCCCTCCGGAATCCTCCGGAACCTTCTGGAAGCTTCCCGGTACAATACCGAAAAAACCCGAACATTTTCCGGAACCCGAACAACAGCTTTCCATATATAAATCTTTACCTCCGGACCATTCCGGAACTCCTCGTGACGTCCGGGATCTCATCCGGGACTCCGAACAACATTCGGTAACCACATACAAACTTCCTTTATAACCCTAGCGTCATCGAACCTTAAGTGTGTAGACCCTACGGGTTCGGGAGACATGTAGTCATGACTGAGACGTTCTCCGGTCAATAACCAACAGCGGGATCTGGATACCCATGTTGGCTCCCACATGTTCCACGATGATCTCATCGGATGAACCACGATGTCAAGGACTTAATCAATCCCGTATACAATTCCCTTTGTCTAGCGGTATTGTACTTGCCCGAGATTTGATCGTCGGTATACCGATACCTTGTTCAATCTCGTTACCGGCAAGTCTCTTTACTCGTTCCGTAACACATCATCCCGTGATCAACTCCTTGATCACATTGTGCACATTATGATGATGTCCTACCGAGTGGGCCCAGAGATACCTCTCCGTTTACACGGAGTGACAAATCCCAGTCTCGATTCGTGCCAACCCAACAGATACTTTTGGAGATACCTGTAATGCACCTTTATAGCCACCCAGTTACGTTGTGACGTTTGGTACACCCAAAGCATTCCTACGGTATCCGGGAGTTGCACAATCTCATGGTCTAAGGAAAAGATACTTGACATTAGAAAAGCTTTTAGCATACGAACTACACGATCTTTGTGCTAGGCTTAGGATTGGGTCTTGTCCATCACATCATTCTCCTAATGATGTGATCCCGTTATCAATGACATCCAATGTCCATAGCCAGGAAATCATGACTATCTGTTGATCACAACGAGCTAGTCAACTAGAGGCTCACTAGGGACATATTGTGGTCTATGTATTCACACGTGTATTACGATTTCCAGATAATACAGTTATAGCATGAATAAAAGACTATTATCATGAACAAAGAAATATAATAATAACTTATTTATTATTGCCTCTAGGGCATATTTCCAACAGTCTCCCACTTGCACTAGAGTCAATAATCTAGTTCACATCACCATGTGATTAACACTGACAGGTCACATCACCATGTGACCAACATCCAAAGAGTCTTGGGTTTGATCATGTTGCTTGTGAGAGAGGTTTTTAGTCAACGGGTCTGAACCTTTCAGATCCGTGTGTGCTTTACAAATCTCTATGTCATCTCCTAGATGTAGCTACCACGTTCTATTTGGAGCCATTCCAAATAACTGTTCCACTTGGAGCTATTCTAAATTGTTGCCCCATTATACGTATCCGGTATCTCTACTTAGAGCTATCCGGATAGGTGTTAAGCTTGCAACGACGTAACCTTTACGACGAACTCTTTTACCACCTCCATAATCGAGAAAATTCCTTAGTCCACTAGTTACTAAGGATAACTTTGACCATTGTCTGTGATCCATTCTTGGATCAGTCTTGTACCCCTTGACTAATTCATGGCAAGGCACACTTCAGGTGCGGTACACAGCATAGCATACTGTAGAGCCTACGTCTAAAGCATAGGGGACGACCTTCGTCCTTTCTCTCTTTTCTGCCGAGGTCGAGCTTTAAGTCTTAACTTCGTACCTTACAACTCAGGCAAGAACTTCTTCTTTGACTGATCCATCTTGAACACCTTCAAGATCATGTCAAGGTATGTGCTCATTTGAAAGTATTATTAAGCATTTTGATCTATCCTTATAGATCTTGATGTTCAATGTTCAAGTAGCTTAATCCAGGTTTTCTATTGAAAAACACCTTTGAAATAACCCTATATGCTTTCTAGAAAATCTACGTCATCTCTGATCTATGATATGTCGACAACATATATTCATCAGAAATTCTATAGTGCTCCCACTCACTTCTTTGGAAATACAAATTTCTCATAAACTTTGTATAAACCCAAAATCTTTGATCATCTTATCAAAGTGCACATTCCAACTCCGAGATGCTTACTCCAGTCCTTAGAAGGATTGCTGGAGCTTTGCATACCTTTTAGCATCCTTAGGATCGACAAAACCTTTCTGATTGTATCGCATACAACCTTTCCTTACGACTGGTAAGGAAACTCGTTTTGACATCCATCTGCCAGATTTCATAAATGCAGCTTGTGCTAACGTGATTCCGACGGACTTAAGCATCGCTACGGATGAGAAAATCTCATCGTAGTCAACTCCTTGAACATGTGAAAAACTCTTCTCCACAAGTCGAGCTTCATAGATGGTGACATTACCATCCACGTCCGTCTTCTTCTTAAAGATCCATTTATCTCAATGACTTGCCGATCATCGGGCAAGTCCACCAAAGTCCATGCTTTGTTCTGATACATGGATCCTATCTCGGATTTCATGGTTTCTAACCATTTGTCGGAATTTGGGCCCACCATCGCTTCTCCATAGCTCGTAGGTTCATTGTTGTCTAGCAACATGACCTTCAAGACAGGATTACTGTACCATTCTGAAGTAGTATGTATCCTTATCATCCTACGAGGTTCGTTAGTGACTTGATCCGAAGCTTCATGATCACTATCATAAGCTTCCACTTCAATTGTTGTAGGTGCCACAGGAACAACTTCCCGTGCCCTGCTACACACTAGTTGTAGTGACGGTTCAATAACCTCATCAAGTCTCCACCATCCTCCTACTCAACTTTTCGAGAGAAACCTTTCCTCGAGAAAGGACCCGATTCAAGAAATAATCCATATTGCTTTCGGATCTGAATTAGGAGGTATACCCAACTGTTTTGGGTGTCCTATGAAGATGCATTTTATCCGCTTTGGGTTCGAGCTTATCAACCTGAAACTTTTTCACATAAGCGTTGCAGCCCCAAACCTTTAAGAAATGACAGCATAGGTTTCTCTAAACCGGTGTCATCTCAACGGAATTACGTGGTACCCTATTAAAATGAGTGTGGTTGTCTCTAATGCCTAACCCATGAACGATAGTGGTAATTCGATAAGAGAAATCATGGTACGCATCATATCCAATAGGGTACAACTATGATGTTCGGACACACCATCACACTATGGTGTTCCAGGCGGTATTAATTGTGAAACAATTTCCACAATGTCTTAATTGTGTGCCAAAACTCGTAACTCAGATATTCATCTCTATGATCATATCATAGACATTTTATCCTCTTGTCACAATGATCTTCTACTTCACTCTAAATTACTTGAACCATTCAATAATTCAGACTTGTGTTTCATCAAGAAAATATTCTCAACATCTACTCAAATCATCTATGAAGTAAGAACATAACGATATTCACTGCATGCCTCAGCACTCATTGGACTGGACACATCAAAATGTGTTACTTCCAACAAGTTGCTATCTTGTTCCATCTTACTGAAACCGAGGCTTTTCAGTCATCTTGCCCATGTGGTATGATTTGCATATCTCAAGTGATTCAAAATCAAGTGAGTCCAAACGATCCATTTGCATGGAGTTTCTTCATGCATATACACCAATAGACATGGTTCGCATGTCTCAAACTTTTCAAAAATGAGTGAGTCCAAAGATCCATCAACATGGAGCTTCTTCATGCATTTTATACCGATATGACTTACGTGGCAGTGCCACAAGTAGGTGGTACTATCATTACTATCTTTTGGCATGAAAATGTGTATCGCTACGATCGAGATTCAATAAACCATTCCTTTAGGTGCAAGACCATTGAAGGTTTTATTCAAATAAATAGAGTAACCATTATTCTCTTTAAATGAATAACCGTATTGCGATAGACATAATCCAATTATGTCTATGTTCAACGCAAACACCAAATAACAATTATTCAGGTTTTAACACCAATCTCGATGGTAGAGGGAGCGTGCGATGCTTGATCATATCAACATTGGAAACATTTCCAACACATATCGTCAGCTCACCTTTAGCTAGTCTCCGTTTATTCCGTAGCTTTTATTTCGAGTTACTAACACTTAGCAACCGAACCGGTATCTAATACCCTGGTGCTACTAGGAGTACTAGTAAAGTACACATCAACACAATGTATATCCAATATACTTCTATCGACCTTGCCATCCTTCTCATCTACCAAGTATCTAGGGTAATTCTGCTCCAGTGGCTGTTCCCTTTATTACAGAAGCACTTAGTCTCGGGTTTGGGTTCAACCTTGGGCTTCTTCACTAGAGCAGTAGCTGATTTGCCGTTTCATGAAGTATCCCTTTGTTCCCTTGCCCTTCTTGAAACTAGTGGTTTCACCAACCATCAACAATTGATGCTCCTTCTTGATTTCTACTTTCGCGGTGTCAAACATCGCGAATATTTCAAGGATCATCATATCTATCCCTGATATGTCATAGTTCATCACGAAGCTCTAGCAGCTTGGTGGCAATGACTTTGGGGAAACATCACTATCTCATCTGGAAGATCAACTCCCATTCGATTCAAGTGATTGTTGCACTCAGACAATCTGAGCACAAGCTCAACGATTGAGCTTTTCTCCCTTAGTTTGCAGGCTAAGAAAATCGTCGGAGGTCTCATACCTCTTGACGTGGGCACGAGCCTGAAATCCCAATTTCAGCCCTTGAAACATCTCATATGTTCCGCGATGTTTCGAAAACGTCTTTAGTGCCTCAACTCTAAACCATTTAACTGAACTATCACGTAGTTATCAAAACGTGTATGTCCGATGTTCGTAACATCCACAAACGACGTTTGGGGTTCAGCACACTGAGCGGTGCATTAAGGACATAAGCTTTCTACTGTCCGCATAATCGCTACTTTCAACTTTCAACTATATTTTCTCTAGGAACATATCTAAAACAGTAGAACTAAAGCGCGAGCTACGACATAATTTGCAAAAGGTCTTTTGACTATGTTCAGGATAATTAAGTTCATCTTATGAACTCCCACTCAGATAGACATCCCTCTGGTCATCTAAGTGATTACATGATCCGAGTCAACTAGGCCGTGTCCGATCATCACATGAGACGGACTAGTCATCATCGGTGAACATCTTCATGTTGATCGTATCTACTATACGACTCATGCTCGACCTTTCGGTCTCCGTGTTCCGAGGCCATGTCTGTACATGCTAGGCTCGTCAAGTTAACCCTAAGTGTTTTCGCTGTGTAAAACTGTCTTACACCCGTTGTATGTGAACGTAAGAATCCATCACACCCGATCATCACGTGGTGCTTAGAAGCGACGAACTGTAGCAACGGTGCACAGTTAGGGGAGAACACTTCTTGAAATTGTTGTAAGGGATCATCTTATTTACTACCGTCGTTCTAAGTAAACAAGATGCATAAACATGATAAACATCACATGCAATCAAATAGTGACATGATATGGCCAATATCATTTTGCTCCTTTTGATCTCCATCTTCGGGGCTCCATGATCATCATCGTCACCGGCATGACACCATGATCTCCATCATCATGATCTCCAGCATCGTGTCTTCATGAAGTTGTCTCGCCAACTATTACTTCTACTACTATGGCTACCGGTTAGCAATAAAGTAAAGTAATTACATGGCGTTGTTTAATGACACGCAGGTCATACAATAAATTAAGACAACTCCTATGGCTCCTGCCGGTTGTCATACTCATCGACATGCAAGTCGTGAATCCTATTACAAGAACATGATCAATCTCATACATCACATACATCATTCATCACATCCTTTTGGCCATATCACATCACATAGCATACCCTGCAAAAACAAGTTAGACGTCCTCTAGTTGTTGTTTGCATGTTTTACGTGGCTGCTATGGGTTTCTAGCAAGAACGTTTCTTACCTACGCAAAACCACAACGTGATATGCCAATTGCTATTTACCCTTCATAAGGACCCTTTTCATCGAATCCGTTCCGACTAAAGTGGGAGAGACTGGCACCCGCTAGCCACCTTATGCACCAAGTGCATGTCAGTCGGTGGAACCTGTCTCACGTAAGAGTACGTGTAAGGTCGGTCCGGGCCGCTTCATCCCACAATACCGTCGAAACAAGATTGGACTAGTAACGGTAAGCATATTGAACAAAATCAACGCCCACAACTACTTTGTGTTCTACTCGTGCAAAGAATCTACGCAATAGACCTAGCTCTGATACCACTGTTGGGGAACGTAGCATAAATTCAAAATTTTCCTACGTGTCACCAAGATCTATCTATGGAGAAACCAGCAACGAGGGGAAGGAGAGTGCATCTACATACCCTTGTAGATCGCTAAGCGGAAGCGTTCAAGAGAACGGGTTGAAGGAGTCGTACTCGTCGTGATCCAAATCACCGGAGATCCTAGTGCCGAACGGACGACACCTCCGCGTTCAACACACGTACAGCCCGGTGACGTCTCCCACGCCTTGATCCAGCAAGGAGAGAGGGAGAGGTTGAGGAAGACTCCATCCAGCAGCAGCACAACGGCGTGGTGGTGGTGGAGGAGCGTGGCAATCCCGCAGGGCTTCGCCAAGCACCATGGGAGAGGAGGAGGAGGGAGAGGGGCAGGGCTGCACCAAGAGGAGAAGTTCTCATGTGTTGGCAGCCCCAAAACCTCAAGTATATATAGGGGGGATGGGGGCTGCGCCCCCTTTAGGGTTTCCCACCCCAAGGGGTGCGGCCAGCCCTAGATCCCATCTAAGGGGGGGCGGCCAAGGGGGGAGGAGTGCCTCCCAAGTCAAGTGGAGGCCTCCCCCTTTAGGGTTTCCCCTTCCCATGCGCATGGGCCTTGGGGGGGCTGGTGCCCCTGGACCATTAAGGCTAGGGCGCCCCCCTACAGCCCATGCTACTGTATTGGACGTGGTGGAACAATTTCCGGACCTCCGGACCCCTCCGGAATCCTCCGGAACCTTCTGGAAGCTTCCTGGTACAATACCGAAAATACCCGAACATTTTCCGGAACCCGAACAACAACTTTCCATATATAAATCTTTACCTCTGGACCATTCCGGAACTCCTCGTGACGTCCGGGATCTCATCCGGGACTCCGAACAACATTCGGTAACCACATACAAACTTCCTTTATAACCCTAGCGTCATCGAACCTTAAGTGTGTAGACCCTACGGGTTCAGGAGACATGTAGTCATGACTGAGACGTTCTCCGGTCAATAACCAACAGCGGGATCTGGATACCCATGTTGGCTCCCACATGTTCCACGATGATCTCATCGGATGAACCACGATGTCAAGGACTTAATCAATCCCGTATACAATTCCCTTTGTCTAGCGGTATTGTACTTGCCCGAGATTCGATCGTCGGTATACCGATACCTTGTTCAATCTCGTTACCGGCAAGTCTCTTTACTCGTTCCGTAACACATCATCCCGTGATCAACTCCTTGATCACATTGTGCACATTATGATGATGTCCTACCGAGTGGGCCCAGAGATACCTCTCCGTTTACACGGAGTGACAAATCCCAGTCTCGATTCGTGCCAACCCAACAGATACTTTCGGAGATACCTGTAATGCACCTTTATAGCCACCCAGTTACGTTGTAACGTTTGGTACACCCAAAGCATTCCTACGGTATCCAGGAGTTGCACAATCTCATGGTCTAAGGAAAAAATACTTGACATTAGAAAAGCTTTTAGCATACGAACTACACGATCTTTGTGTTAGGCTTAGGATTGGGTCTTGTCCATCACATCATTCTCCTAATGATGTGATCCCGTTATCAATGACATCCAATGTCCATAGCCAGGAAATCATGACTATCTGTTGATCACAACGAGCTAGTCAACTAGAGGCTCACTAGGGACATATTGTGGTCTATGTATTCACACGTGTATTACGATTTCCGGATAATACAGTTATAGCATGAATAAAAGACTATTATCATGAACAAAGAAATATAATAATAACTTATTTATTATTGCCTCTAGGGCATATTTCCAACAGAAAATGCTCGAGAGCTCACAGCGGATCCAGTAGAGGCAACGGCGAGGCCGGGGAGGTGCTGATGAAGACGGGAGGTCACCGGCGATCTCGGCAGCCAAACGATGAAGACGTGGTCGGGGGCGGCATTTTGGGGCGTCCAGCATCGCGTGAGTAGGTGGGGAGGACGACGACGTCGCGGCGGAGCTCGGGAGCAGCTCGGTCAGGCGAGGCGGTGGCTGTGGCCGCGTGGCAGTGAACGGCGGCGACGAGCTCCGCTCGGTGGCTGCGTGCGGGAGAGACAGAGGAGGGGAGAGAGAGAGCAGCGAGTGAGGGGGAGGACCAGGGGGTCTCTGGCATATCCGTGGCGTCGCGAGGACAAGGCGAAGGGGGAGCAGGAGGTGGAAGCAGGAGGTGGAGCTCGGTTGCGCGCGCGTTGACACGGCGTCGTCCTCCTGGCAGAAGCTAGGAGACGACTGGCAGGGGTTGGTGGGCTGGGCCAACTGGGCCAGGTCCAGGTAAGTGGTTGGGCTTCTCTCTCTCTCTCTTTTCTATTTATTAATGTTTTCTATTTTCTGCAATTGGTTTTGATTTGGTTTAAAACATCAAATCATTTTTTTAACTTTTTGTAAATTGTTATGTGAGCTCGGGAACTAGTCCAAGGTCACAGGCAACTTACAAAAATATTTGAACTTTATTTCTTATATAATAGAAATAAATTCAACTCAAATATGTCATTGGTTTAAGTCAAAGGCCCAAAATAAATATTTCTATGATTCCAAAAATATTGGTTTGAATTTTACCTCTTACCAACATTTTCACAGAGTAACAGGAACATTTCTTTGGACTCATTTGATGAGATTTAAATGTTGGTTATTTTTAAAAGGTTTCTGAGGCTTTTAAAATTCCCTTAATTCAAATTTCAGAATTTAGACATGGTGATCATGCAAGGACAGGCAAAGGCTAAACTAGGGTTGTGACAAACGCCCAATCAATATTGCTAGATTCGTACTGACTCCTAGATTTTTATTCAAACAGACATGGTTTCCAATTTGTTTTCAACCACGTGAATCTTGGGGAACGTAGTAATTTCAAAAAAATTCCTACGCACACGCAAGATCATGGTGATGCATAGCAACGAGAGGGGAGAGTGTGATCTACGTACCCTTGTAGACCGACAGCGGAAGCGTTAGCACAACGCGGTTGATGTAGTCGTACGTCTTCACGGCCCGACCAATCAAGCACCAAAATTACGGCACCTCCGAGTTTTAGCACATGTTCAGCTCGATGACGATCCCCGGACTCCGATCCAGCAAAGTGTCAGGGAAGAGTTCCGTCAGCACGACGGCGTGGTGACGATCTTGATGTACTACCGTCGCAGGGTTTCGCCTAAGCACCGCTACAATATTATCGAGGATTATGGTGGAAGGGGGGACCGCACACGGCTAAGAATATGATCACATGGATCAACTTGTGTGTCTATGGGGTGCCCCCTGCCCCCGTATATAAAGGAGTGGAGGAGGGGAAGGCCGGCCCTCTCTATGGCGCGCCCTAGGGGAGTCCTACTCCCACCGGGAGTAGGATTCCCCCTTTCCTAGTCCAACTAGGAGTCCTTCCATGTAGTAGGAGTAGGAGACAAGGAAGGGGAAGAGGGAAGAGAAGGAAGGAGGGGGCGCAGCCCCTCCCCCTAGTCCAATTCGGACTAGGCCTTGGGGGGCGCGCGGCCTGCCTCTCCCTCTCCCCTAAAGCCCAATAAGGCCCATATACTTCTTCTCCCATATTCCCGTAACTCCCCGGTACTTCGAAAAATACCCGAACCACTCGGAACCTTTCCGATGTCTGAATATAGTCGTCCAATATATCGATCTTTACGTCTCGACCATTTCGAGACTCCTCGTCATGTCCCCGATCTCATCCGGGACTCCGAACTCCTTCGGTACATCAAAACTCATAAACTCATAATATAATTGTCATCGAAACCTTAAGCGTGCGGACCCTACGGGTTCGAGAACAATGTAGACATGACCGAGACACGTCTCCGGTCAATAACCAATAGTGGAACCTGGAGGCTCATATTGGCTCCCACATATTCTACGAAGATCTTTATCGGTCAGACCGCATAACAACATACGTTGTTCCCTTTGTCATCGGTATGTTACTTGCCGAGATTCGATCGTCGGTATCTCAATACCTAGTTCAATCTCATTACCGGCAAGTCTCTTTACTCGTTTCGTAATACATCATCTCGCAACTAACTCATTAGTTGCAATGCTTGCAAGGCTTATGTGATGTGCATTACCGAGAGGGCCCAGAGATACCTCTCCGATAATCAGAGTGACAAATCCTAATCTCGAAATACGCCAACCCAACATGTACCTTTGGAGACACCTGTAGAGCTCCTTTATAATCACCCAGTTATGTTGTGACGTTTGGTAGCACAGAAAGTGTTCCTCCGACAAACGGGAGTTGCATAATCTCATAGTCACAGGAACATGTATAAGTCATGAAGAAAGCAATAGCAACATACTAAATGATCGGGTGCTAAGCTAATGGAATGGGTCATGTCAATCACATCATTCTCCTAATGATGTGATCCTATTAATCAAATGACAACACATGTCTATGGTTAGGAAACATAACCATCTTTGATTAACGAGCTAGTCAAGTAGAGGCATACTAGTGACACTCTGTTTGTCTATGTATTCACACATGTATTATGTTTCCGGTTAATACAATTCTAGCATGAATAATAAACATTTATCATGAAATAAGGAAATAAATAATAACTTTATTATTGCCTCTAGGGCATATTTCCTTCAGTCTCCCACTTGCACTAGAGTCAATAATCTAGTTCACATCGCCATGTGATCTAACATCAATAGTTCACATCTTTATGTGGTTAACACCCATAGTTCACATCGATATGTGACAAACACCCAAAGGGTTTACTAGAGTCAGTAATCTAGTTCACATTGCTATGTGATTAACACCCAATGAGTACTAAGGTGTGATCATGTTTTGCCTGTGAGAGAAGTTTAGTCAACGGGTCTACCATATTCAGATCCGTAAGTATTTTGCAATTTTCTATGTCTACAATGCTCTGCACGGAGCTACTTTAGCTAATTGCTCCCACTTTCAATATGCATCCAGATGAAGACTAAGAGTCATCCGGATTAGTGCCAAAACTTGTATCGACGTAACCCTTTTACGACGAACCTTTTGTCACCTCCATAATCGAGAAACATATCCTTATTCCACTAAGGATAACTTTGACCGATGTCCAGTGATCTACTTCTAGATCATTATTGTACTCCCTTGACAAAATTAGTGTAGGGTATACAATAGGTCTGGTACACAGCATGGCATACTTTATAGAACCTATGGCCAAGGCATAGGGAATGACTTTCATTCTCATTCTATTTTCTGCCGTGGTCGGGCTTTGAGTCTTACTCAACTTCACACCTTGTAATACAGGCAAGAATTCTTTCTTTGATTGTTTCATTTTGAACTACTTCAAAATCTTGTCAAGGTATGTACTCATTGAAAAAACTTATCAAGCGTCTTGATCTATCTCTATAGATCTTGATGCTCAATATGTAAGAAGCTTCACCGAGGTTTTCTTTGAAAAAATCCTTTCAAACACTCCTTTATGCTTTGTAGAATAATTCTACATTATTTCCGATCAACAATATGTCATACACATATACTTATTAGAAATGCTGTAGTGCTCCCACTCACTTTCTTGTAAATACAGGCTTCACCGCAAGTCTGTATAAAACTATATGCTTTGATCAACTTATCAAAGCGTGTATTCCAACTCCGAGATGCTTGCACCAGTCCATAGATGGATCGCTAGAGCTTGCATATTTTGTTAGCACCTTTAGGATTGACAAAACCTTCTGGTTGTATCATATACAACTCTTCTTTAAATCCATTAAGGAATGTAGTTTTGTTTATCCATTTGCCAGATTTCATAAAAATGCGGCAATTGCTAACATGATTTGGACAGACTTAAGCATCGCTACGAGTGAGAAAATTTCATCGTAGTCAACACCTTGAACTTTGTCAAAAACCTTTTTCGACAAGTTTAGCTTTTTAGGTAGTAACACTACTATCAGCATCCCTCTTCCTCTTGAAGATCCATTTATTTTCTATGGCTTGCCGATCATCGGGCAAATCCATCAAAGTCCATACTTTGTTCTCATACATGGATCATATCTCAGATTTCATGGCTTCAAGCCATTTTGCGGAATCTGGGCTCACCATCGCTTTTTCATAGTTCGTAGGTTCATCATGATCTAGTAGCATGACTTCCAGAACAGGATTACCGTACCACTCTGGCGTGGATCTTACTCTGGTTGATCTACGAGGTTCAGTAGTATCTTGTTCTGAAGTTTCATGATCATTATCATTAGCTTCCTCACTAATTGGTGTAGTTGTCATAGAAACTGGTTTCTGTGATGTACTACTTTCCAATAAGGGAGCAGGTACAGTTACCTCGTCAAGTTCTACTTTCCTCCCACTCACTTCTTTCGAGAGAAACTCCTTCTCTAGAAAGGATCCATTCTCAGCAACGAACATCTTGCCTTCGGATCTGTGATAGAAGGTGTGCCCAACATTTTTCTTTTGGGTATCCTATGAAGATGCACTTCTCCGATTTGGGTTTGAGCTTATCAGGTTGAAACTTTTTCACATAAGCATTGCAACCTCAAACTTTAAGAAACGATAGCTTAGGTTTCTTGCCAAACCATAGTTCATACGGTGTCGTCTCAACGGATTTAGATGGTGCCCTATTTAACGTGAATGCAGCTGTCTCTAATGCATAATCCCAAAACGATATTGGTAAATCGGTAAGAAACATCATAGATTGTACTATATCCAATAAAGTATGGTTATGACGTTCGGACACACCATTACACTGTGGTGTTCCAGGTGGCGTGAGTAGTGAAACTATTTCACATTGTTTTTAACTGAAGGCCAAACTCGTAACTCAAATATTTTACTTATGTGATCATATCGTAGAAACTTTTATTTTTGTTACGATGATTCTCCACTTCACTCTTAAACTCTTTGAACTTTTCAAATGTTTCAGACTTGTGTTTCATCAAGTAGATATACTCATATCTGCTCAAATCATCTGTGAAGGTCAGAAAATAATGATACTTGTCGCGAGCTTTAATATTCATCGGACCACATACATCAGTATGTATGATTTCCAACTAATCTGTTGCTCGCTCCATTGTTCCGGAGAATGGAGTCTTTAGTCATCTTGCCCATAATGCATGGTTCGCAAGCACCAAGTGATTCATAATCAAATGATTCCAAAATCCCATCAGCATGGAGTTTCTTCATGCGCTTTACACCAATATGACCTAAACGGCAGTGCCACAAATAAGTTGCACTATCATTATTAACTTTGCATCTTTTGGTTTCAATATTATGAATATGTGTATCACTACGATTGAGATCCAATGAACCATTTTCATTGGGTGTGTAACCATATAAGGTTTTATTCATGTAAACAGAACAGCAATTTATTCTCTTACTTAAATGAATAACCGTATTACAATAAACATGATCAAATCATATTCATGCTCAACGCAAACACCAAATAACACTTATTTAGGTTCAACACTAATCCCGAAAGTATAGGGAGTGTGCGATGATGATCATATCAATCTTGGAACCACTTCCAACACACATCGTCACTACACCCTTAACTAGTCTCTGTTTATTCTACAACTCCCGTTTCGAGTTACTAATCTTAGCAACTGAACCAGTATCAAATACCGAGGGGTTGTTATAAACACTAGTAAAGTACACATCAATAACATGTATATCAAATATACTTATGTTCACTTTGTCATCCTTCTTATCCGCCAATCACTTGGGGTAGTTCCGCTTATAGTGACCAGTCCCTTTACAGTAGAAGCACTTAGTCTCAGGCTTAGGACCAGACTTGGGCTTCTTCACTTGAGCAGCAACATGCTTGCTGTTTTTCTTGAAGTTCCCCTTTTTTCCTTTGCCCTTTTCTTGAAACTAGTGATCTTGTCAACCATCAACACTTGATGCTCTTTCTTGATTTCTACCTTCATCGATTTCATCATCATGAAAAGCTCGGGAGTCGTTTTCGTTATCCCTTGCATACTATAGTTCATCACGAAGTTCTACTAACTTGGTGATGGTGACTAGAGAATTCTGTCAATCACTATCTTATCTGGAAGATTAACTCCCACTTGATTCAAGCGACTGTAGTACCCAGACAATCTGAGCACATGCTCACTAGTTGAGCGATTCTCCTCCATTTTTTGGCTATAGAACTTGTTGGAGACTTCATATCTCTCAACTCGGGTATTTGCTTGAAATATTAACTTCAACTCCTGGAACATCTCATATGGTCCATGACGTTCAAAACGTCTTTGAAGTCCCAATTCTAAGTCGTTAAGCATGATGCACTAAACTATCAAGTAGCCATCATATTAAGCCAGCCAAACGTTCATAACATCTGCATCTGCTCCTGCAATAGGTCTGTCACCTAGCGGTGCATCAAGGACATAATTCTTTTGTGCGGCAATGAGGATAAACCTCAGATCACGGATCAATCCGCATCATTGCTACTAACATCTTTCAACACAATTTTCTCTAGGAACATATCAAAATAAACACGGGAAAGCAACAATGCGAGCTATTGATCTACAACATGATTTGCAAAATACTACCAGGACTAAGTTCATGATAAATTTAAGTTCAATTAATCATATTACTTAAGAACTCCCACTTAGATAGACATCCCTCTAATCCTCTAAGTGATCTCATGATCCAAATCAACTAAACCATGTCCGATCATCACGTGAGATGGAGTAGTTTCATTGGTGAACATCACTATGTTGATCATATCTACTATATGATTCACGCTCGACCTTTCGGTCTCTGTGTTCCGAGGCCATATCTGTATATGCTTGGCTCGTCAAGTATAACCTGAATTCTGCGTGTGCAACTGTTTTGCACCCGTTGTATTTGAACGTAGAGCCTATCACACCCGATTATCACGTGGTGTCTCAGCACGAAGAACTTTCGCAACGGTGCATACTCAGGGAGAACACTTCTTGATAATTAGTGAGAGATCATCTTAAAATGCTACCGTCAATCAAAGCAAGATAAGATGCATAAAAGATAAACATCACATGCAATCAATATAAGTGATATGATATGGCCATCATCATCTTATGCTTGTGATCTCCATCTTCGAAGCACCGTCGTGATCACCATCGTCACCGGCGCGACACCTTGATCACCATCGTAGCATCGTTGTCGTCTCGCCAATCTTATGCTTCCACGACTATCGCTACCGCTTAGTGATAAAGTAAAGCATTACAACGCAATTGCATTGCATACAATAAAGCGACAACCATATGGCTCCTGCCAGTTGCCGATAACTTGGTTACAAAACATGATCATCTCATACAATAAAATTTAGCATCATGTCTTGACCATATCACATCACAACATGCCCTGCAAAAACAAGTTAGACGTCCTCTACTTTGTTGTTGCAAGTTTTACGTGGCTGCTACGGGCTTAAGCAAGAACCAATCTTACCTACGCATCAAAACCACAATGATAGTTTGTCAAGTTGGTGTTGTTTTAACCTTCGCAAGGACCGGGCGTAGCCACACTCGGTTCAACTAAAGTTGGAGAAACTGTCACCCGCTAGCCACCTTTGTGCAAAGCACGTCGGGAGAACCGGTCTCGCGTAAGCGTACGCGTAATGTCGGTCCGGACCGCTTCATCCAACAATACCGCCGAACCAAAGTATGACATGCTGGTAAGCAGTATGACTTATATCGCCCACAACTCACTTGTGTTCTACTCGTGCGTATAACATCAACACATAAAACTTAGGCTCTGATACCACTGTTGGGGAACGTAGTAATTTCAAAAAAATTCCTACGCATACGCAAGATCATGGTGATGCATAGCAACGAGAGGGGAGAGTGTGATCTACGTACCCTTGTAGACCGACAGCGGAAGCGTTAGCACAACGCGGTTGATGTAGTCGTACGTCTTCACGGCCCGACCGATCAAGCACCAAAACTACGGCACCTCCGAGTTTTAGCACATGTTCAGCTCGATGATGATCCCCGGACTCCGATCCCGCAAAGTGTCAGGGAAGAGTTCCGTCAGCACGACGGCGTGGTGACGATCTTGATGTACTACCGTCGCAGGGCTTCACCTAAGCACCGCTACAATATTATCGAGGATTATGGTGGAAGGGGGCACCGCACACGGCTAAGAATATGATCACGTGGATCAACTTGTGTGTCTATGGGGTGCCCCCTGCTCCCGTATATAAAGGAGTGGAGGAGGGGAGGGCCGGCCCTCTCTATGGCGCGCCCTAGGGGAGTCCTACTCCCACCGGGAGTAGGATTCCCCCTTTCCTAGTCCAACTAGGAGTCCTTCCATGTAGTAGGAGTAGGAGACAAGGAAGGGGAAGGGGGAAGAGAAGGAAGGGGGGGCGCAGCCCCTCCCCCTAGTCCAATTCGGACTAGGCCTTGGGGGGCGCGTGGCCTGCCTCTCCCTCTCCCCTAAAGCCCAATAAGGCCCATATACTTCTTCTCCCGTATTCCCGTAACTCCGCGGTACTCCAAAAAATACTCGAACCACTAGGAACCTTTCCGATGTCCGAATATAGTCGTCCAATATATCGATCTTTACGTCTCGACCATTTCGAGACTCCTCGTCATGTCCCCGATCTCATCTGGGACTCCAAACTCCTTCGGTACATCAAAACTCATAAACTCATAATATAACTGTCATCAAAACGTTAAGCGTGCAGACCCTACGGGTTCGAGAACAATGTAGACATGACTGAGGCACGTCTCCGGTCAATAACCAATAGCGGAACCTGGATGCTCATATTGGCTCCCACATATTCTACGAAGATCTTTATCGGTCAGACCGAATAACAACATACGTTGTTCCCTTTGTCATCGGTATGTTACTTGCCTGAGATTCGATCGTCGGTATCTCAATACCTAGTTCAATCTCGTTATCGGCAAGTCTCTTTACTCGTTTCGTAATACATCTTCTCACAACTAACTCATTAGTTGCAATGCTTGCAAGGCTTATGTGATGTGCATTACCGAGAGGGCCCAGAGATACCTCTCCGACAATCAGAGTGACAAATCCTAATCTCGAGATACGCAAACCCAACATGTACCTTTGGAGACACCTGTAGAGCTCCTTTATAATCACCCAGTTATGTTGTGACGTTTGGTAGCACAGAAAGTGTTCCTCCGACAAACGGGAGTTGCATAATCTCATAGTCACAGGAACATGTATAAGTCATGAAGAAAGCAATAGCAACATACTAAATGATCGGGTGCTAAGCTAATGGAATGGGTCATGTCAATCACATCATTCTCCTAATGATGTGATCCTGTTAATCAAATGACAACACATGTCTATGGTTAGGAAACATAACCATCTTTGATTAACGAGCTAGTCAAGTAGAGGCATACTAGTGACACTCTGTTTGTCTATGTATTCACACATGTATTATGTTTCCGGTTAATACAATTCTAGCATGAATAATAAACATTTATCATGAAATAAGGAAATAAATAATAACTTTATTATTGCCTCTAGGGCATATTTTCTTCAGTGAATGTGCTTGTTCTCACGCATGCTCTTCCTACTAGGATTTCGCCACGTATAGCCAGTCCAATAGTAACTTTTTAAGCTCCCTAGTTAAATACAATAAATATGAAGAAAGAGATAGAGAGGAGATGGAAAAAAGTACTAATACAATAGCCAACCATATTTTTTTGTGGGAAATAACCCACACTACTGTATGAGTGCATATAGATGATGGCTATAGATGACATGGCAGTTCCTTATAGCCATCGGTTGGCTATATTATTAACCATGCTCTAATGCGTTTTTCAAAACCGCCTTTGACTATTGACATGATTAATAGTACATTAGATGTATAATGTGAAAATTATATCATTGGAAGCTCCTTTCACATACGAATTTGACCGTATGCTTTGTGTAAGTTGCATGTCATATATTATTACTCTAACATTTGGTCAAATTTAGCCTCGAAAAATGCATTAGGCCCTGTAGATGGAAGGAGGGAGTAGTAGTGGAAGTGGATCCTCTGACGTAGGTATCCCTGCCTTACCCTCCCTTTCGTTCACTTACTGGCGGACCCCATGCTTGCTAGTCCCCGCATGTCAGTTACTCAATGGGTTCGTCCACGTCAGGGGATCCTCATCCACAGTATACTCCCTTTGTCTCTGCATAAAATGGAGGGAGTGGTAGTATAAATGACGACGCATGCGGGGGAGGGGGAGGGACGTTGGTTTGCTCTCAACTATGGTCCCACAAGCGAGTGAAAACGCAAGACGAAGCGCGTTCCATTCGGTGAGCGACATGGAGGGTCCAGCGTCCCGGGGTGCAACGCAAACGCGACAACAGCGATGTACAGTCAAAACCGATTGACCGGTCGTCACCGGAACCACTATTCACACCAGAACCTTCGCTGCTCGGCATACGCCAACCACTGCCCCAAAACCACACGTCCTCTCCAGCCGATCCCCTCACCTTTTGATCCCCTAGCCCACATCAAGTGTCCCCTAGTTCGCTGGAAAGCCATGGTGCGCCGCAAGATCACGTACTACAAGATGCTGACGCCGGAGCGCCGCGCAGAAATCGCTGCGGCGGTCGGCGCCACAGACCTCTGTTCCCAAGCTCGCTTTGCGGCAGGCCAATCCCCGAGTTCTCTGGAGCCAAGCTACGAGGAGGAGGAAGCCGATCCGATGTTCATGGCGGAGGTCGCGGCGCAGAAGGCCCCCGGTGGGTATGAGACAATGGACGTCGACTTCGTGCCGACGTTCGGGTCCCCCATGGTGTAGGCGGACCAATGGTTCAACCTGGCGATACTAAAGGAGGACCGGGAGGCAGAGGCTCAACTCGACATGGAGTGCGTGCATGCCACTGCCATCGAGGCTCTCCTGCAGGCGGAACCGGATGTCGTGGATGTGAACCGGGCGGCGGAGGCTCAACTTGAGGCAGAGCACGCAGATGCTGCTGCCATCGAGGCCCTCCTGCAGGCGGAACCGGACGTCCTCAACTTCAACCGGACGGCAGAGGCTCAACTCGATGCGGAGTGCGCGGATGCCGCTGCCATCGAGGCCCTCCTGCAGGCGGAACCATACGTCCTCGACTTGAACCGGGCGGCGGAGGCTCAACTCGACACGGAGCGCGCGGATGCCGCTGCCATCGAGGCCCTCCTGCAGGCGGAACCAAACGTTCTCGACTTGAACCGGGCGGTGCTCTCGTCCGTGCAGAGCGCCCGCACGCTCCGCGTGAACAAGTAGCTGGAGGCCAAGGACAACCACGGTGCGGAGACACACGTCGGCATCTATGGCTGGTTCGCGCTGCCAGCCAAAGGCGACGAGGCCGTCTCGTTCCACGAGCAGTGATAGTTTTTCTTTATGTTGTTGTTTTTAGGGATCTTTTGTTGTGTAAAAACATATATTGTTATGCAAGTCGCCTGACTTCCATCATTTGGGTTAATCTACCATTTCAGGCTGTTGGATGAATATCCTACGTCTCCTAACCCTTCTTCCTCACCTCTTCTTCTTCCCCAACAGTCCACCGCACGGGCCGTACGGATCCTTCCCAACATGCGGTTGGATAAACATACTGTATGAACGAAAATTATGTGTCAGTGGTAGGATGGCTGAGCTTGGTTTGTTCACATGCGGTAGCACGTGTCAGTGAGGGTGTGTTCCCTTGGTTGGGTTTGCAGCGTGTAGGAGCGACTGTGTGAGGGTGCGGAGCGACCGTGTGAGGGTGCGGTGCGACCGCGACAGCCGTGCGCAAGTGTACCTCCTTTTCATTTTGAAAACTTTAGGCAAGCTTGGCAAAAATGTGTGGCGAAGTATGGCAATGCAAGGCCTAGACCCAAACAAGATAAGTACGTACGTACTAGGAGTACCGGTGTTAATAAAGAAAGGCATGTTTTCCTTCGCGGGATTAATTAATACAAATCCTCATTTGACGTGTCAATTAATGCGTATTTTTTTCTCCAAAGCCAAAATAGCTAACCATCTCACTCCTCATCGCTTGATTAATGCAGCGCCATGCAAACCAACCTTCTCACTTCCGCATGCATGCAAGGGTATATTAATGTCCTTGGTTGCTTGTACGAGGCAAATCCCATCAATTTTGCCTCGATTAGTGTTAGTGGCCTTTTGCAAATTGTAATTTTGATATACTGGCCTTGTGTACAGAAAAATGGAGGTAGTAACTATTTGACTTCCTTCCCCATTGCGGTGACGTCGACGATATCTCGAAAGTTGTGGTTTGACGAAGTGTATTCGACGGAGAACATCGTTGAGGGAGACCACCGGACGCAAGTGCCGCCTGCAATCCGAGACAACCGCCTTATTTGCATCCAGGAAGTCTGTTGAACCAAAGGACGCGTAAATGTACTAGTACTACTAGTACACAATAGTGTCGTCCGACCAGCTTAGTGCGGTGAGGTGGTTTATCGAAGAAGACGATGGAGAAGCGGAGTCAGCGAAGACTGAAATGATGGTTGCTTCGTCCATGCTTTGTGATTTGATGCCTCAATATTTTGTGATTTTTGATAGAAGGAACAGGGGAGTAGACTCTGTGCTTTATACTATACATGCGTCCAAGCACGCGAGCAAGAGGAGAGACGTTGCATTATTCTATTCCTTCAATCGATCAATCAATCAATCAGGGAGCTTCAGTTCCATCTTTTTGGCTTTGGCAGCACCGTCCACCATTGTTCCCATCGATGCCAAAAGCTATTTTCACATTTGGCTACACATGGTGGATGCCCTTAATCGTACCACTTGGTCTTGCTTCTATGTGCTATCTATACAAATCTCAATTATATTGATCTAAAAAATTATAGAATCAAGATTAGTAAAAGGAGGTGATTTTGCCACACAGATGGCAGGGGAGGTTTCTTATTTTTGGAGGACGTTGGCCTGGCGGTTTGCTAACATGCGGTCCCATGTGTTAGTGCTTTACCAAGCCGATCCGCGTCACACATGAGGCAGAACAATGGCAGAAGCAACACGTGGTTAACTCGAAGAAGATCTTATCAACAAAAAACTTGAAGAAGATGAGGAAGAAGCGGATTCAGCAACGAGTGAAGTGATGGTTGCTTCGTCCCTCCAACTTCTTCTTTTTAGCATTATTACTTCGTTCCTCCAACTTAACTGCAGGAAAGGTGCAGCTTTGTGATTTGACGCCTCATTGTTCATTACTACACCGACGCCATGACTAGGGTGCTTCATCCCAGCTGCTTTGACTGTATTTCGGTATGGCACGTGGACCCGGTAGAATGATGTCCCACATGTCGGCGAACGGGACTAGAACATTTATGAAAGCGAGCGCTCCACTCTTACGACGGAGGAGTACACAACACGGCGGCCCCGTGAATTGACACTTGTACTGTGTAGTACTATAGTTTTGCTATTTCGCACGATCCATCGATACAAACCCGATTGAACAGGAAAGGCCGGGATTTTTCCCGTGCAGTAGATGATACTGGCCATACATTTCAAAGGCAATTTTAATGTATGCAAACTGAATAATTAAGTAACAATATGATATGTAGTAAAACTAAAAACACATATGATTTATTGTGTTAGAGTGTAGTAGTAGTGCTATATTGCATAGTTGTTAGATGTAACATGCGAGAACGTGTAGAGATATAGTTTTGGAGGGCCTACAGAGAGAAAAGCGTAATACGATCACCGAAATTCAGAATACGCTCATTACGGTCACTATATATGTTTTGCAGTGATTATACGGTCACTTGCTCACCGTTCAGAATCGGATTGCACTCTGTTGACCGGTCAAATAGTCTGCATGGCACCATGTTGACTAGTTAAACTGACCACGTTCCTTGTGGGTCCCACATGTCAGTTCACATAGGAAAAAGGTCAGATAAACACAAATTTACCCAGGCGCGACAAGACTCCAACCCGTGCGCGGGAATCACCTGGTTGTGTATGTGTTTGTCAGGGCCTGGTGTGTGCGCGTGCACGTGTAGATTGAGCACTAGAGCGTGAGAGTGTGTGTTGGTCGTGTGGTGTGTGCATGCATGCGTGCGTGTGTGCGTGTGAGTGTTGCGTGCGTGCGTGTGTACGTGTGAGTGTTGCGTGCGTGCGTGCCTGCATGTGTTCGTGTGAGTGTTGCGTGCATGCAATTCGTGTGCATGCGTGTGTGTATAATTACCACACCAGCTCATGTGTGTTAAAACAGACGGCTCAGCATACCAATACAAGGCACCTTGTCCGATGTGCCCGCGGTCATGACTTCAAACCACCGTCTAATATTTTTTTATCGTTTGTTTTCATTCTTACTAGCAAGATGTCCGTGCGTTGCACATAACATCAAGATGCATTTGTATGACTAGTTTATCTTATGAGAGAAAAGGATGAACAAGGGAAGACCTTATTTGCAAATGTGGAGAGGTGTGTGGGTACTTTTTTACAAAATTGCCATAGTTTCCTTCCTATCCGTCAGATATAAATCAGACGGCCTATGTTGTAGGATGGCAAGCACACCGTTATCACCAACTCTGTTTTTTATAAGAGTGTAGAAGAGTAGATACAAGCCAACAGGTGGACCCAATGGTAGTGAGATAATGTGATGCAACACTAGAGGTGCAACGTGGAGCGTTTAACTGGTCAACTAGTCGTGTCTTGAGAAAATACAGAGCTGTATGGTGAGCCCGTGACTGTATAATAACCACAAAACATAAATGGTGACCGTAATGAGTGGATTCTGAAGTCCGATGTATGTATCGTGCTTTCGCTCCAAATACAATGATCGTCCCGTATATATCGTGAGAAAAAGATGAAACATGTGTGAATGTGCTGGGGGGGTTTATTTTTAGAGGACCTGGAGATAGTTTGTGTGCATATGGGAAAGGGGCGTAGAGGGGGTGTATGCGATGGGGAGAGAGATGTTCTTCGTTTTTCTTTAGTACTAGTTGACCCGTTGCGCCAAATGGTGCAGAGACCCGCTAAAGACATGTTGTCGATGAAAATAGTTTCATTTTGCAAGGACATGACGCAGAGACCCACTTAATCCATGTACTAAAAAAATTCCATGTTTAAGCTGGTTTATATGTGGGCAAGGACATATGATAACAAAACAAAATTTACCATTTTTAAATTAAAAAAATAGAGACTATTGTCTACAATGAGATGTACACACACTTTTAATTTATCTCTAAGCCAAATGGCGTAGAGTCCGATTTGATACCATGGTCGCGTTGAAAATATTCGCATTTTTTCAATAACTTTATGCTTAAGCAAGCACAAAGAGTATGTCAAACCCATCGATTTGTCAAATGGCGCATAGACCCACTAAACCCATGTGCAAATTGAAAATAAAAACCATGATTTTTTTTTTGGTTTAGTTGTGGACAAACATATATGGTAACAAATA
>NC_041388.1:252181069-252218713 GCF_002162155.2 Triticum dicoccoides
AATAATAAAAAAGAACGGAGGCTTGCCACCTACAACAAGACTCATTTTTAACCAAGAGTTATTTGAAAATAAATGCATGGAAATTTAACTATAATAAGGATCTTTTTAATAATGCTGAAAATTGGAAGGAACGTAGCCTCAAATTATGTAATAGAGTTTTCAAAATGCGGGCATTCTTTTTATACAATTTTGCTACGCTGGCTATAACTTAGGAATCCAGGTCACACTTTGTCCTTGAAACATTGTTGGTAAACTCTCCCCTCCCACTCCTCTGGATTCATTGCACCTTGTCCGTCACAATCCTTCACAATGCACGGTAATTCCTTCATTTGTGAAAGGAGCTGGACAAAAATGCCTTGCACAACGTTTGTCCTCTCTTCAGTGATGGAGCCACTCTCTACATCTCTGTCTTGAAGGGAGCTGGACAAACAATGCTCAGCGCCATGTTTATGACATGTTGTTCTGTTGTAGTAGAAGTGCAAACATAAAATGAGAAATCAATTAAAGAAACAAGGACATGTTGGTCTGCTACAATGGAAGGACAAACTTGAAATGACAAAATTATAGTGGTGGTTTCACCCAGAGGGCATTGTGAGGCAAGACATGTGTACGTATTTTTGCATATGCCACAAATTCTGTAGAAGCACATTCATGCCACTGATTTCTTGTAGGGTGGTCCAGCAGTCTGGCCATCTCTCCCAGCAATACTTAGGACCTTTTTTTTAGAAACAGAACATACTTAGGAACTACCCCATTGGGCTACCACTGTTGAAGTATCTTGACTCTTTCTATAACATAGTCTGGTAAAAGAAAGGCACAAACAAAGATTACACTCAGAACACCAAAATTATATCAACCATGACCCATAGAATAAAGGTAAAACCTTGTAAAACTCGCTATAAAAACTACACCTGTGGGTTCCATTCAGCTATTTTGCATCCATTCCATAAAGCAATGTGGCTATTTAGAAGGTAGATATCATGTGGCTAATGCATGTGTACTGCCACTTGACAAAATGACATAAATCAAGCACACAAACAGCAGTGGATGGTGATAAACTTTTTTGAATAAGAGCAGCAAAATTAAAAATTATTCTCTTCAAACCATACAATGGATGGGATGGAACAACTCAATCTTGCAAAAAGAAGAACAGTAATGGAACATATTTAATTGACACATAAATCTCATGCTTGACATGTAAATGGTCCTAGGCCAAAAAACAGTGATCGGGAGGTGCAAGAACACATAGAAGAATTAAGTAAGGCTAATACTACAACAACGGTGCATTGCGAATTTTCAAATCACTGGAGCACAATACCATGAAAAAAATATTTTCAGTCTAACAAAATTCACTTTTAACTTGGCATTACTTCATATCCATTTTTATACCTATTTCACCTTACAATTAATAATATGACAATCCAAGTGGACTCCATAATGATGCAATAAACACACGCATGAGGCGTAGTGCAGAAGTATAACATAACTGTTGCAGCTATATATAAGCATTGTCGTTCTGGTGAGATGCATTATCTATGAGCAAGCATGCAAAACTGAACTGACACAATACCAAAGTAAGCTTTTCCAGATCAGAAGGAATCAGGGAAATTTATGCCAACAAACAAAGGAACCTTAGCATTTAGCAGTTAACACAACCATACTGTCAAGAAAAAGTAAAGCTACTTCTCAATATAGGAAATGAAAGATACTTGACCAGAGTTTGCTACCATAGAAGGACCATACTGTTTTAAAAAAATGTAGGAAAACGTTTCCCCTATAAAGAAAAGTTGCACTTGGTATAGCAGCAAATATATCTCGGATCAACCGGAAAACTGGCTCCTGTATAGCTATGAAGTAGGAATGACATGATTCCAATATTTCTCTTCATTTGGTACCGACTACCTGCTTTCTTTATGCTACCATCAAACTCTTTCCAGGGTTCATATGCCCAAATATCTTCCTTTTCTGTCACTTCGAGCGTCACCTCATAGCCCTCAGGCTGAGAATTACTACTTTAGATTTCAGATTAAGTAAAGAGATATAAATTCTCACACACACACAAATGTTCATCTTAATTTTCCATTCAATCTTCTGTCTGGAATATATAGCGAAGGATCCCAACATGGAACTTGCAATGTGTTGTCAAGAGTTTCTAATGTACAATTTCCAGCTCATAATGTGTTCACTGAAATGGTAGTTGTGATCAGTTAGCAAAATAAAGCAAGAAACTGGTATCATAGAACACATATTTTGCACCTTAAAGACTGCTAAAATAAACATTCTACATTACTCTCAAGTCCCACTAATTAAGGGGAGCCAGTCAAATATTGTTTATCTTGCAGAACATCCATTACAATGATTGATAAGAGGTGCCGTTTGATTTATCAGAACTCATATGCTTACTATTTTTATGAATCTTTCAGGCTTCCTAATAGCTTACATATACTTTGTTTTTAAATCAGCATTCTCTAATTTCCTCGAAGTGCAGATCCTCTAAAAGAAATATTACAACCATCCTGAAGTCGTATGTGCCGATATCAAGGTGAAGGCACTCCGGCGGGGATTTGAGATATGAAGAGATTGCATGGATGAGAAAGAGATTTGTTCATATGGCACAGGGATTCTCTCTAGTATGCTTATATTTCTTACCTCGAGAACCATGGCCTCTAGGATCAACGAGTTGATGCTGCCGTAGGTCTGACTGATCCAGGGACAGCAAGCCACAAGATCTCCAAGTAATCGGAATCAAAACAATCTGCCTTATCTTCAGTTTCAGACTTCCAGTCACCGGAAATTATATGGCCAAAATCTGATCTTCAGAGAGCATACTGAAAATTACAACGAGTACACATCAATTAAGCTAAAGAATTTGCAAAGAAAGCCTACCACAAGGGACAGAATCTTCAATGAACTGAAATTGCTCTTTACAATGGTGTTTCAACAAATACCACTATTTTCTACGTACTATAAGTTGTTAATTCTTTTATTTCACAACAGAGAGGATTTTTGGGTCTATTGGTGCATATGCTTTATGTCTTTCAGATTCCACCAAGATTATGATAGGACTTGGAGTTACAGGTAAGCTGTAGTATGTAACAGGTACTGTAGTCTGTAAGAGGCACAACGATTTTTTAGAGGCACAACCATGAAACATTATTTTTCAAGGGAAGTTGCTTAATGCAAGGAAAAAAATATTTGAACCTAGCTACAGACCCATATCAATCTCTATAGGCAAGAATTGGGATGAAGATTGAGAGAGTTGAGGAGACGGAGAAACATACCTAGTACAAATTCCATTGCAGCCTTCTTTCATTTCCCTCGTCACTGATAAGCACGTTGCTGACATTAGGTGCCAAGTTGCCTCTTGAATATCCACGAGGAATAGCAGCAACAAGAAAACCCTGAAATTGTATTTAAATAGCTCAGCTAACTAACCATGGTGTAGCAAAATTAAAATGGCCATATCTAGGCAAGAATTTTCGGCCAAAAACTAATGCAACATTACAGCATGGTACGCGAAAATGCAGGAAAATAGCAGAAGGTACTGAAAGGACATGGGACACACATAGACTATGGGGACAAACCGAAATTGCTAATGGTGATACTTATTACCTGAACAGACATTCACATTCATTGGTGTGGCACTTAGTCGTAACTAAAATGCACGGATATAACAAAATATTGGTGATCCACAGTAATAGACACTTGAAGCCCCATGTTGTAATTGTAACTGAGCAGAGATATAACAAAATATTACAGATTAGATATTTATTTAGGAATCAATGAAGAACAAGCAGGTTCACCTCTTCCCCTGCCTCCTCTGGAAGCAAACTAGGGATGCGTTGCTCCCTGTAGGGTTCAGCAAGGAAGTCTACAACTAATCCCAGCATGATAGATCCATACAAAATACATGACTCGCTGAGATATGAGAACAAGCCAAATTTACCACCGAGCCCTTTCCAGCCGCGGAGGCGAGCCGATCCGCCTCCTCCCGAGGCTTCCTCGCGAGCTAGGGTTCATAAGGCCCTCAGGAGACGATGGATCTCGCCGAAAGAAGCGGCAGAGCTTTTGGGGCTGTGGGGGCGGGAGGAGGACCGGACGAGGGTGGTGGCGCGGCGGCTGTATTGACGACGGAGGCGAGCCGATCTGCCTCCCTGGCTGGCATCCGCGCCTCTCCTCCTTCTCCGGCCGGCGACGCCCGGTTGAGCTCCTCCTTCCGTGGCTTCCTCGCGGTGAGGGCTCGCCTCCTGGCCGCAGGGGGAGGAAGGACCGAACGAGGGTGGTGGCGCGGCGGCTGTATTGACGAGGAAGGGAGTAGCGGGGAGGAGAGAGGGTTGTGGGCAGAGCACACCGCACGCTCCTGCTGCCGTAGACAAGACGCAGGAGTCCGGCAGAGCACACCGCAGGAGTCACAGGGTGCTTGATACGTTTTAGTCCCGTCCAAATACTCTAATCCAGAACTCGCATGTGTTAAAGGAGAGGAATTAAATGAGGAGAGAGAGAGCTAATACATATTTTCATAGGTTTCCTATGACTAAAAAATTTTAGCCTCAAGACTAGTCCTAGCCTCTCTTTAGTCAGGGGTGCTTGGAACTTTAGCCTCTCAGCCCCAGTGCCCCACAGTTCTCTCTAACACCAGACAAACGGACGACGTGACGGCCCTGGGGAGACGCGTGCAGCCGACGTGCGGGGCCAAGAGCAAAGCCGGCCCACACGTCATCACGCCAGACCAAAGGCGGGTGCAGAAGCCGGGTTCACACGCACTAGCTCACCCTTCCGCAGTTGTCCCCACAATGCACAGTGCATGGGGAACGCCTCGCCAAAAGCGGTTGACCAGAGAAAACTAACCCACGCTGCGGGACATGCAGCTGACGCGCGGGACCAGAGGTAGCACTGGGCCCACTCGTCATCGCTGCAGCGCAGGCGCAGGTGCAGAAACTAGGTGCATACGCGGTTGTCGACACACGACCCGAAAAAAAGCGAGGAGCAGAGCCCGCGCAGCGCCTTCGACGCGCGCACGCGGCGTGACAGGGGAGGCTACCCCGTGCACCCAAAAGACTGGCACCCAGCCAATCGGATCCAGCCCGAGCCCACAGGTCATCCCCTGTCCAATATCTACCACGCAGTGAAAACGACACAGGTCAATTTCCAACTCGCATCCAACGGCCAGGAGCGAAAAAATGACCACGTTGACCAAAATCAGACGGCGACGAACGAAGGCTCAAATCTGGGGAGCTCCCTGGGAGCGAGTTGGCTAGCTTCTGTTTTGTTTTAAATGACTAACTTTATATATAGTATAAAAATATAAAAAATTAACAGTGCGGAATAAATATCATTGTGGGCACCATGCAATGCAAATTAACGTTCATACTCCTCCATATAATTTTGTAATGTTGAATATATGTAGAGATTCTAAAATAATTTTTTGGCCACACTTTATTCAAAAGGAATGTTGTATGTGAAATAAATGTGAAGAGATGGCTTTTTAGATCAATGGGGTACGTGATGTAACATGTGTGAATGTGTAGTTGATATATTTGGCAAGGCCTAAAGAGGTATCTGTGTGTATTACGTATTCGAGAGAGGCATGGATAGAGGGGCTGGCGAGGGGAGGGGGCGTGGGAGAGATAGCACGAGAAATGAGAGAGGTCTAGAGAGAGACTAATATATGATGTCACGTCGAGAGATTCCCTTGAGTGTGTGTATGCAATGGGGGAGGGTATAGAGGCACGAGGAGTTTTTTGTGTGGTGTCCGTGTTGGTATGTGTGGGTGTGAGAAGATAACGAGACCTGGGGCAGAGGTGAGGCCCTTTCCGTCATGCGCCACATTGGTCGGCCCGTGACGCATTTAGGGAGACCCGTGGATGAATTATCGTACAAGACAACGATAGCAGAATTGTGAAGGACTCTGTGTCCACTGACAAAGCCGACTAGGATTTGTAACCCTAAGTTATCGGACTAAGGTAACCCCTTATCTCTGATATTACTATTCATCCAACCTAACTTTAAGGGGCATTCTACAGAATGCTCTGCTAGAATCATACTCGTCGATTAGGAAGAGAGGTGTGAGACAATGCGCGAGAGACAGGTCTAAAAATAATGTGCGTACACGAGACACGTAGGCAGGTCTATGTATATAGAAAGGGTCGATGGAGATTGTGCGTGTGTATGCTTGTGAGAGGAAGAGTGCTTGTGATAAAGGTTAGTGAAAACAACCGTAAATGGTTACGAGAGGGAGGGAGGGAGGGTTATATGAAGAGCATGTCTGTAAGAAAGACACCTCGGGAGAGAGTGTGTGAGCATGTGTGTGAGACCACTGATGGAGAGTGAAACTACACGTAAAAGACTGATGTACACATTAATTAAAGATATAAATTATATCCAAATATTAGGATGGGATCCTGATATTTGCAATTCGCGTAAGGAACGGTCATTGATCCATCAGACATCTAGATTCTATCGAATTTGAGCATGTCTATGTTATTATTCGACATAATTGATCCACATAGTTAGTATTTTGAACTCGAGACAATGCATCGCTTTAATAATCGAATATAAACTTGAGTATAGTTCTTGTTGTGTGTGTAAAGCACATTATACATATGAAAGTTACACAATGAACATTATAAATAGCTAGCTATGAACTAGCATACATTTGAATTCAACTGAAGGTGGTTTAAAAAAAATCGAATTCAACATGAAGTCCATTCAATTATTTGAATTCGATATCATGGCATTTGTAAATCATACCTAAGTTATGGGGGCACCAATCTTTGCTCTGGTTTCGTACATAATAGCATATATAGTCGTGTACAAGATAGATTCAAATTTAGCTCCTCCATTCCAAAATAATCGTAGTTATAGGATTTTCAAGTGTCAAAATTTCAAAAAGAAGCGGATAATTTAATGAGGTTTTCAAACATACAACACTACTAGGGAAAACCTTATACACAGAACTTTAGTAGTAGCGCTTGTTAAAAAAGGGCACCACTGTTAAATAGCAGTAGCGCGTGCTGGATAAACGCGTTGCAGACACAAACGTAGCAATAGCGCGTCATATAGACTACATATAGTAGTAGCGCGTCAAATAAGCGCTACTACTAAAATTCTCACTATTAAGCCGATAGACTACATATAGTAGTAGCGGTCTTCTAGAAAGAGTGCTACCGCTAAGTTTATTTTAGCAGCGCGTTTACTGTGAAACGCGCTACTATTAATGAAAAGAAAATTAAATGAAAAATAAATAGAAAAGTAAATGAAAATGAAAGAAATAAAAAAGAGAAAGGAAATAAATAAAATGTAAAGAAAAATAAATGAAAAAGGAAAAAAAGGAGAAAGGAATAGGAGTAGCGTCTGTTCATCAGAGGCGCTATAGATAACTTAGCAGTAGCGCTTATTTAGACCCCTGCTATAGAAAGAGAAAAGGAAATAAGAAAAGGAAAGGAAAATACATAGCTATAGTTGTAGCGCGCTTACTGAAAGCTATAGCGCTTTTACAGAAACGCGCTACCGCTAAGTTTGGCTTAACCCAAAAGCGGTTCCCCCCTGGCCACCATTTCTCCCCCAAATCTCTCGCCCCATGCTACCTCTTGAGCACTGCGTTTATTTTCCCTTGAAGAGGAAACGGTGATGCAGCAAAGTAGCGTAAGTATTTTCCTCGGTTTTTGAGAACCAAGGTATCAATCCAGTAGGAGGCTACGCACGAGTCCCTCGCACCTGCACAAAACAAATAAATCCTCGCAACCAACGCGATAAGGGGTTGTCAATCCCTACACGGTCACTTACGAGAGTGAGATCTGATAGATATGATAAGATAATATTTTTGGTATTTTTATGATAAAGATGCAAAGTAAAATAAAAGCAATGAAAATAACTAAGTATTGGAAGATTAATATGATGGAAGATAGACCCGGGGGCCATAGGTTTCACTAGTGGCTTCTCTCAAGAGCATATATATTTTACGGTGGGTGAACGAATTACTGTTGAGCAATTGACAGAATTGAGCATAGTTATAAGAATATCTAGGTATGATCATGTATATAGGCATCACGTCCAAGACAAGTAGACCGACTCCTGTCTACATCTACTACTATTACTCCACACATCGACCACTATCCAGCATGCATCTAGAGTATTAAGTTCATAAGAACAGAGTAATGCCTTAAGCAAGATGACATGATGTAGAGGGATAAATTCATGCAATATGATAAAACAACCATCTTGCTATCCTCGATGGAAACAATACAATATGTGTCTTGTTGCCCCTACTGTCACTGGGAAAGGACACCGCAAGATTGAACCCAAAGCTAAGCACTTCTTCCGTTGCAAAAAAGATCAATCTAGTAGGCCAAACCAAACTGATAATTCGAAGAGACTTGCAAAGATAACCAATTATACATAAAAGAATTCAGAGAAGATTCAAATATTGTTCATAGATAAACTTGATCAGAAACCCACAATTCACCGGTCTCAACAAACACACCGCAAAAGAAGATTACATCAAATAGATCTCCACAAGAGAGGCGGAGAATTTTGTATTGAGATCCAAAAAGAGAGAAGAAGCCATCTAGCTAATAACTATGGACCCGAAGGTCTGAGGTAAACTACTCACACTTCATCGGAGAGGCTATGGTGTTGATGTAGAAGCCCTCCGTGATTGATGCCCCCTCTGACGGAGCTCCGGAACAGGCCCCAAGATGGGATCTCGTGGATACAGAAAGTTACGGTGGTGGAATTAGGGTTTTGGTCCGTATCTGGTCTTTTGGGGGTACGTAGGTATATATAGGAGGAAGAAGTACGTCGGTGGAGCAACAGGGGGCCCACGAGGGTGGAGGGCACGCCTGGGGGGGTAGGCGCACCCCCTACCTCGTGGCCTCCCTGTTGGTTGCTTGACGTAGGGTCCAAGTCTCCTGGATCTTGTTCGGTGAGAAAATCACGTTCCCGAAGGTTTTATTCTGTTTGGACTCCGTTTGATATTACTTTTCTTCGAAACTCTAAAATAGGCAAAAAACAACAATTCTGGGCTGGGCCTCTGGTTAATAGGTTAGTCCCACAAATAATATAAAAGTGGATAATAAAGCCCAATAATGTCCAAAATAGTAGATAATATAGCATGGAGCAATCAAAAATTATAGATACGTTGGAGACGTATCAAGCATCCCCAAGCTTAATTCCTGCTCGTCCTCGAGTAGGTAAATGATAAAAACAGAATTTTTAATGTGGAATGCTACTTGGCATAATTTCAATGTAATTATTCTCAGTTGTGGCATGAATATTCAGATCCGAAAGATTTAGTATAAAGGTTTAATATGGACATAGAAATAATAATACTTCAAGCATACTAACTAAGCAATTATGTATTCTCAAAATAACATGGCCAAAGAAAGTCATCCCTACAAAATCATATAGTTTAGTCATGCTCCATTTTCGTCACACAATAATACTCTCATCATGCACAACCCCGATGACAAGCCAAGCAATTGTTCCATACTTTAGTAATCTCAAACTTTATAAGCCTTCACGCAATACATGAGCATGAGCCATGAATATAGCACTATGGGTGGAATAGAGTATAATGATGGGGGTTATCGGGAGAAGACAAAAAAGGAGAAAGTCTCACATCAATGAGGCTAATCAATGGGCTATGGAGATACTCATCGATTGATGTTAATGCAAAGAGTAGGGATTGCTATGCAACGGATGCACTAGAGCTATAAATGTATGAAATCTCAACAAAAGAAACTAGTGGGTGTGCATCCAACTTGCTTGCTCACGAAGACCTAGGGCACTTGAGGAGGCCCATTGTTGGAATATACAAGCCAAGTTCTAGAATGAAAAATTCCCACTAGTATATGAAAGTGACGAAACAAGAGACTCTCTATCATGAAGATCATGGTGCTACTTTGAAGCACAAGTGTGGAAAAAAGGATAGTAGCATTGTCCCCCTTTTTTTTGGGCCTTCATTTTTTTATTTGGCCTTTCTCTTTTTTATTGGGACAATGCTCTATTAAATGATGATCATCACACTTCTATTTATTTACAACTCAATGATTACAACTCAATACTAGAACAAGGTATGACTCTATATGAATGCCTCCGGCGGTGTACCGGGATATGCAATGAATCAAGTGTGACATGTATGAAAAATTATGAACAGTGGCTTTGCCACAAATATGATGTCAACTACATGATCATGCAAAGCAATATGACAATGATGAACGTGTCATGATAAATGAAATGGTGGAAAGTTGCATGGCAATATATCTCGGAATGGCTATGGAAATGCCATAACAGGTAGGTATGGTGGCTGTTTTGAGGAAGATATAAGGAGGTTTATGTGTGAAAGAGCGTATCATATCACGGGGTTTGGATGCACCGGCGAAGTTTGCACCAACTCTCAATGTGAGAAAGGGCAATGCACGGTACCGAAAAGGCTAGCAATGATGGAAGGGTGAGAGTGCGTATAATCCATGGACGCAACATTAGTCATAAAGAACTCACATACTTATTGCAAAAATCTACAAGTCATCAAAAACCAAGCACTACGCGCATGCTTCTAGGGGGGTAGATTGGTAAGAAAAGACCATCGCTCGTCCCCGACCGCCACTCATAAGGAGAACAATCAAAGAACACCTCATATTTCAAATTTGTTACATAACGTTTGCCATACGTGCATGCTACGAGACTTGCAAACTTCAACACAAGTATTTCTCAATTTCACAACTACTCAACCAGCACAACTTTAATATCACTACCTCCATATCTCAAAACAATCATCAAGCATCGAACTTCTCTTAGTATTCAACACACTCATAAGAGAATTTTATTATTAATCTTGTATACCTAGCATATTAGGATTATTTAAGCAAATTACCATGCTATTTAAGACTCTCAAAATAATCTAAGTGAAGCATGAGAGATCAATAGTTTCTATAAAACAAATCCACCATCATGCTCTAAAACATATAAGTGAAGTACCAGAGCAAAACTATATAACTCAAAAGATATAAGTGAAGCATATAGAGTATTCTAATAATTTCCGAATCATGTGTGTTTCTCTCAAAGAGTGTGTACAGCAAAGATGATTGTGGTAAACTAAAAAAAGCAAAGACTCAAATCATACAAGACACTCCAAGCAAAACACATATCATGTGGTGAATAAAAATATAGCTCCAAGTAAAGTTACCGATAGAAGTAGACGAAAGAGGGGATGCCTTCCGGGGCATCCCCAAGCTTTGGCTTTTAGGTGTCCTTAGATTATCTTGGGGGTGCCATGGGCATCCCCAAGCTTGGGCTCTTTCCACTCCTTGTTCCATAATCCATCAAATCTTTACCCAAAACTTGAAAACTTCACAACACAAAACTTAAAGTAGAAAATCTGTGAGCTCCGTTAGCGAAAGAAAACAAAAGACCACTTCAACGTACTGTAATGAACTCATTATTTATTTATATTGGTTTTAAACCTACTGTATTCCAACTTCTCTATGGTTTATAAACTATTTTACTAGCCATAGTGTTGGGGATATTACTACTGGGTGTAAACCGGCTAGGGAAGGTCGGGTTAACTTCATCCGTAGTTGATTATGCTGGAAGCCCATGTAGACAGAAGAGGAAAGGTCCAGGGCCCAGAACCGGTTTGAGGCCCATAGCCGTGAACCGGCATTTGTATGAAACTTGTATTGTAAGATATAAAGAGTGGAGACCGAACAGGACACGTTTATGAGCCGGTCTCGGGACTCTGTAAACCGACGGGCGCCGCCCATGTATATAAGGGGACGACCCGGCAGTGGTTCAGGACAACAAACAACAACTCGAGAGCCAGACAAAGCGGATTCGCTCCCTGGCCTTCGAAACCCTAGCAATACCAATCACAACTAGACGTAGGCTTTTACCTTCCTCGAAGGGGCCGAACTAGTATAAAATTCCCCGTGTCCCTTTGTCCGATTTAACCCCTTAAAGCTAACCCGTAGCGATGGTTCCATGACTAAGTCCTTTCACAAGGACATCTGCCGTGACAAACCCACGACAGTTGGCGCCTACCATGGGGCTATCGCATGATGGTTTTGAGTTCTTGAAGGGTAGCTTCGATGGACTTAAGGGATACGCTATGGGCCGGATGATGAAGAGTCGTCGCTGCAAGCTCTACATCGACAATGCAGGATGGGGTCCCGAGGCCGATTCAATCGAGTAGGGGTACCGGGCCCCCTTTGGTGGGATTCACGTCTTCATCGGCAAGATCGGTGAACCGGCCCCTGAGCCGGACATCTACACCGACATCATCGAAACGGCTCGGCGTGCAAGTTCTTCGCCGGTTCAGCCCGAGGCAAGGCATGTTTTCGTGGGTGTCATCCATGGATCGAGGTACGAGGACGGGCCGGTGTCCGATGGAGAGACCGTGGTCTGTTATGATGACGAGTCTTCTAAAGAGACCGAATCACTTTACCAGTTGCAGGACGGCCGGATTGATGGAGGATCCGAGGGAAACAGTATTCCGGATTCCCCCGATCTACCAAACCGGGCCGCCATCTTCATGGCCGACACACAATCGGTGCCTCATTCATCTACCGCCGCAGCAATGCTCTCCGGTTCAACAACGGCCACACCAGCAGGGGCAGGAAGCTCGGCGCCGCCTCCGGCCCAAGTCTTGTCTGATTTGTTCAACGCTTTGGCAACGTTGATGGCCGCGGAGGTGGATGCAGCAGCTAGGGATCAGCACAATGCGGAGATTGCAAAGGTGAAAGATCAGATTGCCCAGGCTAAAGCGGACCTAGCAACAGAGAATGCTAGGATGGCTACAGAGCGGGCTGAATTGGAAGCACGGGCCTACCGGATTAGACTGGATCAGAATGCTTCAGAGGAAGTCATGAGAAGAAGGTTATGAGCCGCATAATCTCTTTAACACACCAGGAGCAGGAGCTGGTAGCCAACCCACACTAAACCGGGCGGGGGCGCCGGGAACAGGAGCGCGGTTCAACCACGCATGACGGACCCGCCTCGCCAGAACAACGTTGTGCCACAGTATGTATCAACACCGCCCGGGCATTATTCCAACCCGTTGGACAACATTGTGGCCGCCGCTTCACGCCTGGCAGCCCTCCCAACCGACGGCGAGTCACCAGTTGCAGTGGAAGCACGTCGGGCCAGGGATCTCCCTCAAACATCACTAAATCAACAGCAGGTGTATTCACACAGTCGTGAGAGGATTCATTCCACTCTCCGTCCAAGCCGGAGTTATAGCAGACACGTGGAGGACGAACAGGCCGTGTCCAGTAGTGCACGTCGCCAAAATTCACCACAAGGGAACAACCCGACCGGGGGAGGCGCTAATGCGCAAGATGTTGTGGACCATGGCCGCGCACGTCGGGAGGCCGAGTTGGCAGCTCGACACGGAGCACGACAGCATACTCCGGTTCACCCCACGGCCTCCATGGAGCTAGGAGTGACGTTCAGTTCCTTAGGGGTGTCGTGTTTAACCCCCGCTTTGCGTAATGTGAGACTGCCCAAGGATTTCAAGGGACCTTGTAAGGTACAAAATTACACCGCCAATTTGCAACCAGAGGCGTGGGTGGAGAGCTATGAGATGGTAATGGAGATGTTAGATGTGGATGAGGTAGTATGTGCTAAATATTTCACCATGATGTTGGAAGGAACAGCTCGCACTTGGTTGAAGATCTTGCCGACCAACTCTGTTGGATCATGGGCATAGTTGAAGCACCAGTTTATCCAGAACTTCAAGGATACCTGTAAGCAGCCGATGTCAATCGTAGATCTGGCCGCTTGTGTCCAAGAGGAAGGGGAGTCCACGACCCATTGGGTCAAATGGGTCTCAGCGATTTTGCATTCATCAGATCGTATCAATGCAGACACTGCAGTGTTAACATTATAGGGCAATTGTCGTTTCAAACCGTTAAAACAGAAGTTGGGAAGGCTCAAACGTCACTGCAATGACATGTCAACACTCATGGCCGCTTTGGTTAAATACGCCGACTCAGATAATACCAAGGATCCGGATTCAGAGGAGGACAAACTGGAGAAAGGTAAGAAGAACGACAATGCCAAAGGTCAACAGCATAATCCGGTAGGGCATGGAAACGGTGGTAAGCGCAAGGCCGACAGTAGCTTGGACTTTGTTGCAAATACCAACGCGCGGGAGAATGGCCAGCGCTGTAAGGGCAAGCAGCCCCAGAGGGGTGGCGGTTCAGGCAACAATTTGGAGCGCTTGTTAAATCAGCCCTATCCAAAGCATGGATCGAAGGAGAAGCCGGCATCACATCTTTGGAAGGACTGTTATATCATGCGAGATTTCAAGAATTCCAATATGTTCCAATATGACAACGGCCCGCCCGACAGTTCAGGAGGAGGTTTCCATGGGTCGGGTTACGGAGGTAGTGGTTCCGGTTCAGGGTTTCCAGGCAACCAAACTGGACACGTCAATCAAGGGCACCAAGGCAACCAGGGAGGTTACAACCATCAGGGGAGTCAGCAGCAATAGCAGCAGTCGGGTTATTAGAGCAATCCCAAACAACTGAACAACGGGCAATATCATGTCTTCACTACTAGTTTGTGCAAACGTGATCAAAAGCTTCACAAAAGGGCAGTAAACTCTGTTGAGCCGGCAGTACCTCAGTATTTACGCTGGTCTGAGCAACCTATTTTGTGGAGTAGAGATGATCACCCACCCCGGGTTGATAATCCAGGTCATTTGGCCCTGGTGGTAGCCCCTCAAGTTGGGGGATACAAGTTCATTAAAGTACTCATGGATGGGGGAAGTAGTATCAATATTTTGTATTATGATACATTCCGCCGTATGGGGTTGACAGATAAGGATCTTAAACCGTCAAATATGGTCTTTCATGGTGTGGTGCCTGGTAAGTCTGCATATCCTGTTGGCAAGATAGCTTTGGAGGTAGCTTTTGGAGATGACTATGATTCAAGGTCAGAAACACTGACATTTGAGGTGGTAAAGATCAAAAGTCCATACCACGCCTTGTTTGGGCGGCCGGTTTATGATAAGTTTATGGCAAGGCCATGTTATGTTTATCTATAGCTTAAAATGCCAGGTCATAAAGGGACTATCACAGTACATGGAAGTAGAAAGATTGCTTTGGGGTGTGAAGAAGGTGATGCGGCTTATGCTGAGTCAGTTTGTGCCACGGAGGAGTTGAAATTCTATAAGGAGCAAGTTGATCCGGCAGACATGACCTCTTTAAAAAAGCCAACTACGGAACATGATCCAACATTGAAGTTTAAATCGGCTATAGACACTAAGATGGTTGACTTTGTTCCTGGCGATTCATCCAAACAGTTCAGCATCAGCGCTAACCTGGATCCCAAATAGGAAAGCGCGCTCATTGAGTTCATCCATGAGAATCGGGACATCTTTGCATGGAAACCTTCTGACATGCCAGGTGTACCGAGGGAACTCGCTGAGCACACACTCAACATTGATCCTAAGTTCAAACCGGTCCGACAGTTCCTCCGCCGTTTCAATGAGGAGAGACGTAAGGCTATAGGTGAAGAGGTAGCCCGTTTGTTGGCTGCTGGGTTTATTGTCGAAGTTTTTCATCCAGAGTGGTTGGCCAATTCGGTGCTGGTTCTTAAGAAAAACGGCACTTGGCGCATGTGTGTGGACTACATAGATTTAAACAAGGCTTGCCCTGTAGACCCCTTTGCTCTCCCTCGCATTGATTAGATAATTGATGCTACAGCGGGTTGTGACCATTTGTGTTTTATGGATGCCTACTCTGGTTATCATCAGATCAAAATGGCGGTTAAGGACCAGGAGAAGACAGCTTTCATAACTCCCTTTGGAGCCTTCTTCTATGTTTCCATGCCGTTTGGGCTCAAGAGTGCTCAGGCAACTTACCAGCGATGTGTTCAGAATTGCCTTCATAAATAAATTGGGCGCAATGTTCATGCATATGTGGATGATATTGTGGTCAAGTCCAGAAAGTAGGAGACATTGATAGATGATCTACGAGAAACCTTTGACAATCTCCGGGTTTACAAGATGATGCTTAATCCGGAGAAGTGTGTCTTCGGTGTCCCGGCAGGCAAGCTCTTAGGCTTTCTGGTATCAAACAGAGGCATTGAGGCTAATCCGGAAAAGATTGCAGCAATTACATCCTTGGCTAAACCGGCATGTATTAACGATGTTCAACGTCTGGCCGGCCGGATTACAGCCTTGAGCCGGTTTATCAGTCGCCTCGGAGAGAAGGCCATCCCCTTATATCAGATGCTCAAGAAAACAGATAACTTTGTCTGGAGTGAGGCAGCTGATAAGGCGTTCGAGGATCTGAAGAGGCAGCTAGCTGAACCACCCGTGCTTGCGGCGCCGACCGATAAAGAGCCATTATTATTATATGTGGCTGCTAATGCCCGGGCTGTTAGCGTAGCCATTGTGGTAGAGCGCAAGGAGCTTGGTAAGGAATATCCGGTTCAATGGCCGGTTTATTATATCAGCGAGGTGCTCATTGAGTCAAAGCAGAGGTATCCGCATTGGCAGAAGCTGGTATATGTGTTGGAAATATGCCCTAGAGGCAATAATAAAAGTATTATTATTATATTTCCTTGTTCATGATAATTGTCTTTTATTCATGCTATAACTGTATTATCCGGAAATCGTAATACACGTGTGAATACATAGACCACAATATGTCCCTAGTGAGCCTCTAGTTGACTAGCTCGTTGTGATCAACAGATAGTCATGGTTTCCTGGCTATGGACATTGGATGTCGTTGATAACGGGATCACATCATTAGGAGAATGATGTGATGGACAAGACCCAATCCTAAGACTAGCACAAAAGATCGTGTAGTTCATTTGCTAGAGCTTTGCCAATGTCAAGTATCTCTTCCTTCGACCATGAGAGCGTGTAACTCCTGGATACCGTAGGAGTGCTTTGGGTGTATCAAACGTCACAACGTAACTGGATGACTATAAAGGTGCACTACAGGTATCTCCGAAAGTATCTATTGTTTTATGCGGATCGAGACTGGGATTTGTCACTCCGTGTAAACGGAGAGGTATCTCTGGGCCCACTCGGTAGGACATCATCATATGCGCAATGTGACCAAGGAGTTGATCACGGGATGATGTGTTACGGAACGAGTAAAGTGACTTGCCGGAAACGAGATTGAACAAGGTATTGGATACCGACGATCGAATCTCGGGCAAGTAACATACCGATAGACAAAGGGAATTGAATACGGGATTGATTAAGTCCTTGACATCGTGGTTCATCCGATGAGATCATCGTGGAACATGTGGGAGCCATCATGGGTATCCAGATCCCGCTGTTGGTTATTGACCGGAGAACGTCTCGGTCATGTCTACATGTCTCCCGAACCCGTAGGGTCTACACACTTAAGGTTCGATGACGCTAGGGTTATAAAGGAAGTTTGTATGTGGTTACCGAATGTTGTTCGGAGTCCCGGATGAGATCCCGGACGTCACGAGGAGTTCCGGAATGGTCCGGAGGTAAAGATTTATATATGGGAAGTCCTATTTTGGCCACCGGAAAATGTTCGGGATTTTTCGGTATTGTACCGGGAAGGTTCTAGAAGGTTTCGGAGTGGGTCCCACCTGCATGGGGGGACCCACATGGACGTGGGTAGTGGGGGAAAGGCCCCACACCCCTGGTCAAGGCGCACCAAGATCCCCCCTTAGAAGGAATAAGATCATATCCCGAAGGGATAAGATCAAGATCCCTAAAAAGGGGGGATAACAATCGGTGGGGAAGGAAATAATGAGATTTCTTTCCTCCCACCTTGGCCAACGCCCCAATGGACTTGGAGGGCAAGAAACCAGCCCCTCCACCCCTATATATAGTGGAGAGGCGCATGGGAGCTATACACGAAGTTCTGGCACAGCCCTACCTCTCTTCCTACTCCTCCTCTCCCATGGTGCTTGGCGAAGCCCTGCTGGATTGCCACGCTCCTCCACCACCACCACGCCGTTGTGCTGCTGTTAGATGGATTCTTCCTCAACCTATCCCTCTCTCCTTGCTGGATCAAGGCGTGGGAGACGTCACCGGGCTGTACGTGTGTTGAACACGGAGGTGCCGTCCGTTCAGCACTAGGATCATCGGTGATTTGAATCACGACGAGTACGACTCCATCAACCCCGTTCACTTGAACGCTTCCGCTTAGCGATCTACAAGGGTATGTAGATGCACTCTCTTTCTACTCGTTGCTGGTCTCTCCATAGATAGATCTTGGTGACACGTAGGAAAATTTTGAATTTCTGCTACGTTCCCCAACAGTGGCATCATGAGCTAGGTCTATTGCGTAGATTCTTTGCACGAGTAGAACACAAAGTAGTTGTGGGCGTTGATTTTGTTCAATATGCTTACCGTTACTAGTCCAATCTTGTTTCGACGGTATTGTGGGATGAAGCGGCCCGGACCGACCTTACACGTACTCTTACGTGAGACAGGTTCCACCGATTGACATGCACTTGGTGCATAAGGTGGCTAGCGGGTGCCAGTCTCTCCCACTTTAGTCGGAACAGATTCGATGAAAAGGGTCCTTATGAAGGGTAAATAGCAATTGGCATATCACGTTGTGGTCTTGCGTAGGTAAGAAACGTTCTTGCTAGAAACCCATAGCAGCCACGTAAAACATGCAACAACAATTAGAGGACGTCTAACTTGTTTTTGCAGGGTATGCTATGTGATGTGATATGGCCAAAAGGATGTGATGAATGATATATGTAATGTATGAGATTGATCATGTTCTTGTAATAGGATTCACGACTTGCATGTCGATGAGTATGACAACCGGCAGGAGCCATAGGAGTTGTCTTTATTTTTTGTATGACCTGCGTGTCATTGAAGAACGCCATGTAAATTACTTTACTTTATTGCTAAACGCGTTAGCCATAGAAGTAGAAGTAGTCGTTGGCGTGACAACTTCATGAAGACACGATGATGGAGATCATGATGATGGAGATCATGGTGTCATGCCGGTGACAAGATGATCATGGAGCCCCGAAGATGAAGATCAAAGGAGCTATATGATATTGGCCATATCATGTCACTACTCTTATTTGATTGCATGTGATGTTTATCATGTTTATGCATCTTGTTTACTTAGGACGACGGTAGTAAATAAGATGATCCCTTACAAAATTTCAAGAAGTGTTCTCCCCTAACTGTGCACCGTTGCTACAGTTCGTCGCTTCTAAGCACCACGTGATGATCGGGTGTGATGGATTCTTACGTTCACATACAACGGGTGTAAGACAGTTTTACACAGCGAAAACACTTAGGGTTAACTTGACGAGCCTAGCATGTGCAGACATGGCCTCGGAACACGGAGACCGAAAGGTCGAGCATGAGTCGTATAGTAGATACGATCAACACGAAGATGTTCACCGATGATGACTAGTCCGTCTCACGTGATGATCGGACACGACCTAGTTGACTCGGATCATGTAATCACTTAGATGACCAGAGGGATGTCTATCTGAGTGGGAGTTCATAAGATGAACTTAATTATCCTGAACATAGTCAAAAGATCTTTGCAAATTATGTCGTAAGCTCGCGCTTTAGTTCCACTGTTTAGATATGTTCCTAGAGAAAATATAGTTGAAAGTTGACAGTAGCGATTATGCGAACAGTAGAAAGCTTATGTCCTTAATGCACTGCTCAGTGTGCTGAACCCCAAACGTCGTTTGTGGATGTTGCGAACATCGGACATACACGTTTTGATAACTACGTGATAGTTCAGTTAAACGGTTTAGAGTTGAGGCACTAAAGACGTTTTCGAAACGTCACGGAACATATGAGATGTTTCGAGGGCTGAAATTGGGATTTCAGGCTCGTGCCCACGTCAAGAGGTATAAGACCTCCGACGATTTTCTTAGCCTGCAAACTAAGGGAGAAAAGCTCAATCGTTGAGCTTGTGCTCAGATTGTCTGAGCACAACAATCACTTGAATCGAGTGGGAGTTGATCCTCCAGATGAGATAGTGATGTTTCCCCAAAGTCATTGCCACCAAGCTGCTAGAGCTTCGTGATTAACTATAACATATCAGGGATAGATATGATGATCCTTGAAATATTCATGATGTTTGACACCGCGAAAGTAGAAATCAAGAAGGAGCATCAATTGTTGATGGTTGGTGAAACCACTAGTTTCAAGAAGGGCAAGGGCAAGAAGGGATACTTCATGAAACGGCAATTCAGCTGCTGCTCTAGTGAAGAAACCCAAGGTTGAACCCAAACCTGAGACTAAGTGCTTCTGTAATAAAGGGAACAGCCACTGGAGCAGAATTACCCTAGATACTTGGTAGATGAGAAGGCTGGCAAGGTCGATAGAAGTATATTGGATATACATTGTGTTGATGTGTACTTTACTAGTACTCCTAGTAGCACCAGGGTATTAGATACCGGTTCGGTTGCTAAGTGTTAGTAACTCGAAATAAAAGCTAGGGAATAAACGGAGACTAGCTAAAGGTCAGCTGACGATATGTGTTGGAAATGTTTCCAATGTTGATATGATCAAGCATCGCACGCTCCCTCTACCATCGAGATTGGTGTTAAAACCTGAATAATTGTTATTTTGTGTTTGCGTAGAGCATAGACATGATTGGATTATGACTATTGCAATACGGTTATTCATTTAAGGAGTATAATGGTTACTCTATTTATTTGAATAATACCTTCAATGGTCTTGCACCTAAAATGAATGGTTTATTGAATCTCGATCGTAGTGATACACATTTTCATGCCAAAAGATATAAGATAGTAATGATAGTACCACTTACTTGTGGCACTGCCATGTAAGTCATATTGGTATAAAACGCATGAAGAAGCTCCATGTTGATGGATCTTTGGACTCACTCGTTTTTGAAAAGTTTGAGACATGCGAACCATGTCTATTGGTGTATACGCATGAAGAAACTCCATGCAGATGGATCGTTTGGACTCACTTGATTTTGAATCACTTGAGATATGCAAATCATACCACATGGGCAAGATGACTGAAGAGCCTCGTTTTCAGTAAGACGGAACAAGATAGCAACTTGTTGGAAGTAACACATTTTGATGTGTGCAATCCAATGAGTGCTGAGGCATGCAGTGAATATCGTTATGTTCTTACTTCACAGATGATTCGAGTAAATGTTGAGTATATTTACTTGATGAAACACAAGTCTGAATTATTGAATGGTTCAAGTAATTTCAGAGTGAAGTTGAAGATCATTGTGACAAGAGGATAAAATGTCTATGATATGATCATAGAGATGAATATCTGAGTCACGAGTTTTGGCACACAATTAAGACATTGTGGAAATTGTTTCGCAATTAATACCGCCTGGAACACCATAGTGTGATGGTGTGTCCGAACATCATAGTTGCACCCTATTGGATATGATGCATACCATGATGTCTCTTATCGAACTGCCACGATAGTTTATGGGTTAGGCATTAAAGACAACCACATTCACTTTAAATAGGGCACCACGTAATTCCGATGAGATGACACCATATGAATTATGGTTTAGAGAAACCTAAGTTGTCGTTTCTTAAAGGTTTGGGGCTGCGACGCTTATGTGAAAAAGTTTCAGGATTAAGCTCGAACCCAAAGCGGATAAAGTACATCTTCATAGGACACCCAAAACAGTTGGGTATACCTCCTAATTCAGATCCGAAAGCAATATGAATTGTTTCTAGAATCGGGTCCTTTCTCGAGGAAAGGTTTCTCTCGAAAGAATTGAGTGGGAGGATGGTGGAGACTTGATGAGGTTATTGAACCATCAACCAGTGTGTAGCAGGGCACAGGAAGTTGTTCCTGTGGCACCTACACCAATTGAAGTAGAAGCTTATGATAGTGATCATGAAACTTCAGATCAAGTCACTCCCAAACCTCGTAGGGTGACAAGGATACGTACTACTTCAGAGTGGTACAGTAATCTTGTCTTGAAGGTCATGTTGCTACACAACAATGAACCTACGAGCTATGGAGAAGCGATTGTGGGCCCAAATTCCGACAAATGGTTAGAAGCCATGAAATCCGAGATAGGATCCATGTATCAGAACAAAGCATGGACTTTGGTGGACTTGCCCGATGATCGGCAAGCCATTGAGATAAATGGATCTTTAAGAAGAAGACGGACGTGGATGGTGATGTCACCATCTATGAAGCTCGACTTGTGGCGAAGAGTTTTTTCACAAGTTCAAGGAGTTGACTACGATGAGATTTTCTCATCCGTAGCGATGCTTAAAGTCCGTCGGATTCATGTTAGCATTCGCTGCATTTATGAAATCTGGCAGATGGATGACAAAACGAGTTTCCTTACCAGTCTTCGTATGGAAAGGTTGTATGCAATACAATCAGAAAGGTTTTGTCGATCCTAAGGATGCTAAAAGGTATGCTAGCACCAGCGATCCTTCTAAGGACTGGAGTAAGCATCTCGGAGTTGGAATGTACACTTTGATTAGATGATCAAAGATTTTGGGTTTGTACAAAGTTTTATGAAAAACTTGTATTTCCAAAGAAGTGAGTGGGAGCACTATAGAATTTCTGATGAGTATATGTTGATCAGAAATGATGTAGAATTTCTAGAAAGCATATAGGGTTATTTGAAAGGTGTTTTTCAATAGAAAACCTGGATTAAGCTACTTGAACATTGAGCATCGAGATCTATAAGGAAAGGTCAAAATACTTAATAATACTTTCAAATGAGCACATACCTTGACATGATCTTGAAGGTATTCAAGATGGATCAGTCAAAGAAGAAGTTCTTGCCTGAGTTGTAAGGTACGAAGTTAAGACTTAAAGCTCGACCACGGCAGAATAGAGAGAAAGGACGAAGGTCGTCCCCTATGCTTAAGACGTAGGCTCTTCAGTATGCTATGCTGTGTACCGCACCTGAAGTGTGCCTTGCCATGAGTCAGTCAAGGGGTACAAGAGTGATCCAAGAATGGCTCACAGGACAGCGGTCAAAGTTATCCTTAGTAACTAGTGGACTAAGGAAATTTCTCGATTATGGAGGTGGTAAAAGAGTTCGTCGTAAAGGTTATGACGATGCAAGCTTGACACCTATCCGGATAGCTCTGAGTAGAGAGACCGGATACATATAATGGAGCAATAATTTAGAATAGCTCCAAGTAGAACAGTTGTTTGGAATAGCTCCAAATAGAGCGTGGTAGCTGCATCTAGGAGATGACATAGAGATTTGTAAAGCACACACGGATCTGAAAGGTTCAGACCCGTTGACTAAAACCTCTCTCACAAGCAACATGATCAAACATAAAACTCATTGAGTGTTAATCACATAGTGATGTGAACTAGACTACTGACTCTAGTAAACTCTTGGGTATTAGTCACATGGCGATGTGACCTGTGAGTGCTAATCACATGGCGATGTGAACTAGATTATTGACTCTAGTGCAAGTGGGAGACTGTTGGAAATATGCCCTAGAGGCAATAATAAAAGTATTATTATTATATTTCCTTGTTCATGATAATTGTCTTTTATTCATGCTATAACTGTATTATCCGGAAATCGTAATACACGTGTGAATACATAGACCACAATATGTCCCTAGTGAGCCTCTAGTTGACTAGCTCGTTGTGATCAACAGATAGTCATGGTTTCCTGGCTATGGACATTGGATGTCGTTGATAACGGGATCACATCATTAGGAGAATGATGTGATGGATAAGACCCAATCCTAAGACTAGCACAAAAGATCGTGTAGTTCATTTGCTAGAGCTTTGCCAATGTCAAGTATCTCTTCCTTCGACCATGAGAGCGTGTAACTCCTGGATACCGTAGGAGTGCTTTGGGTGTATCAAACGTCACAACGTAACTGGGTGACTATAAAGGTGCACTACAGGTATCTCCGAAAGTATCTATTGTTTTATGCGGATCGAGACTGGGATTTGTCACTCCGTGTAAACGGAGAGGTATCTCTGGGCCCACTCGGTAGGACATCATCATATGCGCAATGTGACCAAGGAGTTGATCACGGGATGATGTGTTACGGAACGAGTAAAGTGACTTGCCGGTAACGAGATTGAACAAAGTATTGGATACCGACGATCGAATCTCGGGCAAGTAACATACCGATAGACAAAGGGAATTGAATACGGGATTGATTAAGTCCTTGACATCGTGGTTCATCCGATGAGATCATCGTGGAACATGTGGGAGCCATCATGGGTATCCAGATCCCGCTGTTGGTTATTGACCGGAGAACGTCTCGGTCATGTCTACATGTCTCCCGAACCCGTAGGGTCTACACACTTAAGGTTCGATGACGCTAGGGTTATAAAGGAAGTTTGTATGTGGTTACCGAATGTTGTTCGGAGTCCCGGATGAGATCCCGGACGTCACGAGGAGTTCCGGAATGGTCCGGAGGTAAAGATTTATATATGGGAAGTCCTATTTTGGCCACCGGAAAATGTTCGGGATTTTTCGGTATTGTACCGGGAAGGTTCTAGAAGGTTTCGGAGTGGGTCCCACCTGCATGGGGGGACCCACATGGACGTGGGTAGTGGGGGAAAGGCCCCACACCCCTGGTCAAGGCGCACCAAGATCCCCCCTTAGAAGGAATAAGATCATATCCCGAAGGGATAAGATCAAGATCCCTAAAAAGGGGGGATAACAATCGGTGGGGAAGGAAATAATGAGATTTCTTTCCTCCCACCTTGGCCAACGCCCCAATGGACTTGGAGGGCAAGAAACCAGCCCCTCCACCCCTATATATAGTGGAGAGGCGCATGGGAGCTATACACGAAGTTCTGGCACAGCCCTACCTCTCTTCCTACTCCTCCTCTCCCATGGTGCTTGGCGAAGCCCTGCTGGATTGCCACGCTCCTCCACCACCACCACGCCGTTGTGCTGCTGTTAGATGGATTCTTCCTCAACCTCTCCCTCTCTCCTTGCTGGATCAAGGCGTGGGAGACGTCACCGGGCTGTACGTGTGTTGAACACGGAGGTGCCGTCCGTTCAGCACTAGGATCATCGGTGATTTGAATCACGACGAGTACGACTCCATCAACCCCGTTCACTTGAACGCTTCCGCTTAGCGATCTACAAGGGTATGTAGATGCACTCTCTTTCTACTCGTTGCTGGTCTCTCCATAGATAGATCTTGGTGACACGTAGGAAAATTTTGAATTTCTGCTACGTTCCCCAACAATATGGGGTATTCATGGCGAGCCGAAAGCTTAAACATTATTTTCAGGGCCATCCTATCACAGTGGTCAGTTCAGCTCCTCTGGGCGACATCATTCAAAACAGAGAAGCAACTGGCCGGATTGCCAAGTGGGCCATTGAGCTTGGACCTCATGGGCTCAAATATATATCCCGCGCGGTGATCAAGTCACAGGCACTCGTGGATTTTATCAACGATTGGACGGAGTTACAGGCACCTGAAGAGAAACCAGATAATACATATTGGACTATTCATTTTGATGGATCCAGACAGTTGGAGGGCTCGGGGGCTGGAGTCGTACTAACTTCCCCATGAGGTGACAAGTTTTGTTATGTCCTCCGTTTAATGTTCCCTTGTACTAACAATGTAGCTGAATATGAGGCTTTGCTCCACGGTCTTCGGATGGCTAAAGACATGAATTTGAGCCGGGTTAAGTGCTTCAGCGATTCAGATCTAGTGGCTCAGCACGTGTCTGGCACTTGGGATTCTAAGGACCCACTCATGGCTGCGTATCGGCGAGAGGTGGACGTAGTGGCTGGTCACTTTAAAGGTTATCAGGTGGACCATATAGACCGGCGGAAGAATGAAGCGGCGGACGCTTTAAGTCGTCTTGGTTCCCAATGTAAACCGGTCCCATCCAATGTCTTTCTTGATGTGTTGCACAATCCGTCAGTCAAAGTACCAACCGAAGAAGATTTGGCTATTCCTGATCCGGAGGCTCAGTTGGTGGCCGCTCTACATACCATACCGGATTGGACGATCCCATATCTGGATTACATGAACCGAGGCGAGTTACCAGACGATGAAACATTGGCTCGACAGATAATCCGGCGTTCCAAGTCCATGACCATACTCAACGGGGAGTTACATTGTTACAGTGTTTCAGGAGCAATTCAGCGCTGTGTTTCTCCTCAAGAAGGTTGTGAGATTTTGAGAGAAATCCATGAAGGGGATTGCGGTCACCATGCCGGTTCAAAGTCGTTGGTTGCCAAAGCTTTTCTCCACGGTTTTTACTGGTTGACGGCACATGCTGATGCGGAGGATTTAGTCAAGAGATGTGATGGATGTCAAAAATTTGCCCGCCGTGCGCACGTTCCGGCTCAAGAGTTGCGGATGATTCCAATTACGTGGCCGTTTGCAACTTGGGGGCTTGATATGGTTGGACCCTTCAAGCGTTCTAAGGACAAAAAGACCCACCTATTAGTAGCAGTTGATAAATTCACTAAATGGGTGGAGGCAGAGCCAGTCAGCAAGTGTGATGCAGCCACGGCGGTTCAATTAATCAAGAAGGTGATATTCTGGTTTGGTTTTCCACACAACATTATAACAGATAACGATACTAATCTGTCAAAAGGGGAGATGGAAGAATTCTGTCAACGTGAACACATCCGGCTTGATCTAGCGTCGGTGGCTCACCCCCAATCTAATGGTCAAGCAGAAAGGGCAAATCAAGAAATTCTATGGGGGATCAAACCAAGGCTTATGGTTCCCTTAAAGCGGACGTCGGGTTGTTGGGTTGAGGAGCTACCTTCTGTGTTATGGAGCATCAACACCACACCCAATAGGTATACGGGTTACACACCTTTCTTCATGGTTTATGTGTTGGGTTTCGTAGTAATTTCAAAAAAATTCCTACGCACACGCAAGATCATGTGATGCATAGCAACGAGAGGGGAGAGTATTGTCTACGTACCCAACGCAGACCGACTGCGGAAGCGCTGACACGACGTAGAGGAAGTAGTCGTACGTCTTCACGATCCAACTGATCAAGCACCGAAACTACGGCACCTCCGAGTTCGAGCACACGTTCAGCTCGATGACGATCCCCAGACTCCGATCCAGCAAAGTGTCGGGGAAGAGCTCAGTCAGCACGACGGCGTGGTGACGATCTTGATGAACTACAGCAGCAGGGCTTCGCCTAAACTCCGCTACAGTATTATCGAGGAATATGGTGGCAGGGGGCACCGCACACGGCTAAGGAATAGATCACGTGGATCAACTTGTGTGTTTCTGGGGTGCCTCTGCCTCAGTATATAAAGGAGCCAAGGGGGAGGGGGGCGTCGGCCAAGGAGGAGGGCGCAGGAGGAGTCCTACTCCTTTCGGGAGTAGGACTCCCCCCAATCCTATTCCAACTAGGATTCCCAAAGGGGAAAAGGGAGAGAGGGGGGGCGGCCACCTTCTCCTAGTCCTAATAGGACTAGGGGAGGGGGGAGGTGCGCAGCCACCTTGGGCTGCCCCTTTCTCCTTTCCACTAAGGCCCATGAAGGCCCATATGGCTCCCGGGGGGTTCCGGTAACCTCCCGGTAACCCGGTAAAATCCCGATTTCACCCGGAACACTTCCGATATCCAAACATAGGCTTCCAATATATCAATCTTTATGTCTCGACCATTTAGAGACTCCTCGTCATGTCCGTGATCACATCCGGGACTCCGAACAACCTTCGGTACATCAAAATGCATAAACTCATAATATAACTGTCATCGTAACCTTAAGCGTGCGGACCCTACGGGTTCGAGAACAATGTAGACATGAACGAGACACGTCTCCGGTCAATAACCAATAGCGGGACCTGGATGCCCATATTGGCTCCTACATATTCTATGAAGATCTTTATCGGTCAGACCGCATAACAACATACGTTGTTCCCTTTGTCATCGGTATGTTACTTGCCCGAGATTCGATCGTCGGTATCCAGTACCTAGTTCAATCTCGTTACCGGCAAGTCTCTTTACTCGTTCCGTAATACATCATCTCACAACTAACATATTAGTTGTAATGCTTGCAAGGCTTATGTGATGCGTATTACCGAGAGGGCCCAGAGATACCTCTCCGACAATCGGAGTGACAAATCCTAATCTCGAAATACGCCAACCCAACATTTACCTTTGGAGACACCTGTAGAGCTCCTTTATAATCACCCAGTTATGTTGTGACGTTTGGTAGCACACAATGTGTTCCTTCGGCAAACGGGAGTTGCATAATCTGATAGTCATAGGAACATGTATAAGTCATGAAGGAAGCAATAGCAACATACTGAACGATCGGGTGCTAAGCTAATGGAATGGGTCATGTCAATCAGATCATTCAACTAATGATGTGACCTCGTTAATCAAATAACAACACTTTGTTCATGGTTAGGAAGCATAACCATCTTTGATTAACGAGCTAGTCAAGTAGAGGCATACTAGTGACACTCTGTTTGTCTATGTATTCACACATGTATTATGTTTCCGATTAATACAATTCTAGCATGAATAATAAACATTTATCATGAAATAAGGAAATAAATAATAACTTTATTATTGCCTCTAGGGCATATTTCCTTCAGTCTCCCACTTGCACTAGAGTCAATAATCTAGATCACATCACCATGTGAGTAACATCGATAGTTCACATCATCATGTGATTAACACCCATAGTTCACATCGCTATGTGACCAACACCCAAAGGGTTTACTAGATTCAGTAATCTAGTTCACATCGCTATGTGATTAACACCCAAGGAGTACTAAGGTGTGATCATGTTTTGCTTGTGAGAGAATCTTAGTCAACGGGTCTGCCACATGCAGATCCGCATGTATTTTGCAAATTTCTATGTCAACAATGCTCTGCATGGAGCTACTCTAGCTAATTGCTCCCACTTTCAATATGTATCTAGACTGAGACTTAGAGTCACCTAGATTAGTGTCAAACTTGCATCGGCGTAACCCTTTACGACGAACCCTTTTTTTTCACTTCCATAATCGAGAAACATATCCTTATTCCACTAAGGACAATTTTGACCGCTGTCCAGTGATCTACTCCTAGATCACTATTGTACTCCCTTGCCAAACTCAGTGGTAGGGCATACAATAAATCTGGTATACAACATGTTATACTTTATAGAACCTATGACTGAGGCATAGGGAATGACTTTCATTCTCTTTCTATTTTCTGCCGTGGTCGGGCTTTGAGTCTTACTCAACTTCACACCTTGTAACACAGGCAAGAACTCTTTCTTTGACTGTTCCATTTTGAACTACTTCAAAATCTTGTCAAGGTATGTACTCATTGAAAAAACTTATCAAGCGTCTTGATCTATCTCTATAGATCTTGAAGCTCAATATGTAAGCAGCTTCACCGAAGTCTTTCTTTGAAAAACTCCTTTCAAACACTCCTTTTATGCTTTACAGAATAATTCTACATTATTTCCGATCAACAATATGTCATTCACATATACTTATCAGAAATGTTGCAGTGCTCCCACTCACTTTCTTGTAAATACAGGCTTCACCGCAAGTCTGTATAAAACTATATGCTTTGATCAACTCATCAAAGCGTATATTCCAACTCCGAGATGCTTGCACCAGTCCACAGATGGATCGCTGGAGTTTGCACATTTTGTTAGCACCTTTCGGATCGACAAAACCTTCTAGTTGCATTGTATACAACTCTTCTTTATTAAATCCATTAAGGAATGCAGTTTTGTTTATCCATTTGCCAGATTTCATAAAACGCGGCAATTGCTAACATGATTCGGACAGACTTAAGCATAGATACGAGTGAGAAACTCTCATCGTAGTCAACACCTTGAACTTGTCGAAAACCTTTTGCGACAATTCTAGCTTTGTAGATAGTAACACTACTATCAGCGTCCGTCTTCCTCTTGAAGATCCATTTATTCTCAATTGCTTGCCGATCATCGGGCAAGTCAACCAAAGTCCATACTTTGTTCTCATACATGGATCCCATCTCAGATTTCATGGCTTCAAGCCACTTTGCGGAATCTGGGCTCACCATCGCTTCTTCATAGTTCGTAGGTTCATCATGATCTAGTAGCATGACTTCCAGAACAGGATTACCGTACCACTCTGGTGCGGATCTCACTCTGGTTTACCTACGAGATTCGGTAGTAACTTGATCTGAAGTTACATGATCATCATCATTAGCTTCCTTACTAATTGGTGTAGTAGTCACAAGAACAGATTTTTGTGATGAACTACTTTCCAATAAGGGAGAAGGTACAATTACCTTATCAAGTTCTACTTTCCTCCCACTCACTTCTTTCGAGAGAAACTCCTTCTCTAGAAAAACTCCGAATTTAGCAACAAAAGTCTTGCCTTCGGATTTGTGATAGAAGGTGTACCCAACAGTCTCCTTTGGGTATCCGATGAAGACATATTTCTCCGATTTGGGTTCGAGCTTATCATGTTGAAACTTTTCACATAAGCATCGCAGTCCCAAACTTTAAGAAACAACAGCTTAGGTTTCTTGCCAAACCATAGTTCATATGGTGTCGTCTCAACGGATTTAGATGGTGCCCTATTTAACGTGAATGCAGCTATCTCTAATGCATAACCCCAAAATGATAGTGGTAGATCGGTAAGAGACATCATAGATTGCACTATATCCAATAAAGTACGGTTATGACGTTCGGACACACCATTATGCTGTGGTGTTCCATGTGGCATGAGTTTGTGAAACTATTCCACATTGTTTTAACCGAAGACCAAACTCGTAACTCAAATACTCTTCCCTACGATCAGATCGTAGAAACTTTATTTTCTTGTTACGATGATTTTTCACTTCACTCTGAAATTCTTTGAACTGTTCAAATGTTTCAGACTTATGTTTCATCAAGTAGATATCCCCATATCTGCTCAAATCATCTGTGAAGGTCAGAAAATAATGATACCTGCTGCAAGCCTTAATATTCATCGGACCACATACATCAGTATGTATGATCTTCAACAAATCTATTGCTTGCTTCATTGTTCCGGAGAACGGCGTTTTAGTCATCTTGTCCAAAAGGCATGGTTCGCAAGCATCAAGTGATTCATAATCAAGTGATTCCAAAATCCCATCAACATGGAGTTTCTTCATGCGCTTTACACCAATATGACCTAAACGGCAGTGCTACAAATAAGTTGCACTATCATTATTAACTTTGCATCTTTTGGTTTCAATATTATGATTATGTGTATCACCATGATCGAGACCCAACGAACTATTTTCATTGAGTCTGTAACCATATAAGGTTTTATTCATGTAAACAGAACAACAATTTATTCTGTTACTTAAATGAATAACCGTATTACAATAAACATGATCAAATCATATTTATGCTCAACGCAAACACCAAATAACACTTATTCAGGTTCAACACTAATCCCGAAAGTATAGGGAGTGTGCGATGATGATCATATCAATCTTGGAACCACTTCCAACACACATCATCACTTCCCCTTTAACTAGTCTTTGTTTATTTTGCAACTCCCGTTTCGAGTTACTAATCTTAGCAACTGAACTAGTATCAAATACTGAGGGGTTTCTATAAACACTAGTAAAGTACACATCAATAACATGTATATCAAATATACTTATGTTCACTTTGCCATCCTTCTTATCTGCCAATCACTTGGGGTAGTTCCGCTTCCAGTGACCAGTCCCTTTGCAGTAGAAGCACTTAGTCTCAGGCTTAGGATCAGACTTGGGCTTCTTCACTTTGAGCAGCAACTTGCTTGCTGTTCTTTTTGAAGTTCCCCTTCTTCCCTCTGCCCTTTTCTTGAAACTAGTGGTCTTGTCTACCATCAACACTAGATGTTTTTCTCGATTTCTACCTTCATTAATTTCTGCATTACGAAGAGCTTGGGAATCGTTTCCGTTATCCCTTGCATATCATAGTTCATCACGAAGTTCTACTAACTTGGTGATGGTGACTAGAGAATTCTGTCAATCACTATCTTATCTAGAAGATTAACTCCCACTTGATTCAAGCGATTGTAGTACTCAGGCAATCTGAGCATATGCTCACTAGTTGAGCGATTCTCCTCCATCTTTTGGCTATAGAACTTGTTGGAGACTTTATGTCTCTCAACTCGGGCATTTGCTTGAAATATTAACTTCAACTCCTGGAACATCTCATATGCTCCATGACGTTCAAAACGTCTTTGAAGTCCCGATTCTAAGCTGTTAAGCATGGTGCACTAAACTATCAAGTAGTCATCATATTGAGCTAGCCAAACGTTCATAACGTCTGCATCTTCTCCTGCAATAGGCCCGTCACCTAGCGGTGCATCAAGGACATAATTCTTCTGTGCAGCAATGAGGATAAACCTCAGATCACGGATCCAATCTGCATCATTGCTACTAACATCTTTCAACACAATTTTTCTCTAGGAACATATCAAAAATAAATATATGAAAGCAACAACGCAAGCTATTGATCTACAACATAATTTGCAAAATACTACCAGGACTAAGTTCATGATAAATTTAAGTTCAATTTAATCATATTACTTAAGAACTCCCACTTACATAGACATCCCTCTAATCTTCTAAGTGATTACGTGATCCATAACAACTAAACCATAACCGATCATCACGTGAGATGGAGTAGTTTTCAATGGTGAACATCACTATGTTGATCATATCTACTATATGATTCACGCTCGACCTTTCGGTCTCCGTGTTCCGAGGCCATATCTGCATATGCTAGGCTCGTCAATTTTAACCTGAGTATTCCGCGTGTGCAAAACTGGCTTGCACCCGTTGTAGATGGGCGTAGAGCTTATCACACCCGATCATCACGTGGTGTCTGGGCACAACGAACTTTGGCAACGGTGCATACTCAGGGAGAACACTTCTTGAAAATTTAGTGAGAGATCATCTTATAATGCTACCGTCAATCAAAGCAAGATAAGATGCATAAAAAGATAAACATCACATGCAATCAATATAAGTGATACGATAGGGCCGTCTTCTTGTGCTTGTGATCTCCATCTCCGAAGCACCGTCATGATCACCATCGTCACTGGCGCGACACCTTGATCTCCATCGTAGCATCGTTGTCGTCTCGCCAATCTTATGCTTCCACGATTATCACTACCGTTTAGTAATAAAGTAAAGCATTACATCGCGATTGCACTGCATACAATAAAGCGACAACCATATGGCTCCTGCCAGTTGCCGATAACTCGGTTACAAAACATGATCATCTCATACAATAAAATTCAGCATCATGCCTTGACCATATCACATCACAACATGCCCTGCAAAAACAAGTTAGACGTCCTCTACTTTTTTGTTGCAAGTTTTACATGGCTGCTACGGGCTTAAGTAAGAACCAATCTCACCTACACATCAAAACCACAACGATAGTTTGTCAAATAGACTCCGTTTTAACCTTCGCAAGGACCGGGCGTAGCCACACTCGGTTCAACTAAAGTTGGAGAGACAGTCGCCCGCAAGCCATCTATGTGCAAAGCACGTCGAGGGAACCGGTCTCGCGTAAGCGTACGCGTAAGGTTGGTCCGGGTCGTCTCGTCCAACAATGCCGCCGAACCAAAGTATGACATGCTGGTAGGCAGTATGACTTGTATTGTCCACAACTCACTTGTGTTCTACTCGTGCATATAACATCAACATAAATAACCTAGGCTCTGATACCACTGTTGGGTAGTAATTTCAAAAAAATTCCTACGCACACGCAAGATCATGTGATGCATAGAAACGAGAGGGGAGAGTATTTTCTACGTACCCAACGCAGACCGACTGCGGAAGCGCTGACACGACATAGAGGAAGTAGTTGTACGTCTTCACGATCCAACCGATCAAGCACCGAAACTACGGCACCTCCGAGTTCGAGCACACGTTCAGCTCGATGACGATCCCCGGACTCCGATCCAGCAAAGTGTCGGGGAAGAGCTCCGTCATCACGATGGCGTGGTGACGATCTTGATGAACTACAACGGCAGGGCTTCGCCTAAACTCCGCTACAGTATTATCGAGGAATATGGTGGCAGGGGGCACCGCACACGGCTAAGGAATAGATCACGTGGATCAACTTGTGTGTTTCTGGGGTGCCTCTGCCTCAGTATATAAAGGAGCCAAGGGGAAGGGGGCGCTGGCCAAGGAGGAGGGCGCAGGAGGAGTCCTACTCCTTCCGGGAGTATGACTCCCCCCCAATCCTATTCCAACTAGGATTCCCAAAGGGGGAAAGGGAGAGAGGGGGGCCGGCCACCTTCTCCTATTCCTAATAGGACTAGGGGAGGGGGAGGTGCGCAGCCACCTTGGGCTGCCCCTTTCTCCTTTCCACTAAGGCCCATGAAGGCCCATATGGCTCCCGGGGGGTTCCGGTAACCTCCCGGTAACCCGGTAAAATCCCGATTTCACCCGGAACACTTCCGATATCCAAACATAGGCTTCCAATATATCAATCTTTATGTCTCGACCATTTCGAGACTCCTCGTCATGTCCGTGATCACATCCGGGACTCCGAACAACCTTCGGTACATCAAAATGCATAAACTCATAATATAACTGTCATCGTAACCTTAAGCGTGCGGACCCTACGGGTTCGAGAACAATGTAGACATGACCAAGACACGTCTCCGGTCAATAACCAATAGCGGGACCTGGATGCCCATATTGGCTCCTACATATTCTACGAAGATCTTTATTGGTCAGACCGCATAACAACATACGTTGTTCCCTTTGTCATCGGTATGTTACTTGCCCGAGATTCAATCGTCGGTATCCAATACCTAGTTCAATCTCGTTACCGGCAAGTCTCTTTACTCGTTCCGTAATACATCATCTCACAACTAACATATTAGTTGTAATGCTTGCAAGGCTTATGTGATGTGTATTACCGAGAGGGCCCAGAGATACCTCTCCGACAATCGGAGTGACAAATCCTAATCTCGAAATACGCCAACCCAACATTTACCTTTGGAGACACCTGTAGAGCTCCTTTATAATCACCCAGTTACATTGTGACGTTTGGTAGCACATAAAGTGTTCCTCCGGCAAACGGGAGTTGCATAATCTCATAGTCATAGGAACATGTATAAGTCATGAAGGAAGCAATAGCAACATACTAAACGATCGGGTGCTAAGCTAATGGAATGGGTCATGTCAATCAGATCATTCAACTAATGATGTGACCTCGTTAATCAAATAACAACACTTTGTTCATGGTTAGGAAACATAACCATCTTTGATTAACGAGCTAGTCAAGTAGAGGCATACTAGTGACACTCTGTTTGTCTATGTATTCACACATGTATTATGTTTCTGATTAATACAATTCTAGCATGAATAATAAACATTTATCATGAAATAAGGAAATAAATAATAACTTTATTATTGCCTCTAGGGCATATTTCCTTCATTATGGAGCGGAGGCGGTTCTTCCTAGTGACATCCGTCACGACTCGCCCCGTGTGGCAGCTTATGTTGAAGCTGATAATGAGAAAGCACGTCAGGATTCACTGGACCTGTTGGATGAAGAGCGTGATCTTGCAGCAGCACGATTGGCGATTTATCAACAAGATCTCCGACGTTATCACAACCGCCGGGTTAAAACCAGACCCTTTCAAGAAGGTGATTTGGTGCTCCGGCTCATCCAGGATCAGACTGATATGCACAAATTATCCCCACCCTGGGAAGGACCCTTTGTGGTCAGCAAAAATCTGCACAACGGATCTTACTACCTCATTGATGTTCGAGAGCATAAAGACTCACGTCAATCGGAGGAGGAGACCAAGCGGCCATGGAACATAGCTCTCCTTCGGCCTTACTATACTTGAAGCCATAGGCTCTTCATCTGTACATATTTATGACAGTGTATATATCATATAATAAATCGGAGCCTCCGTTTTTAAGCGGGGTATCTGTTCTTTTTATATCCTCTGTGTGATTTTACAAGTTAACTGACAAAGCGGAGTTTTTGTTAATCCGGCTTTAGCAGCTGCATAGATACAAAGAAAATCACTAGGGGGCTTGGTCATATTTGAACTATAGCTACACCTCTTGATCGGTTTTTAAACCACGAAGGGATATCACTAGGGGGCTTGGTTGTCCTCACACCATAGCTACACCTCTTGATAGGCATTTAAGCCACAAAGGGAAAAATTTGTGGAGCCAAAGAGAGTGTTGTACACAGTACAGACTCAAACATGGGCACACACTGAGCATCGCTCACAAAGTTACTTGGGGGCTCTTTTTGCAAAGCAACAAAGAGTTTGAAAGGACCCTCGTAATTGGCTATCAAGCCACGGTTTGGAAGCCTGGTGTATTCACCTAAAAACCCGGGTTAACCTGCCTTCATCAAGTAAGCCACTCCTGTCCAGGTAATCCTGGTATGACCCATCAAACGTTTGACAAGTCAATCTTTTACAGACCCTGAACTTGTCACAGTTTAAACGACGATTGGTTAATTGGAGGCCCATCTTAAAAGGCTTTGTTAAATGGTTTAACTCAGAGGCCTGGCAGCCCATGAAAAGTCTCGATTTGGAGCCTGGCAGCTCGTAAAAAGCCTTGCAAATTTTCCTGTTTGACTTTTGTTTGTTGAAAATCATAAGTATTTTTTGATAAACCGGCGACCTTGACCCGGATTGCTTCTCAACTACATGTTGTGGGCACATGATTAATTATAAACCGGTGTTCATTAACCCAATCTGGTTTGACTAAATCGCCAGTGTTATAAAGAAAATCTGGTGGTTATCCCAGTCTGGTTTAATATATAGACCGGTATTATGAAGATGGAGTTATCAACATTTCGGATTGGTATTAACACCTTTGCCGTATACATGTTTAGTCAACCAATGAGGTATGTTCTATACATTACTTTTTGTACAAACACTTGATTATTCATCTAGGTACTATATACTTCTTGGACATCATGACACGTCTAGCGGTAAACCGCTAGATACTTTTAAGCTGTTGTACCCAGGAACGCAATTCATCATGGGTTATGCATAAATATATCCCAAAGGGCGGAACAGATTGTCACAAGTATTACGAAACATGCTCGATGGCATGGCAGATAAATGGAAGTTTCAGCTATCCTATTACATGAAGCTTCAAAGCGGCTCAAACAGTATCATTGTTTTTCATAGTAGCCATATAAACCGGCGACCGGATCAGGACTCTTCATTGCGACGGTTTGACGGTTGAGGGTCAGTTGGTGTTGGCACTTCTTCATCCCTCCCCAGACGCTGGAAATCAGCCGTTGACCAATCGATTCCAGCTAACGCTTGAAACACTGCTTCCTCATGGATAAGATTGGAAGGGTTAATATCAGGAGCGAAAGTGTGCTTACGAATCGGAGGCACAAGTTCTTCGACTTCATGGATGTCGGCTGGCTGTCTTTTCCCTTATGCATCATAAAACGGTTGAAAATGGGACAAATCGGTATCATCAGCCAACTTGATGGCTGCTGGCCGCATCTGTTTGGCCAGATCCAAAAAGAGAGAAGAGCCATCTAGCTAATAACTATGGACCCGAAGGTCTGAGGTAAACTACTCACACTTCATCGGAGAGGCTATGGTGTTGATGTAGAAGCCCTCCGTGATCGATGCCCCCTCCGACGGAGCTCCGGAACAGGCCCCAAGATGGGATCTCGTGGATACAGAAAGTTACGGCGGTGGAATTAGGGTTTTGGCTCCGTATCTAATCGTTTGGGGGTACGTAGGTATATATAGGAGGAAGAA
>NC_041388.1:252219064-252286148 GCF_002162155.2 Triticum dicoccoides
TTGTGGCCTCCTTGTTGGTTGCTTGACGTAGGGTCCAAGTCTCCTGGATCTTGTTTGGTGAGAAAATCACATTCCCGAAGGTTTCATTCCGTTTGGACTCCGTTTGATATTCCTTTTCTTCAAAACCCTAAAATAGGCAAAAAACAACAATTCTGGGTTGGGCCTCCGGTTAATATGTTAGTCCCAAAAATAATATAAAAGTGGATAATAAAGCCCAATAATGTCCAAAACAGTAGATAATATAGCATGGAGCGATCAAAAATTATAGATACGTTGGAGACGTATCACCCGACTTCGCCGCCGTCTCCCCAATTCGTCGTCGCCCTACTTCGCCGCCGTCTCCTGCCGACGTCAACGCCCCTGGAGCCACCAGAGCCACGCGCCGTTGATGCCACGGGAGCCGCCCTCGGCGCCAGCGGAGCCACCCTCGACGTCCTGCCTCCCTCGCTACAACTGCCTCCCTCGCCGTCAGTGGAGACGCCCCTGCCTCCCTCGCCGTCACTAGAGACGCCCCTGCCTCCCTCGCCACCACTGCTTCCCTCGCTACGACCGGAGCCATCCTCTATAAGCCCCCACCCCTCCTCTCTCTCTCATGCATAGCACAAACATTGGACAGAGAACTAGCTAGCTAGGTTAACTAGTTTAATTAGGTTAATTATCTAGGTTAGTGCAAAAAAATAGTTAGGGCTTTGACAGAGAACTAGTTAGGTTAACTAGTTTAATTAGGTTAATTATCGAGGTAAACTAGGTTAACTAGCTAGGTTAACTAACTAGGTTAAATAGCTAGGTTAATTAGGTTCGTTAGGTTAACTAGGTTCGCTAGGTTAGAGGAAAAATTTATTTAGAGCATTAGGTGAGAAGGGTTAGAGAAATGGAGTTCCTTTGCAATTTAATTGGGTTCTGTCCTAGGCACACAAGCGTTAGAGAAAATAATGTGTGTGTGTGTGTGAGAGAGAGAGAGAGAGACGAATAGCTAGAACAGAATTTGGGTTCTGTCCTAGGCAGAGAAGTGTTTAGTGAGGTCATTTTGCAAAGGTTTTTGATTTTTGAAAAGACCACTATTTTTCTAGGAAAAGAATTTAGGCAAGTTTTATTTTAAAGATGATCCTTCCTAGACTTTTATTGTTGATTTTATCTTTTCATCGAAGTGGTCATGTTATATCTTCTCATTGAAGTGTGGTTCAATTGTGCCCATGTGGCCTTTTGTTGTTTCCAGGGAATGAAGCGCGGGTGGCCTATGTTTTGCCGGAATGTTGATTCATTTCTGTTCCGGCAAATTTCAGGTGCTCGATTTGTCCACTTTTTAGCAAAGGTCATGCCAAAATTTTCCGTGAATTTCGGCATGACTTGTGCTACAAACTAGGACATATCGAGTGCCCGTGATTTGCTGCACCGGGAAGGAGTCAACGTTCCTGCAAAGCATAGGCCTTTTTATGTCATTATTCATTTTATTAGGTCTAGAATTAATTGACTAGATTTAATTGTAGGAAACATGGCTAGCAACAATGAAGGACAGGGTCCTGGTGACTGCAACAACATGTACCTGGCGGCAGAGGAATTTTTGAGGGAAGCCGATGATCAACAGTTGATGTTGCTGGGTCCACCTGTCACATCGGAGACTGAGACCGACATCGAGACCGGCACTGAGGCTGAGACCGACGCTGAGACTGAGACCAGCATCGAGACCGGCGCTGAGACTGAGACCGGCGCCGAGACTAGCAGAGCCGGTATAGAACCAAAAGCAAAGAGGCGACGGCTTCCTAACAAGCTCAGGACTACTAGACTAGTGGTCACGGAGGTGGACGACAACAATTTTGAGCCAAACGCGCCCGAGGAAGCGCGCGTGTGCTACGGCAATCAAATAGGCTGCATCATACGGACAACCACCACCATCAATGATGAGAAACTAAATAAGATAGATAATATGAGGCCCTCCCTCCTAAAGAAGCTGCACCAGATATTCTTGTTCCCGGGCCGGAATGAAAAGGATTATAAAGATCCAGATAAGGACCCGGCAATGAAGAAGATAAACAAACACGCCATGAGCAAGTTTAGCGACGCGTTGGCCGCCTGGAAAGCAAGGGTGAAATATTGGATCGTCAACGAAAAGGAACCCTACTCCGAGATTGTAAAGGATAATCCGACAATCACGACAGAGCACTTTCAAATATTCAAGGTGGCTTGTGAGGCCGAAGCTGCCAAAAAAAGTCGAAGTACATGAAGGGGATTCAACAGAAGAACATTGGGTGCCACCACCTCATAAGCCATGGTTACGGCGGGAAGAGGTCCATATGGGCCAAGGAGGACGCGAAAGCCGCGAGTCTGGGCATCCCAGACCCCTTGGCGGAGTTCACCGTCCTATAGGAGCGTGACGTCCTCAGGGCTCGGCACCGTTGGGACCCAGTAAAGAAGGTTTTCGAGAAGAACATGGTCACGATGGAGTTCATGAGACTGCTGGTAATTTTAGTTTCTGATCAATTCGACTGCATGTTAGTCATATTTGTAAACGATCCTTGTGCCTTTTGCAGAGAGAGCAGCACAGGATTGCAGCCGAAAGTGACTCGCCGTCTGAGGCGTTGGCGAGGCCCAAGTGGGACACTCCATTCAACCGGGCATTGAACATATTGAAAAGACTCCCGGTGGAGACTCGACCATCGTATGGACGCGTGCACGGTATCGGAGACGACGCCACATGGAAGAAGTACTACTGTGAGACCATGGAGGAGAGAAAGGAAAGACGGAGGTTAACTGAAGAAAACATCGACAAGAAGGTTGAGATTGCAGTTGAAAAGAAATCATCTGAGACAGTCGCAACAACGGTAGCTGCCGCAAAACAGGTGCTTGTAGATATGTCTACTACCTTGGTTCCGGCCGTTTTCAATTGGACCAGGCAAAATCCAGAAAAAAAATGTAGCGGACTTTCCCCTTGCTGACTTCCCCAGGAGGAGCTTGACTAGCGTTGTACCAACACCTGTAGCTGCACCTGCTCCCGTACCGGCTCCCGCACCGGCTCATGCACCTGCTCCCGCACCGGCTCCTGCACCTGCTCCAACACTGGCTCCGACACCGGACGTGCTCGGCGGTGCTTCATCTTTGGCTGAGCTCGACGCCCTCACGGTATCTGTCACACCGCCCCCCTTCAATAAATGTATAATCTCCCGTTTTCATTACCTTTCGGATGTCTCACGTCGCAGACTTTTCTTTGCAGGCCGACGAAACCCCGTGCACCATATTGTACACCATCAGTGACCATAAGGTGTACATGGGGAAGGCGACGGTAATGGAGCCGAAGGAACCATTGTTCCACAGCCGGCCAATCCCCCCGGACGTCTTCAAGGTTTCCGTGGCCATTGTCAAACTGGGCCACGAGAATTTAGCTCCTCTGGTACTAGTGGGGGATGACGACAAGACCCCGCGGTGGCTTGGTGATTGTTGCAATGGGTGGGTCCTGTTGTGTCCAAAGAGTCTGCTTCGTCTGGAGGCGGCCGGGAGCACACCCACGAGCACGCAGTTAGGTATGAACATCAACACCTCACCTACTCCATTAGTCGTTGGTGACATCGCCATAGATGAGGATGACGATGACACTCAACAGTATGTCAATACTGGCGCCTACTTAGGGTTTGAGCATCATGAGCCGGTGCCTGAATTGCCGCCTCTAGAGTCTGAACGTATTATGGACAACCTTCCGGTAGTAAAGAAGTCTAGGAAGAGACCGAGGAAAGGCAAAAAAGTTGCTTCTATGATCCAGCCGCCTCAGCAGCTGATGACCCACAAGTATAGGGGATCTATCATAGTCCTTTCGATAAGTAAGAGTGTCAAACCCAACGAGGAGCAGAAGGAAATGATAAGCAGTTTCCAGCAAGGTATTCTCTGCAAGTACTGAAATAAGTGGTAACAGATAGTTTTGTGATAAGATAATTTGTAACGAGAAACAAGTAACAAAAGTAAATAAAGTGCAACAAGGTGGCCCAATCCTTTTTGTAGCAAAGGACAAGCCTGGACAAACTCTTATATGATGTAAGCGCTCCCGAGGACACATGGGAATATTGTCAAGCTAGTTTTCATCACGTTCATATGATTCACGTTCGGTACTTTGATAATTTGGTATGTGGGTGGACCGGTGCTTGGGTACTGCCCTTACTTGGACAAGCATCCCACTTATGATTAACCTCTATTGCAAGCATCCGCAACTACAACAAAAGTATTAAGGTAAACCTAACCATAGCATGAAACATATGGATCCAAATCAGCCCCTTACGAAGCAACGCATAAACAAGGGTTTAAGCTTCTGTCACTCTAGCAACCCATCATCTACTTATTACTTCCCAATGCCTTCCTCTAGGCCCAAATAATGGTGAAGTGTCATGTAGTCGACGTTCACATAACACCACTAGAGGAGAGACAACATACATCTCATCAAAATATCGAACGAATACCTAATTCACATGACTACTAATAGCAAGACTTCTCCCATGTCCTCAGGAACAAAAGTAACCACTCATAAAGCATAAACATGTTCATAATCAGAGGGGTATTAATATGCATATAGGATCTGAACATATGATCTTCCACCAATTAAACCAACTAGCATCAACTACAAGGAGTAATTAACACTACTAGCAACCTACTAGCACCAATCCCGGACTTGGAGACAAGAATTGGATACAAGAGATGAACTAGGGTTTTGAGATGAGATGGTGCTGATGAAGATGTTGATGGAGATTGCCCTCTCCCGATGAGAGGAGAGTTGGTGATGATGATGGCGATGATTTCCCCCTCCGGGAGGGAAGTTTCCCCGGCAGAACAGCTCCGCCAGAGCCCTAGATTGGTTCCGCCAAGGTTCCGCCTCGTGGCGGCGGAGTTTCATCCGAGAAGATGGCTTATGATTTTTTCCCATCGAAAGACTCCATATAGCAGAAGATGGTCACCGGAGGGCCACCAGGGGGCCCACGAGGTAGGGGGGCGTGCCCTGGGGGGTAGGGCGCGCCCCCAACCCTCGTGGGCAGGGTGTGGCCCTCTGGTGAAGTTCTTGCTCTCAGTATTTTTTATATATTTGGAAAACATCTTCCGTGAAGTTTTAGGACTTTTGGAGCTGTGCAGAATAGGTCTCTAATATTTGCTCCTTTTCCAGCCCAGAATCCCAGCTGCTGGCATTCTCCCTCTTTATGTAAACCTTGTAAAATAAGAGAGAATAGGCATAAGTATTGTGACATAATGTGTAATAACATCCCATAATGCAATAAATATCGATATAAAAGCATGATGCAAAATGGACGTATCAACTCCCCCAAGCTTAGACCTCGCTTGTCCTCAAGCGAAAAGCCAAAATCGAAAAATATGTCCACATGTTTAGAGATAGAGGTGTCGATAAAAATAAAATACGGACATGAGGGCATCATGATCATTCTTAGAACAGCAACTTATATAATTCTTGTCATATAATCTCTATTGCTAGAGTAATAATTCAATCACAATATCAAGTATGAATCTTAAACTTCATTGAAAACTAACAAACTATAATCTTAGTCATTGAAGCAATTGCAATTTCTCATAACATAGGAAAGAGTCAATGTATAAGAGCTTTTCAACAAGTCCACATACTCAACTATCATATAGTCTTTCACAATTGCTAACACTCAGGCAATACTTATGAGTATGGAGTTTTAATCGGACACAGAGAAAGATAGGGGCTTATAGTTTTGCCTCCCAACATTTTACCTCAAGGGTAATGTCAACAGGAACAGTTCATGAAAACTCACATCCAATTAGCCATATATACCAGGATCTTTCCAACATATTGTGCTTGCCAAAGGATAAAGTGTAAAAAGGAAGGGTGAAAATCACCATGACTCTTATGCAATGTAGGAGATAAAAGTAAAATATAGGCCCTTCGCAGAGGGAAGCAGAGGTTGTCATGCGCTTTTATGGTTGGATGCACAAAATCTTAATGCGAAAGAACATCACTTTATATTGCCACTTGTGATATGGACTGAGGGAGTCCTGGATTAGGGGGTATCCGGACAGCCGGATTATATCCTTTGGCCGGACTGTTGGACTATGAAGATACAAGATTGAAGACTTCGTCCTGTGTTCGGAGGGGACTCTCCTTGGCGTGGAAGGCAAGCTTGGCAATACGGATATGTAGATCTCCTTCCTTGTAACCGACTCTGTGTAACCCTAGCCCCCTCCGGTGTCTATATAAACCGGAGGGTTTAGTCCGTAGGACGGATATACAATCATACCATAGGCTAGCTTCTAGGGTTTAGCCTCTCTGATCTCGTGGTAGATCAAATCTTGTACTACTCATATCATCAAGAACAATCAAGCAGGACGTAGGGTTTTACCTCCATCAAGAGGGCCCGAACCTGGGTAAACATCGTGTCCCCTGCCTCCTGTTACCATCCACCTAGACGCACAGTTCGGGACCCCCTACCCGAGATTCGCCGGTTTTGACACCGACGTTGGTGCTTTCATTGAGAGTTCCTCTGTGTCGTAATCATTAGGCTTGATGGCTCCTTCAATCATTGATAGTGATGCAGTCCAGGGTGAGACTTTTCTCTCCGGACAGATCTTTGTATTCGACGACTTCGCACTGCGGGCCAACTCGCTTGGCCATCTGTAGCAGATCGAGAGTTACGCCCCTGGCCACCAGGTCAGGTTTGGAAGCTTAAACTACACGGCCAATATCCGTGGAGACTTAATCTTCGACGGATTCGAGCCCCTGCCGAGTGTGCCACACGGTCACGATGAGCATGATTTAGCTCTACCATCGGACAGTGTTCGGGAGACCGCACCGGCAACCGCTCCGACCCTCAATTCAGAGCCAATTGCGCCATCCATGGACGGGTGGATAGACTCCGCCATGGAGGCCGCATTCTCAGCGGTGATCGAGCCGAGTATCGACCTTACCCTTCATGGGATCCGTGACACCGAACTGCCGGATTCTTCCTCGGCCACGGACTCCGAACCGCCTACGCCCGTGCCTATCGAATCCGACTGGGCGCCGATCATGGAGTTCGCCTCCGCGGATATCTTTCAGCACTCGCAACATACTGAACTCATTAAGGTCTCTCTCCTTGTCAGAAGAGTCCTAGCCGAACTATGTCTGGCAGGATTGGGATGCGGATGACGAAGAAATTCGCCGCCCACCCACCACCCACTTAGTAGCCACTGTCGACAATTTGACCGACATGCTCGACTTCGACTCCGAAGACATCGACGGTATGGACGACGATGCAGGAGACGAAGAAGAACCACTGCCCACAGGGCACTGGACAGCCACCTCATCATATGATATATATATATGGTGGACACACCCGAAGAAGGCAATGGCGTCGGGACAACGGAGGATGACCCCTCCAAGAAGCAACCCAAGCGCCGACGTCAGCGGCGCCGCTCTAAGTCTCGCCAAAGCAAAAGCGGTGATACCGTCACAGGAGATAATAGCACTTCGGACAGTACCGAAGATAACGACAATCCCCTCCAGCAAGATTTAGAGCAGGAGGACGGAGAAGCCATCCCTCCCGAGAGAGTGGCAAATGGAGAGGCGGAGGATGATAATTACATGCCTCCCTTCGAAGACGAGGCAAGCCTCGACGATGACGAATTTGTCGTGCCTGAGGATCCCGTCGATCAAGAGTGCTTCAAGCGCCGGCTTATAGCCACGGCAAATAGCCTTAAGAAAAAGCAACAGCAGCTTCAAGCTGATCAAGATTTGCTACCTGACAAATGGACTGAAGTCCTTGCGGCCGAGGAATATGAACTCGAACACCCCTCCAGGAGTTACCCAAAGCGCAGGTTGCTACCCCGACTAGAGGAGGAAGCATTAAAACCTACATCTCCAGCGTATGACGCAGCTGATCAGCCACCTCGTGGCTGCGACAGAGAGGCATTTCAGCCAAAAGCTCAGCCCGCACCCCGACGCCACTCAAATAAAAATATCAAGGCACGGGGAAACGCGCTAGACCTACGAGACGTATTGGAGGACAAAGCAAAACATGCAAGATCAATCTATGGATCACGAGGGCGCGCCACTACGCAAGACGATAACCGTCACGCCGGATACAGTAAAAGTAAATCCGGCCAGGCCGAACACAGCGGACAAGACTCATTTGAGCTGCGTCGCGATATAGCCCAGTATAGAGGCGCCGCACACCCCCCATGCTTCACAGACGAAGTAATGGATCACAAAATCCCAGAGGGTTTCAAACCCGTAAATATCGAATCATACGACGGCACAACAGATCCTGTGGTATGGATGGAGGACTTCCTCCTGCACATCCACATGGCCCGCGGGGACGATCTACACGCCATCAAATACCTCCCACTCAAACTCAAAGGACCAGCTCGGCATTGGCTCAACAACCTGCTAGCAGAATCCATTGGCTGTTGGGAAGATCTGGAAGCCGCATTCCTCGACAACTTCCAGGGCACTTATGTGCGACCACCAGATGCCGATGGCTTGAGCCACATAATTCAGCAGCCAGAGGAATCGACCAGGCAATTCTGTACACGGTTCCTAACAAAGAAAAATCAAATCGTCGACTTTCCGGATGCAGAGGCCCTAGCATCTTTTAAGCACAACATCCGTGACGAGTGGCTCGCCCGGCACCTTGGCCAGGAAAAGCCGAAATCTATAGCAGCCCTCACGACACTCATGACCCGCTTTTGCGCAGGAGAGGACAGCTGGCTGGCTTGAAGCAATAACATATCAAAGAACCATGGTACTTTGGATACCAAGGATAGCAATGGCAGGTCACGTCGCAACAAACACAAGCGCCACATCAACAACGACAATACCGAGGATACATCAGTCAATGCCGGATTCGGAGGCTCTAAACCCGGTCAGTGAAAAAAACCATTCGAAAGAAGCACTCTGGGCCCGTCCAGTTTGGACCGTATACTCGATCACTCATGCCAAATACACGGCATCCCCCGACAAGCCAGCCAACCACACCAACAGGGAATGTTGGGTGTTCAAGCAGGTCGGCAAGTTAAATGCCGAAAACAAAGATAAGGGGTTACATAGCGATGACGAGGAAGAGCCCCAGCCGCCGAACACCGGTGGACAGAAGAGGTTCCCCCCACAAGTGCGGACGATGAACATGATATATGCAACCCACATCCCCAAGAGGGAGCGGAAGCGTGCGCTAAGGGACGTATATGCGTTAGATCCAATCGCCCCAAAGTTCAACCCATGGTCCTCCTGTCCGATCACCTTCGATCGCAGGGACCACCCCACTAGTATCTGTCATGGTGGATTCGCCACACTGGTCCTAGACCCAATCATCAACGGATTTCACCTCACTCGAGTCCTTATGGACGGCGGCAGCAGCCTGAACCTGCTTTATCAGGACACAGTGCGCAAAATGGTTATAGACCCCTCAAGGATCAAACCCACAAAAACGACCTTCAAAGGCGTCATACCAGGTGTAGAGGCCCATTGCACAGGCTCAGTCACACTAGAAGTGGTCTTCGGATCCCCGGATAACTTTTGAAGTGAGGAGTTAATCTTCGATATAGTCCCGTTTCGCAGTGGCTATCATGCACTGCTCGAGCAAACCGCATTTGCGAGATTCAATGTGGTACCGCATTATGCATACCTCAAGCTCAAGATGCCAGGACCACGGGGGTCATCACAATCAATGGAAACACAGAGCGCTCTCTCCGCACGGAGGAGCACACTGCGGCCCTCGTAGCAGAAGCACAAAGGAGCCTCTTCAGGCAATTCACCAGTTTGGTGATTAAACACTCGGACACCGTCAAGCATGCCCGGAGTAATCTGCAACAAGACCGCCTGGCACGATCCGAGCTCGCATAGCAATGCGGCCCCCACCCCAGTCCCCACCAAACGGCGAAATCCGTGCCACGCGTACATAATTACGCATTGAAAATACCATGGGCATAGGTGGGGGGGGCACGACTATGGCACGCCCCAAAACGCGGCTCAACCGCACTAGGGGCTTCCCGCCTTATTATTTTCTCTCTCTTTCAGGACTTTACTCTCTGGAAACCCCATCCAGCAGTACGATTGCCAGACACACGATACAACAACCAAGGAGGCAGAAAGCTACGTTGCATCATGGAATTCCTAGGTGGTCTCTGATAACGAGTGAAATACCTGCTTTAAATACCATTCCTCAGCTTGCCCTTGGAGGGGACATGTCAAATAGTCCTACTTTTTTCTTCTCACACTACTTGTATCATTCTGCTTCGACGCACCTTTTTGAGTAAACAATGCATAGCACTAGACTATTACCGCATTCTCTTTTCTTTTTTATATATATGTTCATTCATGACATTCAGCACCCGTACACTCTGGTACGGCCAATACGCCAGGGGCTTAAGCGTACCCCATAATATGGCGTGAGAAGTCCAAACACTTTCGCCAGCGTGGCACCCCGAACTTATAGCATCATATGCATCAGCTCTGAATCATGTCTTGGGTCAATAGTTGGGTTTGCCCGGCTCCCATGTTTTGGTACCTTACGTTCCGCTATATCGGCTAAGGTAGCACTGGGAGAACTACTGCGATTGTGCCCCGGTTCATCTGGGAAAGCACCTCAGTAGAGAAAGCTAAAACTGACTTTCATGATAAGGCGAGAGCTAGTCGCTGTTCGAGAGGTCTCGAGTCCCTAAAGACTTATGCCGCTTAGAGCGAGTAGTCGGCTTTGTCCGGCTTAAGGCATGTATAGTGCCCCGAATTCGGCCTTCCGAATACTAGGGGCTTTGCCAAAATTTAAAAGTGTAGACTTCCATGGCTAAGTGACAGTGATAAAGCATTATAGTCCGATTGCCTTGTTCGTTGTGCTGAGCACCTCCCTCGAAGGACCCAACAATGGGAAAAGGAGTGCTCAGATTTATCCCGAACACCCCAGCACTCGTTGCATGGGGGCAGAAGCCGACGACTGGCCATCTCTTAGATTTAATAAACAGCCGCACAGAAGGTAATATTTTAAATTCAAACAAGCGTTGCATAGCGCACATGAACAAGTTTTCATAATACAGGATCACACGAGCAAGTTCATTCAAAAATTACATCATTCACACACTCGTCCGCCACAAGACGGGCACCCTCATAATACATTTCGGGGTGGCGATGCTCCTTGCCCTGCAGCGGCCCCTCCTTCACCAGCTTCTCAGCGTCCATCTTGGCCCAGTGCACCTTCGCACGGGCAAAAGCCCGGCGTGCACCTTCGATGCAGACGGACCGCTTTATGACTTCCAGCCGTGGGCAGGCATCCACAAGCTGCCTCACCAGGCCGAAGTAGTTGTTGGGAAGGGAGTCGCCAGGCCACATCCGGACTATAAGGCCCCTCATGGCCTGTTCGGCCGCCTTGTGCAGCTCGACCAGTTGCTTCAGCTGGTCGCTCACAGGCATCGGGTGTTCGGTCCCAGTATACTGAGACCAGAACAACTTCTCCGTCGAGCTTCCCTCCTTGGCCTGGTAATACTTCGCGGCATCCGACACGCCGCGGGGCAAATCTGGGAATGCTCCTGGAGAGCTCCGGACTCGGGTAAGTAACAAGTAATTTACTTTCACATGCTTGCTTTGCATATTGAATGCCTTACCCGCCGCTATCTTCCTCATCGCCTCAATTTCCTGGAGGGCCTTTTGGGCTTCAGCCTTGGCATGCTTTGTGCTCTCGAGGGCCGCGGCAAGCTCGAACTCTCGCGTCTTCAAGTCAAGCTCCAAAGTCTCATGCTTCTTCACGAGAGCCTGGAGCTCTTGCTGCACCTCGCCCACCCGTGCCTCTTGTTTCTCCTGCTCGGTGTGCTCCTCGGCCGCTTTGTTTTCGGCCTCGGACAGCGCTCGCTTCAGGGTTTCCACTTCGGTCGTGGCCCCTGGCACATCCATGATGATCCTATCATTTTGCAACCACATCTTCTATATATATAGACAAGGTATTACTTACCTTTGTTCTCCTCGAGCTGCCTCTTGGCAAGCCCGAGTTCTTTCTCGGACCACTCGTGGTTCTGCTTCAGTGCGGTGACCTCCGCAGTCAGTGCGGCAGAGGTCAGCAGCGAAGCCTGCATACGCATATAGACATACTTGTATTAGACTCCTGCAGATATTATTTGATCCTCTATTCGGCTTTTCTTTGTGAACACCAAACAGAGCATCAGGGGCTACTGTCTATGCAGTAATATTTTCCTATATTTTAAACACTTACCTCAAAGCCTGTTAGAAGGCTGGCACAGGCTTCAGTCAGTCCTCTCTTGGTGGACTGAACCTTCTTGATCACCGCACTCATAATAGTGCGGTGCTCTTCGTCGATGGAAGCGCCGCGAAGCGCTCCCAGCAGGTTGTCCGGTGCCTCTGGATGGACAGAGGTCACCGGCACGGGCGGCTTGCCCCTCTTGGAAGGGGGCCGCCTGCCAGAGTCCGAAACCACTGGAGGTTCCAGCGCAGTGTTCGGTTGAGGGCCGAACTTGGAGCCCTTGGAAGTCTCACTCCCTTTGCGCCTGGAGTCCGGAAGGTCGCCTTGAGGCGCCTCCGGGACTATCTCCCCCCCACCTCGGTGCCCCTTGAGACAATACCTCGACATTGTCTGTAGGGCAAGGAGAGGAGGCGGTTGGAAGTGTATCACTATTCATATCCGACGAGTCCAAGGAACCGTCTCATGAGGATACGTCGATACGGGCTCGGGGCGGACTGCATGATCATATTTGACGTTAGGAGAAGCAGTGCAATAAAAGTATGCTATGAGTTACTCTGGTATCCGAATACTTACGACTTCGCTAGGGGCTTGGTGATACGTCTCCATCGTATCTACTTTTCCAAACACTTTTGCCCTTGTTTTGGACTCTAACTTGTATTATTTGAATGGAACTAACCCAGACTGACGTTGTTTTCAGCAGAATTGCCATGGTGTTGTTTTATGTGCAGAAAACAAATATTCTCGGAATGACCTGAAACTCCACGGAACATCTTAGAAAAAACAATAAAAACTCCTTGCCAAAGATGAAGACTAGGGGGCCCACACCCTTCTCACGAGGGTGGGGGCATGCCCCCTACCTCGTGGGCCCCCTGGATGCCCTCTGACGCCAACTCCAACTCTATATATTTGCTTTCGGAGAGAAAAAAATCAGAGAGAAGAAATCATCGTGTTTTACGATACGGAGCCGCCGCCAAGCCCTAAAACCTCTCGGGAGGGCTGATCTGGAGTCCATTCGGGGCTCCGGAGAGGGGGATTCGTCGCCGTCGTCATCATCAACCATCCTCCATCACCAATTTCATGATGCTCACCGCCGTGCGTGAGTAATTTCATCGTAGGCTTGTTGGACGGTGATGGGTTGCATGAGATTTATCATGTAATCGAGTTAGTTTTGCTAGGGTTTGATCCCTAGTATCCATTATGTTCTGAGATTGATGTTGCTATGACTTTGCTATGCTTAATGCTTGTCACTAGGGCCCGAGTGCCATGATTTCAGATCTGAACCTATTATGTTTTCATGAATATATGTGAGTTCTTGATCCTATCTTGCAAGTCTATAGTCACCTACTATGTGTTATGATCCGGCAACCCCGAAGTGACAATAATCGGGACCACTCCCGGTGATGACCGTAGTTTGAGGAGTTCATGTATTCACTATGTGCTAATGCTTTGTTCCGGTTCTCTATTAAAAGGAGGCCTTAATATCCCTTAGTTTCCAATAGGACCCCGCTGCCACGGGAGGGTAGGACAAAAGATGTCATGCAAGTTCTTTTCCATTAGCACGTATGACTATATACGGAATACATGCCTACACTACATTGATGAATTGGAGCTAGTTCTGTGTCACCCTATGTTATGACTATTACATGATGAACCGCATCCGGCATAATTATCCATCACTGATCCGGTGCCTACGAGTTTTCCATATACTGGTTCTCGCTTATTTACTTTCCCGCTGCTACTGTTATAATCACTACAAAATACCAAAAACATTACTTTTGATGTCTTTACTTTTGTTGCCGCTACCACCACTATCATATTACTTTGCTACTAAACACTTCATTGCAGATACTAAGTTTCCAGGTGTGGTTGAATTGACAACTCAGCTGCTAATACTTGAGAATATTCTTTGGCTCCCCTTGTGTCAAATCAATAAATTTGGGTTGAATACTCTACCCTCGAAAGTTGTTGCGATCCCCTATACTTGTGGATTATCAAGACTAATTTCTGGCGCCGTTGCCGGGGAGCATAGCTCTATTCTTTGAGTCACTTGGGATTTATATCTACTGGACACTATGAAGAACTTGAGAGATCCAAAAACCAAGATCTATCCCTCAACTACAAGGGGAGGTAAGGAACTGCCATCTAGCTCTGCACTTGATTCACCTTCTGTTATGAGTAAGTTTGCGACACCTACACCTGCTTCTGCTATTCGTTCTGATATGTCGCATGTTATTGATGATGCCACTTCTGCTATGCATGATACTTATGATGAAACTGCTTCTATGCCTGATACTACTATGCCCCTTGGTGAATTTCTTGATGAACAAATTGCTAGGGCTAGAGAAAAAGAAATTATTGAATCTGAATACGATGATGATAGTGATGATGAAAATATGCATGTTATTCCTTAGGGTTATCTTTTTGATATGGAATCTTCTACCGCTATTTTAGCTTGCAAAGGTAGATATGAGCTTAAGAGGTTATTAATTAAATGGAACAAAGAATCACTTAGAGATAAAATGAAACCCGACCCTGCTTTTGCTACTTCACCTATATGTGTTCCTGATAAGGATTATGAATTCTCTGTTGATCCTGATATAATTACTTTGGTTGAATCTGATCCGTTTTATGGCTATGAATTTGAAACTGTTGTGGCACATCTTACTAAGTTAAATGATATAGCTGCCTGTTCACTAATGATGAGAGATCACGTTACTTTTATATACTCAAAATATTTCCGTTCTCATTAAAGGGTGATGCTAAGATATGGTTTAATTCTCTTGATCCTGGTTGTGTGCGTAGTCCCCAGGATATGATTTATTACTTCTCTGCTAAATATTTCCCTGCTCATAAGAAACAAGCTGCTTTGAGGGAAATATACAATTTCGTGCAAATTAAAGAAGAGAGTCTCCCACAAGCTTGGGGGAGGCTTCTCAAGTTACTTAATGCTTTGCCTGATCATCCTCTTAAGAAACCTGAAATACTTGATATCTTTTATAATGGACTAACCGATGCTTCCAGAGATTACCTGGATAGTTGTGCTGGTTCTCTTTTCAGGGAAAGAACACCAGATGAAGCTGAAATTCTATTAAATAATATGTTGACAAATGAAAATAATTGGGCACCTCCTGAGCCAACTCCTGAGCCAACTCCTGCTCCAATTACTGAGCCTATTCCTAAACCAACTCCGAAGAAGAGAGGTGTTCTATTTCTCAGTCCCGGAGATATGCAAGAGGCAAAGAAATCTATGAAAGAAAAAGGTATTAAAGCTGAAGACGTTAAGAATTTACCTCCTATTGAAGAAATACATGGTCTTAATTCACCGCCTGTTGAAGAAACATATGATCTTAATTCTTTATTTAGTGAAGAACCTCCTGATCCCGATATCCCGACACAGGTAGTAAAGGTAAATTCTCTCTATAGATATGATAAAGCTGAAGTCCCTCCTACTAAAATTGCTAGTCAGTGCTTGGATGAGTTTGATAACTTTATGTTTAAGCAAGACGACTTCAATGCTTATTTTGGTAGACAATTAAAAGAAAATGCTTATATGATTAGACGCTTGGGTGATTATATGGCTAATATTAAAGGTGAACTTAAACTCGTTAGCAAACATGCTTCTATGGTTACCACTCAAGTAGAACAAGTACTTAAGGCTCAAAAAGAAGTGCTTAATAAAATGAATAGTAAGAAAAATGATTATGCTGTTAGAGTGGCTACTAGAACTGGTAGAATGACTCAGGAACCTTTGTATCCTGAAGGCCACCCTAAGATAATCGAGCAAGATTCTCAAAGAAATAATATTGATGTTCCTAGTTCTTCTAAAAAGAAGAAGAAGAAAAATGATAGAACTGTGCAAACTTCTAGTGAACCTATTGCTGAACAACCTGATAATCCAAATGATATATCTATGTCTGATGCTGAAACACAATCTGGTAATGAACATGAACCTAGTAAAAATATTAATGATAATGTTCACGATGATGCTCAACCTAGTAATGATAATGATGTAGAAATTGAACCTGCTGTTGATCTTGATAACCCACAATCAAAGAATCAACGTTATGATAAAAGAGACTTTGTTGCTAGGAAACATGGTAAAGAAAGGGAACCTTGGGTTCAGAAACCCATGCCTTTTCCTCCGAAACCATCCAAGAAAAAGGATGATGAGATTTTGAGCGCTTTGCTGAAATGATTAGGCCTATCTTTTTGGGTAGGAGATTAACTGATGTGCTCAAAACAAACCCTTATGCTAAATATATGAAGGATATCATTACTAATAAAAGAAAGATACCGGAAGCTGAGATTTCCACCATGCTTGCTAATTATACTTTTAAGGGTGGAATACCAAAGAAACTTGGAGACCCCGGAGTACCTACTATACCTTGCTCCATTAAAAGAAATTATATTAAAACTGCTTTATGTGATCTTGGAGCCGGTGTCAGTGTATGCCTCTCTCTTTATATCGTAGACTTGACTTGAATAAGCTGACACCTACTGAAATATCTTTGCAAATGGCTGATAAATCAACTGCTATACCTGTCGGTATTTGTGAGGATGTGCCTGTTGTGGTTGCAAACGTTACTATTTTAACGGACTTTGTTATTCTTGATATTCCCGAGGATGATAGTATGTCTATTAATCTTGGAATACCTTTTCTTAATACTGCAGGGGCTGTTATTGATTGCAACAAAGGCAATGTCACTTTTCATGTTAATGGTAATGAGCATACGGCACACTTTCCGAGGAAACAACCTCAAGTTCATAGAAACAACTCTATTGGAAAAATTCCATCGATTATATTTGGAGGTTTTGAATTTCCTCTTCCTACTGTCAAGAAGAAATATGATATTCTTATTATTGGGGATGTGCATATCCCCGTTGAGGTAACTTAGTGTTATTCGAAATTTCTCCGGTTTCATGATTATCGGAATGAGTTTGTTAACAAGACTTGATCAACCTTGTTAGTGGATTCTTTTTGATGAGCATGAGATGGATGAAACTAGAAGCACAAACTTCTGTACCCCACTTTTACTTTATGTTATTTATATTAAATAAAGTAAAAATAGTATTTTCTATCTGTTTCCTGACTTATCCATGCAATATAAAAATATCCCGAAAATAAAAGTCCTCAGAATGCCATGCCAATTTAATATGATTTTTTCAGGAATATTTGAGGATTTACTGTGCAAAAATTACCGCGGGAGGAGATGCCACCTGGCCACGAGGGTGGTGGGCGCCCCCCTATAGGGCGCGCCCCCCTGCCTCGTGGGCCCACGGTGGCCCTCCTCCACTTATCCCAGCACCCATCTTCTTCCTCTGTCTCACACAAACCCGAAAAACCAACTCAAGCACGAGTTCCAGCCACTTTTGCTATGATTTTCGATCTCCTTGCTCAAAGCACCTCTCGCAAAACTGCTTGGGGAGATTGTTCCTTGGTATGTGACTCCTCCATTGGTCCAATTAGTTTTTGTTCTAGTGCTTTATTCTTTGCAAATTTGTGCTGCATAGGTGACCATGTTCTTGAGCTTGCATGTCAAATTTATATGGTTCCAAGTAGTTCTAATGCTTGATATAGGCTCTAGGAACTTGTAGGAGTAGTTGCTACCAGTTTTATTGAAGTTGGTTCACTTTTGTTTGAAGTTACTAAAAATTTCAGATTGTTTCAGAAAAATAATGAGGAGATTTTTGAGGGGCTCATCGAGCCAAAGCTCGAAGGAAAAGGCACCGAAGCCTAAGTATAATTTTCCGCGCACCACGGAGATTCGGGCGTGTGAATGGCCTTCTGAAGATTTCTTGAGAGCAGCCGGTATCTATGAAGATTTTCATGAATTAGCTCACAATGCAGGCCTCACCGCTTTCCTCCATGACCAATGCGATCAGTATCTCTTACTCACAAATACCTTTGTGCAAAACTTTCATTTTCATTCTAGGAACTCACCACCTACGGTGGAGTTTCATTTATATGATGAGCATAAGGAGATGTCACTTTATGATTTCTGTCGGATTTGTTTAATCCCTTTTGAGGGCAAGACAAAAGAACCACATCATGATGATGTGGCTGGGTTTATTGATACTATCATTGTAGGACAAACTAGAAAGGTTTCCGATGCACGAATCACTAGCATACATTTTCCTGTTTTACGTTACTTTGCATTATTTGCTAGTCGTTGTTTAATTGGACGCGGAAACAGTGGAAACCTTAGTATCACTGATATAATTATTCTGCACCATGGTTTATACAGTGATAACACTTTTAGTATGGGCGGTATTATTGCTAGACGGTCAAGTATGAACCGTGCTAAGGGTCCCATCTTTGGAGGCGTCTATGCCACACGCCTAGCTGCACATTTTAACATACCTATTAGGCATGCTGAGAAGGAAGAAAAGGTGCTGCCCCGTGTTTATCTAGATCATAAAAGTATGGTGGCACATGATTTTATTGTTAAGAATAGGGCAGGAGAGCTTAAGTATCAATTGTTCTTTAATAAACATCATCCTGAAACTATTACGTTGCCTGCTCCTTCTTTGTTTAATTTTGTAGGACCCTACCTCGTTACGTGGGCTGCCGTCCAAGCCTACAAGAATCCTGCACCAGCCCCGGAACAGGAACCACAAGATGAGCCTCCACGACAATCTGTTTATTCTTGGGATCCAGAGATGACTGTCATCCAGTGGCAGTCAGAGTCTTCTTCTTCATCACAGTATGATCCCAGCTATTCCTCCTCATCACAGTACGACCCCAACAACTATTATTATGGATATCCGCCAGGCCAGCCGTGGCCATAGACCAACTTAGGCAAAAAGCCTAAGCTTGGGGGAGTACGTATTTCTCACCGACATTACATTTATGTTCACACACACTCATTGCTAGATGTCGGCGCTCATACTTTTTCATTGTAATATCCATGCTAGTTTATTTTCTTTTTCCTACTTTCTTCTTGTGTGTTTGTTAAACCTTAAGAAAACCAAAAAAATTAGTTAATAGTAGTTTATTTTTCTGCTGTAGTAGTTATAATTAAAAAAACCCAAAAATATTTCCCGTTCTTCTTTTGCTTGTTGGGAGCTTTCCCGTGTAAATAGTTTTATTTCTTTTCTTTTGTTTGGGGGTTTGTAGGAGAATACCATAATTAAATTGTTGAAGTGGCTCTTATATGCATTATTGTTGATTTAACCCAGAGCCCATATTGCCTTGTCTTCTCCTGTTTATTGAATGCTCGCAGATTGCAGCTTAGTCCAATGCACATACACTCTTATTATTATTCACACCATTCGGTCGTGTAAGTGAAAGGTAATTATGATGATATATGATGGACTGACTGAGATGAGAAAAGCTGGTATGAACTCGACCTCTTTTGTTTTTGTAAATATGATGAGTCCCCCGTTCTTGATTCAGCTTATTATGAATAAACATGTTTGCAATGACAATTAGAGATCATAGTTGCTTGTGCCATGCTTGATTAGCTATGAGTTATAATGATTTACCTTGTGTGCCAACATGCTATTGAGATGGTTATGATGTGGTATGATGGGGTGGTATCCTCCTTTGAATGATCTAAGTGATTTGACTTGGCACATGTTCACGCATGTAGTTGAAACAAAATCAACACAACCTTCATGATATTTATGTTCATGGTGGATTATATCCTACTCATGCTTGCATCCAATGTTTATTAATTTTAATGCATGTACATGGCTGTTGTCGCTCTCTAGTTGGTCGCTTCCCAGTCTTTTGCTAGCCTTCACTAGTACTAAGCGGGAATACTGCTTGTGCATCCAATCCCTTAAACCCCAAAGTTATTCCAGATGAGTGCACTATACCTTCCTATATGCGGTATCTACCTGCCGTTCCAAGTAAATTTGTGTGTGCCAAACTCTAAACCTTCAAATAAACATTCTGTTTTGTATGCTCGAATAGCTCATGTATCAACCAAGGCTGTCCTTATCTTCCGTGTTAGGCGGGTTATTCTCAAGAGGAGTGGACTCCGCTCCTCACTCACGAGAAAATGGCTGGTCACCGGGATACCCAGTCCCATGCTTTATGCAAACTAAATCAAAATTAATTGCAAACAAAACTCCCCCTGGGACCTGATGTATGTTGGAGGCACTCGTTGTTTCGAGCAAGCCATGGATTGATGCTTGTTGGTGGAGGGGGAGTATAAACTTTACCATTCTGTTTGGGAACCGCCTATAATGTGTTTAGCATGGAAGATATCACCATCTCTTAGTTGTTACGTTGACAATGAAAGTATACCGCTCAAAATACAATTTATCTCTATTTCAAAACCGAGCTCTGGCACCTCTACAAATCCCTACTTCCCTCTGCGAAGGGCCTATCCATTTACTTTTATGTTGAGTCATCACCCTCTTATTAAAAAGCACTAGATGGAGAGCATAGCTGTCATTTGCATTCATCATTGTTAATCTATATTGGGTATGACTATGATTGGATCTCTTTTACCATGCATTACAATGTCTAGTCAGTTCTTGATCTTTAAAGGTGCTCTGCATTTATGTTTTGCGGTCTCAGAAAGGGCTAGCGAGATACCATCTTGTTATATCATATTGTGATTGTTTTGAGAAAGTGTTGTCATCCGAGATTTATTATTATGACTTGCTAGTTGATTATGCTATTGATATGAGTAATTATGAGACCTGAGAATTATTGCAAATGTGGTTAGTTATGATCTATGCTGAAAACTTGAATACTGGCTTGAAATAGTTACAACAACAAGAGCAAATAGAGTTTGTAAAAGTTTTTCTTTCTTTCTTTCAGTTTGTCAACTGAATTGCTTGAGGACAAGCAAGGGTTTAAGCTTGGGGGAGTTGATACATCTCCGTCATATCTACTTTTCCAAACACTTTTGCCCTTGTTTTGGAGTCTAACTTGTATGATTTGAATGGAACTAACCCGGACTGACGCTGTTTTCAGCAGAATTGCCATGGTGTTGTTTTATGTGCAGAAAACAAATATTCTCGGAATGAACTGAAACTCCACGGAACATCTTAGAAAAGACAATAAAAAATCCTCGCCAAAGATGAAGACCAGGGGGCCCACACCCATGTCACGAGGGTGGGGGGCACGCCCCCTACCTCGTGGGCCCCCTGGATGCCCTCTGACGCCAACTCCAACTCTATATATTTGCTTTCCGAGAGAAAAAATCAGAGAGAAGAAATCATCGCGTTTTACAATACGGAGCCGCTGCCAAGCCCGAAAACCTCTCGGGAGGGCTGATCTGGAGTCCGTTCGGGGCTCCGGAGAGGGGGATTCGTCGCTGTCGTCATCATCAACCATCCTCCATCACCAATTTCATGATGCTCACCGCCGTGCGTGAGTAATTTCATCATAGGCTTGCTGGATGGTGATGGGTTGGATGAGATTTATCATGTAATCGAGTTAGTTTTGCTAGAGTTTGATCCCTAGTATCCATTATGTTCTGAGATTGATGTTGTTATGACTTTGCTATGCTTAATGCTTGTCACTAGGGCCCGAGTGCCATGATTTCAGATCTGAACCTATTATGTTTTTATGAATATATGTGAGTTCTTGATCCTATCTTGCAAGTCTATAGTCACCTACTATGTGTTATGATCCGGCAACCCCGAAGTGACAATAATCGGGACCACTCCCGGTGATGACCGTAGTTTGAGGAGTTCATGTATTCACTATGTGCTAATGCTTTGTTCCGGTTCTCTATTAAAAGGAGGCCTTAATATCCCTTAGTTTCCAATAGGAACCCGCTGCCACGGGAGGGTAGGACAAAAGATGTCATGCAAGTTCTTTTCCATAAGCACGTATGACTATATACGGAATACATGCCTACATTACATTGATGAATTGGAGCTAGTTCTGTGTCACCCTATGTTATGACTGTTACATGATGAACCGCATCCGGCATAATTATCCATCACTGATCCGGTGCCTACGAGTTTTCCATATACTGGTTCTCGCTTATTTACTTTCCCGCTGCTACTGTTACAATCACTACAAAATACCAAAAACATTACTTTTGCTGTCTTTACTTTTGTTGCCGCTACCACCACTATCATATTACTTTGCTACTAAACACTTTGCTGCAGATACTAAGTTTCCAGGTGTGGTTGAATTGACAACTCAGCTGCTAATACTTGAGAATATTCTTTGGCTCCCCTTGTGTCGAATCAATAAATTTGGGTTGAATACTCTACCCTCGAAAGCTGTTGCGATCCCCTATACTTGTGGGTTATCACTTGGCCCTGAGTAACCACTCGTCTTCGCTGTCGGCAGCGGTGGTGGAACAGTCCGGAAGGAGAGTCCTTCCCTTCTTGGACCCTTCAGCCTCCCCGGTTGGGGCGGCCTTCCTTTTCTTGTCTCCCCCGGCTAGAGGGGGAGAATTTTCATCTTCCTCCTCCTCGTTTTCACGGCAGGAGTGCGTCTCGGAGTTATCGGACGATGAGTCCGATACCACCTGGCGTCGGGAACTCTTTCGGGTTCCCTTGGCCTTCTTCTTGGTCTTCTCCGGTACCTCATAAGGAGCCGGAGTCCGCATCTCCGTCATGAGAGCGTCTGCAGGGTCTTCGGGCAGAGGGGCCAGACAGTTAATCTGCTCCGATGTCTCCACCCAGTCCTGTCAAAGGCATGGGAGCTCAGACCCCACACATGGTTAAGCTGTGGGAAATAAATACCCTACGAGATGTACAGAACTTACCGGATTCGCAGGGCACTTCGCGCTTAGCCCGCGGTCCTCGATAAGAGAAGGGGGGACCTCGGGGCCCTTGAACAGCACCTTCCAGACGTCCTTATGCATCGTGTCGAAGAGCTCGCGTAGAGTCTGGTGCTGGGCCAGGTCGAACTCCCATAAGTTGAAAGCTCGTTGTTGACACGGGAGAATCCGTGGAAGAGCATGACCTGGACTATGTTGACAAGCTTGAGTTTCTTGCCTATCATGTTCCGGATACACTTCTAGAGTCCGTCCAGCTCCATCGATGAGTCCCAGGACAGGCCCTTCTCCTTCCAGGAAGTGAGCCGAGTGGGGACTCCAGATCGAAACTCGGGGGCCGCTGCATAGTTGGTGTCGCGCGGCTCGGTGATGTAGAACCACCCCGATTGCCACCCTTTTATGGTCTCCATGTAGGAGCCCTCAAGACATGTAACGTTGGGCATTTTGCCCACCATGGCTCCGCTGCATTTCGCTTGTTGGCCGCCTACTACCTTCGGTTTGACATTGAAGATCTTCAGCCACAGGCCGAAGTGGGGCCGGATGCGGAGGAAAGCCTCGCACACGACGATGAACGCCGAGATGTTGAGGATGAAATTCGGGGCTAGATCATGGAAGTCCAGCCCATAATAGAACATAAGGCCGTGGACGAATGGATGGAGGGGAAACCCCAGTCAGCGGACGAAGTGGGTGAGGAAAACCACCCTTTCGTGAGGTTCCGGGTTAGGGACGATCTACCCCGCGGCTGGCAGCTGGTGCGCGATATCCGCGGCTAAGTATTCGGCCCCACGTAGTTTTTTGATGTGTCCCTCCGTGACGGAGGAGACCATCCACTTGCCTCCCGTTCCGGACATGTTTGGAGAGAGTTGAGGAGAAGGATGTGGACTTGGGCACTGGAGCTCGAGTGCGCGAGAATGGATGAGCAAGGAGGAAGAAGGCGTGGGTAGAAAAAGGTGAAACCTTATCCCTTCATAAGGGCGGACGAAACTATGCGCCCCCACCAGCCTGGTAAAACTCGCTTATCCCACAAGCGCCATAATTGATGGCGCGGTTGGGTTACCCACGTCCGTATTGATGGGAATCCCGTAATAAGGGGACACGATCTCTTCTTCGACAAGACGTGCCAAGGAAACCGCCTCGCGAAACACGCTGAGATAGGTTATGAAAAACTATTCGAATATAGACCTGGCTATGGTGTGATGTCACGCTACGGGGTACGTCAGTAGATTAGATTTGTGGAAATATTATTCTCTCTATGGTGGTATGTGGAACTTGTTTTGCAGAGCCGGACACGATCCTCGTGTTCAAAAGCTTCTATGAAGTATTCGGAGGAGGAACCCGCCTTGCAATGCCGAAGACAATCTGCGCGCCAGACTCATCGTCATTGAAGCCTGGTTCAGGGGCTACTGAGGGAGTCCTGGATTAGGGGGTATCTGGACAGCCGAATTATATCCTTTGGCCAGACTGTTGGACTATGAAGATACAAGATTGAAGACTTTGTCCCGTGTCCGGATGGGACTCTCCTTGGCGTGGAAGGCAAGCTTGGCAATACGGATATGTAGATCTCCTTCCTTGTAACCGACTATGTGTAACCCTATCCCCCTCCGGTGTCTATATAAACCGGAGGGTTTAGTCTGTAGGACGGATATACAATCATACCATAGGCTAGCTTCTAGGGTTTAGCCTCTCTGATCTCGTGGTAGATCAACTCTTGTACTACTCATATCATCAAGAACAATCAAGCTGGACGTAGGGTTTTACCTCCATCAAGAGGGCCCGAACCTGGGTAAACATCGTGTCCCCTGCCTCTTGTTACCATCCGCCTAGATGCACAGTTCGGGACCCCCTACCCGAGATCCGCCGGTTTTGACACCGACATGGACCTTTATTATGCAGTCTGTCGCTTTTATTACTTCCATATCACATGATCGTATAAAGCTTATTTCCTCCACACCAATCAATCATACATATTTAGAGAGCAATTTTTATTGCTTGCACCGATGACAACTTACTTGATGGATCTTACTCAATCCATAGGTAGATATGGTGGACTCTTATGGCAAGACTGGTTTGAGGGTATTTGGAAGCACAAGTAGTATCTCTACTTGGTGCAATGAATTTGGCTAGCATGAGGGGGAAAGGCCAACTCAACATGTTGGATGATCCATGACAATATAATTTATCTCAGATGTAAGAAAACATAACCCATTACGTTGTCTTCCTTGTCCAATGTCAACTCTTTAGCATGTCATATTTTAATGAGTGCTCACAATCATAAAAGATGTCCAAGATAGTATATTTATATGTGAAGACCTCTCTTTCTTTATTACTTCCTATTAATTGCAACGATGACCAAAACTGTGTTTGTCAACCCTCAACAACTTTTATTCATCATACTCTTTCTATGTGAGCTCATTACTCTCCATAAGACTCACATGATCTCTTTGTTTCTTTTTATTTCTTTCTCTTTTCTTTTATTCACTTAGGATCATGGCAAAATAATCAAGCCCTTGAATCAACACTAATCTTTATTATATAGCTCACGGACTCGATTACATAGAAGGATAATAAAGCAAAACTCACGACTAGATCATACTAAGAACTTTTATTCTACTAGATCAAGATATTACCAAAAGGATCGAACAAAGAAAAACGGTAAAGATAAAGTGATGGTGATACGATACCGGGGAACTCCCCCAAGCTTGGCAGTTGCCAAGTGGAGTGCCCATACCCATGTGATTATGTCTCCTTTGTTGGTGAAGAAGGTGGAGTTGTTGATGATGGATAGTCGCACATCGAGCGTAGGAGGTCTTCTAACTTGCGGATAATGCCCTTGAGTGTGATGAAATGCTCCTTCAACAAAATATTTTCATGTGTGAGATACTTATTTGGTATACGAGCTAACTCAATCATCTTGAAAGCTTCGATTTATGTTGGGGTAAGAAGATTGTGATCGAGTTGAAGGGTGTCTTATGTTGCCGGAACTTGGTCCTCCATGGCCTTCTTGATCCCTTCATCCTTGTTGATCTCCATAGGTTCTTCTCTCTTCAGCTCTATCTTCATTAGCCAAGCACCGTTGCCCTCATGGTTGGAGGAGGAGGGAGACGACATAGTGCTTGGCCTTGACAACCCTGACAGAAAACAGCTCGAAACAAAGACATGAGATTTTTGCGTGATACCGGAGTCAAAACCCCCGGGAGATTATATAATGAATTTTTACCGACCAAAATACGTATCGTGTATGAAAACGGAGTCCGGAGAGCACACGAGGTGCCCACGAGGTAGGGGGGTGCGCCCTCCACCTTCGTGGAGCCCTCGTGTCCTTCCCGGACTGCTGCTTATTTTTCTAAATATTCCAAAACGGAGAAATATTGCCTTAAAAACTGTTTTGGAGTCGGTTTACTTACTGTACCACATACCTATTCCTTTTCGGAGTCTGAAACATTCCGGAAAGTGTCCCTTATGTATTTCTCCGGGGTTACGGTTTCAATAACATTGGTTTCAACATTTATGGGATTACTTGAGATATAATGTTTGATTCTTTGACCGTTCACCACCTTCGGATTTGTTCCTTCGAAGTTGTTAATTTTTATGGCACCGGAACGGTAGACCTCCTCGATAACGTAAGGAGCTTCCCATTTAGAGAGAAGTTTTCCTGCAAAAAATCTTAAACGAGAGTTGTATAGCAATACATAATCACCTACATCAAACTCACGCTTTTGTATCCTTTAGTCATGCCATCTTTTAACTTTTTCCTTAAACAACTTGGCATTTTCGTAGGATTGGGTTCTCCATTCATCAAGTGAGCTAATATCAAATAAACTCTTCTCACCGGCAAGTTTAAAAATCATAATTAAGTTCTTTAATAGCCCAATAAGCCTTGTGTTCTAGTTCGAGAGGTAAGTGACATGCTTTTCCATAGACCATTTTATACGGAGACATACCCATAGGATTTTTTATATGCAGTTCTATAGGCCCATAATGCATCATCAAGTTTCTTGGACCAATTCTTTCTAGACCTATTAACAGTCTTTTGCAAAATTAATTTGAGTTCTCTATTACTCAATTCTACTTGACCACTAGACTGAGGGTGATAAGGAGATGCAATTATATGATTAACATCATATTTAGCAAGCATTTTACGGAAAGCACCATGAATAAAATGTGAACCACCATCAGTCATTAAATATCTAGGGACTCAAAATCTTGGAAAAATAACTTCTTTAAGCATTTTAATAGAAGTGTTAGATCAACACTACTAGTTGGAGTAGCTTCTACCCACTTAGTAACGTAATCAACAGCAACTAAAATATGTGTATATCCATTAGAGGAAGCAAAGGGTCCCATATAGTCAAAGCCCTAAACATCAAATGGTTCGATAACAAGTGAATAATTCATAGGAATTTCTTGACATCTACTAATATTACCAATTCTTGACATTCATCACAAGACAAGACAAACTTACGGGCATCCTTGAAGAGAGTAGGCCAATAAAAACCAGATTGTAGTACCTTATGTGCAGTTCTATCTCCAGCATGGTGTCCTCCATAAGCTTCGGAGTGACACTTGCGTAGGATCTGTTCCTGTTCATGCTCAGGTACACAACGTCTAATAACACCATCTACTCCTTCCTTATAAAGATGTGGGTCATCCCAAAAGTAATGCCTCAAATCATAGAAGAACTTTTTCTTTTGCTGGTATGTAAAACTAGGTGGTATAAACTTAGCAACAATGTAATTAGCATAATCAGCATACCATGGAGCAGTATGAGAAGCATTTATGACATTTAGTTGCTCATCAGGAAAGCTATCATCAATAGGTAGTGGGTCATCAAGCACATTTTCTAACCTAGACAAGTTGTCTGCAATGGGGTTCTTAGCTCCTTTTCTATCAACAATATGCAAATCAAATTCTTGTAGCAAGAGAACCCATCTAATAAGTCTAGGTTTAGCATCTTTCTTTTCCATAAGATATTTAATAGCAGCATGATCAGTGTGAATAGTTACTTTACAATCAACAATATAAGGTCTAAACTTATCACAAGCAAATACAACTGCTAATAATTCTTTTTCAGTAGTAGCATAATTTCTTTGAGCATTGTCTAGAGTTTTACTAGCATATTGAATAACATTTAGTTTCTTATCAACTCTTTTTCCTAGAACAACACCTACAGCATAATCACTAGCATCACACGTAATTTCAAAGGGTAAATTCCAATCAGGTGGCTGAACAATAGGTGGAGAGATCAATGCTTTCTTAAGTATTTCAAATGCTTCTACACGATCATCATCAAAGATAAATGGTATATCTTTTTGTAATAAATTAGTCAGAGGCCGCGAGATTTTCGAGAAGTCCTTAATGAACATCCTATAAAAACTGCATGACCAAGGAAACTTCTTATACCTTTGATGTCCTTGGGACATGGCATCTTTTCAATAGCATCAACCTTGGCTTTATCAACTTCAATAACTCTTTCAGAAACTTTATGCCCCAAGACAATACCTTCATTAACCATAAAGTGGCACTTTTCCCAATTCAAGACAAGATTAGTTCCTTCACATCTATGCAAAACTCAATCAAGGTTGCTCAAGCAATCATCAAAAGAAGATCCATAGACGGAAAAGTCGTCCATGAAAACCTCACAAATCTTTTGACAAAAGTCAGAGAATATAGCCATCATGCATCTTTGAAAGGTAGCAGGTGCATTACATAAACCAAAAGGCATACGTCTATAAGCAAAAGTACCAAAAGGGCATGTAGAAGTAGTCTTTGATTGATCTTTGGCTGACATAGGTATTTGAGAGAAACCAGAATAACCATCTAGAAAGCAAAAATGTGTATGTTTGGACAATCTTTCTAGCATTTGATCGATAAAAGGTAAGGGGTAATGATCCTTTTTAGTAGCCTTATTTAATTTGCGGAAATCAATTACCATCCTATAACCTGTAATAATTCTTTAGGGAATCAATTCGTCTTTATCATTAGGAACAACAGTAATACCTCCCTTCTTAGGGACATAATGGACAGGGCTTACCCATTGACTATCAGCAACGGGATAAATTATACCTGCCTCAAGGAGCTTTAGTATCTCCTTTCTTACCACTTCTTTCATTTTAGGATTTAGCCGGCGTTGATGATCACGAACTGGTTTAGCATCTTCTTCCAAATTAATTTTATGTTGACATAGAGTGGGACTAATGCCCTTAAGATCAATAAGAGTATACCCAATAGCAGCGCAGTGCTTCTTCAGAGTTTTCAATAATCTCTCTTCTTCATGCTCTAAAAGGTTAGCACTAATAATAACATGATATATCTTTTTCTCATCAAGATAAGCATATTTAAGAGTATCAAGTAATGGTTTAAGCTCAAACACGGGATCACCCTTGGGTGGAGGAGGATCCCCTAGGATTTCAACATGTAAATTGTTTTTCAGAATAGGTTCCTGTTTAAAGAATACTTCATCTAATTCCCTTCTTTCATTCATAAACATATCATTTTCATGGTCTAGCAAGTATTGTTCTAAAGGATCACTAGGAGGTACGACAATAGAAGCAAGACCAATAATTTCATCCTTACTAGGTAATTCTTCTTCACGGTGTTGTCTACTAAATTTAGAAAAATTAAATTCATGATTCATATCATCTAAACCGATAGTAACAACATCTCTTTTGCAATCTATGGTAGCATTAACAGTATTTAAGAAGGGTCTACCAAATATAATGGGACAAAAGCTATCTTGTGGGGAACCAAGAACAAGAAAATAAGCAGGATATTTAGTTTTCCCACACAAGACTTCAACATCTCTAACAATTCCCATCGGTGAAATAGTATCTCTATTGGCAAGTTTAATTGTAACATCAATTTCTTCTAACTCAACAGGTGCAATATCATGCATAATTTCTCTATAAAGGCTAATAGGTATTGCACTAGCACTAGTACCCATATCACATAAGCCATGATAACAATGATCTCCTATTTTAACAGAAATAACAGGCATGCCTACCACAGGTCTAGGTTTATCTTTATCACAAGGTTTAGCAATTCTAGCAGTTTCATCACAGAAATAAATAACATGCCCATCTATATTATCAGACAAGACATCTTTAACAATAGCAATATTAGGTTCAACTTTAACTTGCTCAGGATGTGTATATGTTCTAATATTGCTTTTATGAACTATAGTTGAAGCTTTAGCATGATCCTTTATCCTAATAGGGAAAGGTGGTTTCTCAACATAGGAAGTAGGAACAATAGGATCATTATAAGTGATAGTCTTTTCTTCAACTTTAATAGGTGCAGCTACTTTTACTTCTATGGGAGGATGATATTTAAACCACTTCTCCTTGGGGAGATCAACATAGGCAGCAAAAGATTCACAGAAAGAAGCTACTATCTCAGAGTCAAGTCCATATTTAGTGCTAAATTTACGAAAAATATCGGTATCCATAAAAGATTTAACACAATCAAAACAAGGTGTCATACCTGACTTATTACCATTGTCGAGGTCCCAATCTTTAGAGTTGCGTTTAATTCTTTCCAATAAATCCCATTTGAATTCAATAGTCTTCATCATAAAAGAGCCAGCACAAGAAGTATCAAGCATGGTGCGATTGTTACCAGAAAGCCGAGCATAAAATTTTGAATAATCATTTCTCTCTAGAGCTCATGATTGGGGCATGAATATAACATTGACTTAATCCTCCCCCAAGCTTGAGCGATGCTTTCTCCTTCGCAAGGCCAAAAATTATATATGTAATTGCGATCACGATGAACAAGATGCATAGGATAAAACTTTTGATGAAATTCTAATTTCAATCGTTTGTAATTCCAAGACCTCATATCATCACATAGCCTATACCATGTCGATGCATCTCCCCTCAAAGATAAAGGGAAGACCTTCTTCTTAACAACATCTTCGGGTACACCTGCAAGCTTAAATAATCCACAAACTTCATCCACATATATCAGATGTTCATCAGGATGTTTTGTTCCATCTCCTAAAAAAGGATTAGCTAGCAGTTTTTCTATCATACCCGAAGGAACTTCAAAGCAAGCATTTTCATTTTAATTTTCATTTTCATTAGGTTCAGTAGGTTGAGGAGCAACTCTTTGCTCTACTGGCCGGGGCGAAGATACCCCGAACAAGCCCCTCAGAGGATTACTTTCCATGGTAACAAGTGACGGTAAATTTTAGCACACTACATAAATTTTTCCTTACCAAATTCCACCTACCAAAAGCGCTTCACTCCCCGGCAACGGCACCAGAAAAGAGTCTTGATGACCCACAAGTATAGGGGATCTATCGTAGTCCTTTCGATAAGTAAGAGTGTCGAACCCAACGAGGAGTAGAAGGAAAAGATAAGCGGTTTCCAGCAAGGTATTCTCTGCAAGTACTAAAATAAGTGGTAACAGATAGTTTTGTGATAAGATAATTTGTAACGAGCAACAAGTAACAAAAGTAAATAAAGTGCAGCAAGGTGGCCCAATCCTTTTTGTAGCAAAGGACAAGCCTGGACAAACTCTTATATGATGTAAATCACTCCCGAGGACACATGGGAATATCGTCAAGCTAGTTTTCATCACGTTCATATGATTCGCGTTCGGTACTTTGATAATTTGGTATGTGGGTGGACCGGTGCTTGGGTACTGCCCTTACTTGGACAAGCATCCCACTTATGATTAACCTCTATTGCAAGCATCCACAACTACAACAAAAGTATTAAGGTAAACCTAACCATAGCATGAAACATATGGATCCAAATCAGCCCCTTACGAAGCAATGCATAAACTAGAGTTTAAGCTTCTGTCACTCTAGCAACCCATCATCTACTTATTACTTCCCAATTCCTTCCTCTAGGCCCAAATAATGGTGAAGTGTCATGTAGTCGACGTTCACATAACACCACTAGAGGAGAGACAATATACATCTCATCAAAATATCGAACGAATACCAAATTCACATGACTACTAATAGCAAGACTTCTCCCATGTCCTCAGGAACAAAAGTAACTACTCACAAAGCATAAACATGTTCATAATCAGAGGGGTATTGATATGCATATAGGATCTGAACATATGATCTTCCACCAATTAAACCAACTAGCATCAACTACAAGGAGTAATTAACACTACTAGCAACCTACTAGCACCAATCCCGGACTTGGAGACAAGAATTGGATACAAGAGAAGAACTAGGGTTTTGAGATGAGATGGCGCTTATGAAGATGTTGATGGAGATTGCCCTCTCCCGATGAGAGTAGAGTTGGTGATGACGATGGCGATGATTTCCCCCTCCAGGAGGGAAGTTTCCTTGGCAGAACAGCTCTGCCAGAGCCCTAGATTGGTTCCGCCAAGGTTCCGCCTCGTGGCGGCGGAGTTTCATCCGAGAAGATGGCTTATGATTTTTTCCCATCGAAAGACTCCATATAGCAGAAGATGGTCACCGGAGGGCCACCAGGGGGCCCACGAGGTAGGGGGCGCGCCCCCACCCTCGTGGGCAGGGTGTGGCCCCCCTGGTGAAGTTCTTGCTCTCAGTATTTTTTATATATTTGGAAAACATCTTCCATGAAGTTTCAGGACTTTTGGAGCTGTGCAGAATAGGTCTCTAATATTTGCTCATTTTCCAGCCCAGAATCCCAGGTGCCGGCATTCTCCCTCTTTATGTAAACCTTGTAAAATAAGAGAGAATAGGCATAAGTATCGTGACATAATGTGTAATAACAACCCATAATGCAATAAATATCGATATAAAAGCATGATGCAAAAAGGATGTATCAGCAGCCTCGGGTTCAAGACCGTATAGATATCCCTGGTGCGGCAAAATGGCATATCCCCAGTCAACCAATCCTATCTGAAGTAGCGCTAGGGGCCAGATTCAGCGATTTAAGGAGACTTCATGACGATGTGCTGCGGATAGATAAAGGCCTCATCGCCTCAAAAAATCCAGGATACCTGCTCTACGTGGTTAACGTGCCGCGGGGATTGTCGTACGTCGACACATTCCCTGCGGAGAAGTTCTTCCTTCGATTCGATTACATCTTTGACATGTTTCACTTGAAGAAGCTGGATTTTGCATTTGTCCGCCTTTATGCTTTGCACATGAACTACCTCATCGGGGTTGAGCAGATACCTCATATCTGTGTCGGTTACCCGTACTTCATGCACGAGGGCTTCTTGGGAGTCTGCGCAAAGCACCATGAATACGCGAGGGAATACATCGCCAATTTCATGCTCACCAATAAGGACAAGGAGGCAATTCTCATGCCTTATCATCCCCTGTAAGTCATCCGCGCGGATATCCTTCCTTTGATTTCAACCATTCATTTGCACGGTGGAGGCTAATTAATTTGAGGTGTACTTATTTTGCGCAGCGGCGGGCGCGCCGTCCTCATCATCCTCTACCCCCGATACTCCCACGCTCTTTACTTGGACTCGTCGAAGAACATTAACAAAAAGGATTACACCCACATCAAGTCTGTTCCCAACAGTGCTATGTTTTACTACGGCGCACGGGGTGGAGAGGTCAAGGACAAGAAGAAAAGGGACGGCGGGCCCGCCTTCGGCCATAAGACCGACTTCTGTTGCATCCAGCAACCGAGTGATTCTCTTAATGATGGACTCTATGTCCTAGACCACATGCTGGAGTACAGACGGGCTCACCAGAACCTTCACATGTCACCTAGATCCGGCGATGCCCATATTCTGCAATGGGTAAAGAACTTAGGAGATATCGAGGATCATCGACTTCAAGTTGAGTTCTATCACATCCAGCGCGAACTTGCCCAAATCATCATGAAGGAGGTCGTCGGAAAAACAAGGATGTTCTACGAAGAAGGACAAATGTCGTGGGAAGACGTCCGAACACGCGTAGCCGCTCAACGTCTCGACCTGAAGCCTTTCACTAAGCTCGGGGACTATCTCCCTGACTTGGATGGATGGCGCGACATGGAGTGATTGTCGATATATGACAATGTGTCCATTTAGTCCATAATATCTGTATGAGAAACTTTGAATTATGCACGATGAAACTTTATTTGTGATGTAATTAAACCGTCCTCCTCAACTAGCGAAGATCACTCTAGTTAGGGCATTTTGGGTATGATGAACTTTGTTATTTATGCTTATGATATGTTGCTTCTATTTTGCCAAGTCTGTCTCTTTCCGTTGCTCAACTATATATGTTGCATATCATCAACTCATGTGACGATGTAGGTGCATAGATCATCGATGGCGAAGAAGTGCTACGCCAGGAGTATACGACGAGTGGCCGGAATGTCAGGCCTAGGTGTACCGGTTTCTGGTTTCCGAGCGACAGGCAGTAGTTAGTTTAGGTTCACGCTAATGCGAGAGAGGGATACGAACTCCTGTACTGCATAGTTTCGCTCTCACTCAAAGTGATATCTCTTCTCGCGTATATCATTGTTCAGATGGATGACGATGTAGTTGCAAGTAATCGAGACTTGTATCACTATTTTCGAGATGATGATGAGAGACCACTTTGTGTTGGATGATGATTATGATGATGACATGATTTGATGAGACTATTTGTATGTATATGCTATGATTACATATGTATGTGTATGATATGCTAAAGATTATTGTATAAAGCCTATTCAAATACAAAACAAATATGCAGAAAAAACAGAAACTAATAAAACTAGCAGTAGCAAGGGGAACAAAGTTAGCAGTAGCGCTCCCTTACTAGTAGCGCTTCCTGCTAAAAAGCGCTGCAGATATTAGCTGCAGCGCTCTGCAGTAAAGCGCGCTACTGCTAGCCATGTATAGAAGTAGCGTGGGATGAAAGGCGCTACTGCTACACGTTAGCTGTAGCGCCTTATCAGTAGCGCGTCCTCCCGCGCTACTGATAGGGAAAACACTCGCGCTATTGCTAGGGTTTTCCCTAGGAGTGCAAGGTTAAATTTAACGTTGTCTATTTAGGTCAATCCTCAAAGTTCAAGAGTACTCTAAACGTGAATGCTTCTGTTTCAAAATTTCGAATGAAGCGCCAAAAGAGCATCTACTCGGCCGAAACCACGTGAGACCAATGTTTGGTAGTAGAAGGAAATTACTTTTCTAACTCCGATCCGTGAAACGTACCGGCCCGACGTCCAAAGGTCTAAACCGGGGTAGGTTTGTAGCTTCATCTAGACGCCACGCAACCGCCTCCGAAAAACATTCATACACAATGGCCGCCTAAGCACACATGCGCGCGGCCGAAATCGCTCCCGCCCACTATTTGGGACACCTGGGATTACCATCCTACCCCGACCTGCAGTAGGTCCGAAATTTAAGAGGGTGTAAAGTTTATACTTTCCCCAAATTTCAAACAAGCGCATCCCATCTATTCAAAAAAGCCAAAAACAAGAGCGTCCCAGACCGAAACATGGTTCTCCCTTAGCTCCCCCCGCCCCCCGTCCGATTCCCCATTCGTACTCTGTGGGCGCCAAAACTACCTCTCCACCAGCCGCGAAACCCCGACGTCCTCCGTCCGCCACCCCATCCCACCCATCAACCGTTACCCTCCTCCATCACGCCGGAGCCGATACCCTGACGTCGTCGTCCACCGCAACCTCAACCGCAACGCCCTCCACGGCTAGTAGTTGAAGCCGAGGCCGAGTCGTCCGTACACGAGCCAGTTCAACCACGTCGTCCTGCGCCTCACCGTTGCCGCTCCAACTTTGCTACCGTCCACCGCACCGGAGCTGTTCCTGCTACGCCGTCCTTCGCTGCCTCGGATCTGCTTCCCCTCCGCCGACATACGGCCACGGCAACACAGTCAACAATTTGGCCATGGGTTCTTCCAAGCCTGCACCCTCCTCCAGAACATCGGTTTCCCTGGCAAAAATAAGAAGATCGGCGCGACATGTGGAGGTGACCACACCGGCAACCGAAAATGGTACTCCTCTTCCCTTATTCGTGCAAATCTTATGTGTCTGCTTGCACGGTATTCATCCCACAGAAGACACTAGTAGACCGCTTCTTCTTGATACTAGACGTTCCTAGTTACTCGCGATGCACAAGGTTTCTCCTCATATACTATTTCACCTTAGCTAGAGGTCCGTCGCCCCCTGGATTTCAATTCCTGGTCAGTTGACTCCCAATTAACGGAAGCATTCCCTGGCATAACAGGCGTGTGACGCCCTCGATTCAATCATACACTAATCATACGCACAAATGTGTACGGTCAAGATCAAGGACTCATGGGAAGATATCACAACACAACTCTAGGCACAAATTTAAAATAATACAAGCTTTATATTACAAGCCAGGGGCCTCGAGGGCTCGAATACATAAGCTCGAATACACAAGAGTCAGCGGAAGCAACAATATCTGAGAACAGACATAAGTTAAACAAGTTTTGCCTTAAGAAGGCTAGCACAAAAGCAACAATGATCGAAGAGGCAAGGCCTACTGCCTGGGACCTCCTAACTACTCCTGGTCGTCGACGGCCTCCACGTAGTAGTAGGCACCCTCAGTGTAGTAGCAGTCGTCATCGAAGGTGGCGTCTGGATCCTGGGCTCCACCATTTGGTTGCAGCATCCGGGAAGAATGGAAAGAGGTGGAAAAAAGGGGAGCAAAGCAACCGTGAGTACTCATCCAAAGTACTCGCAAGCAAGGATCTACACTACATATGCATCGATATCAATGAAATGGGTTGTATCTGTGGACTGGACTGCAGAATGCCAGAAGAGAAGGAGGAAAGCCTAGCCTATCGAAGACTAGCATCTTCAAGCGTAACACAACATCAGAAGAGATAAGAGTGGCATAAAGTAAAGTAGTAGCAGTGTTATCAACCTCGGCCAGAGATCCTTTCTCGACTCCCTATGAGAAAACAATCTCAGAGCCATACTATCCAGTTATCACCTCAAGTATCCAGTTCTAGTTGTATCGATCGGGATACAACTCCAAGTATCCGTTACCGTAGGACATGCTATCGATAGATGTTTTCTTCCCTGCAGTGGTGCACCAACTTACCCACCACGCTCGATTAACTCCAGCCGAACACACTTTCCTGGGTCATGCCCGGCCTCGGCCAAATAATACGCCGCAACCCGACCTAGGCTTAATAGAGAGGTCAGCACGCCGGACTAAACCTATGCCCCCAGGGGTCATGGCCATCGCCCTGAGAACTCCTGCATATTGCGTGGGTGGCCGGTGAGCAGACCTAGCTACCTCCTTAAAAAGGCAGGAGCTTACCAGTCCAACCCGACGCGTGCCGCTCAGTCATAGACGTCTAATAAGCTTCGGCTGATGCATACGACGCAGAACGCCCATACAATGCCCACGTGATGGTTAGTGCTATCAGGCCAGAGGCCCCTCTGATCAAATATCCAAACCGTTAGTGTGTTGGTAGTGCGATCACGAGCACAGACTCACGAAAGATGTGACCCCGTCGCCCCGTCTCGAGTACTTGTGGCAAGGGCTAAGAATGCCCAGCCACTCCTTATAAGTATCTCACGGGCACCTTCCAGGTCATCCTGACTCCACATCACTCGCCATTAAGCTCGCGCGGGTACCCCTCAGGGCCGACCCGTCTTTAGTAACATGGTTCAGTGTAAAGTCATAGTAACCATAGTAACTGTGTCTAACACCAAGGGGAACCCTGAGGAACCACCCTCGATGGATTCCACTCGATGTAATAATCAAGGTGAACGTAAGAAGAACCACCCTCGAGGTTCACTCTTGAGGGGTTGCACGACAGAGTCGTATCGGAAGTGGTTAAGGAGGAAATCACCCTCGATGACCATGACTGAATAGCTACACTACAGAGATTTCATCAGGAGTGATGTATGAGGTGTCACCCTTGACACTCGATAGTAACTCAGCAGAGTCATACAACTAGGGGGGTGATGTGCGGTGTCGGGGCCTGGACGTCGATCACGTTGATCGAGTCATCGAACATAAAGCGGGGCAATAAGGACAAGGTGGGGGTCACTGATGTATCACTAACCAACCTATACTAAGCAGTTTAGGATAAGCAGGTAAGGTAGCAATGAGCAGATTATAAAAGCAGGCTATGCATCCGAATAGGAGAAAACAATAATAGTAGCAAAATCTAATGCAAGCATGAGAGAATGGAATGGGCGATATCGGGATGATCAAGGGGGGGGGGGCTTGCCTGGAAGCTTTGCTAAAAAGGAAGAAGTGTCATCGTTGACGTAGTCGATCGCAGGGGCGGCATCGGTCTCGGGGTCTACCGGAGAGAAGAGAGGGAAGAAACAATAAATATAAAGCAAACGTAGCATCACAAAGCATAACATGGCAATATGTTGTGCCGGGTGTGACCTAACATAAAGCTACACGATTTAGGTGAAGGGGGGAATCAACCGGGAATGTTTTCCCGGTTCCGGACCTGTGTCAAACAGATGACCGGAAGGAGAATGTTCCATGTTCAGCTAGTTAGAGGCACCTCACAGGTAAACGGTCCGCGTGTTCGGATTCGTCTCATCGTTCTGAGCAACTTTCATGTAGAAAACATTTTCATCCGAGTTACGGTTTAATTTCTATGCAATTTCAAAGTTTTATTAAAATTCTGAAATTAATACGAATTCAAAAATAAAGATTAAATTGCTACATGCACACACAAAGTGTACACAGCAAAGCAGCATAGAAGCTGACAGTGGGCCCCGTTGACTGCCCAGTCAGCAGTCAACGTTGACCCGTTGATTGGTCAACCAGTGATTAATTTCGGTGGGTCCTGCGTGTCGTTGTCTATGGTTAACTAGACTTTAGTTAAATTAGATTAGCTAATAGTGGGGGCCACTGTGATTGGCTAGTAGTTAAACTAATTAGTAATTAGCCCCAAAGATAAAATGCACGGCTGGCCGGCGGCGGCTGTGCGTACACACGTAACACGGGCTTGGACATTGCCACGGCCATGGCCACTAGCAGCAACTAGCATCGGGTGGAACAACAACAAGCAGCGGCAGTAGTGGGCGGCTTCAGCACAGAGCAGCAGCCGACTGCGAGCAGCACACACATGCGGGCAACAGCGAGCGGGGACAGCAGCCGCGGGCGGCGTTGTGCGCGGCCGGAGCTGACGCACGCAGGGACAGGGCGACCAGGGGGCGCGCGGGAACACGCACGGGGGCGAGGCCAAGCATAGACGGGCGGGCGTGGAGGCGTGCGGGCACGTGCGAGGGCCCGATTAGGGGCACGAACGGACCAACTCCGGCCATGGCGACTGGTTCTCGTGGGGCGATGCAGACGGCGACAAATCGAAGGGGAAAAGCAGGGGAATTGGGAGAGGATCTCATTGCGAGCCCAATGGCGAGGCCGGGGAGGCCGAGGACGGAGTGAAGGCGACGAATTCGTCGATGGCGTCGCGGTGGCCGGAGGTTGAAGATGACATCGATGTCGACGACAGAGAGCTCCCAGGCTCGAGCCGAAGGGCGGGGCCGATGTGGACGATGACGGCGGTCCTCCTAGGTGTCTAACTATGGCGAGGGTTGGCCAGTGGTCTTTGCAACGACGAGCCGGCGGCGACGATGGCGTTCGGTTGAGGTCGGACGCGGGCGGGGAGGAGACCAACGACGCAGGGGGTAGGGGGAGAAGTGGGCGGCATTTGGGCGAGCGGGGAGGGCTCGACGCAGCTACATAGGGCAAGGGAGCCGGGGATGCTCGACGCGTGTGGCACCAGCCATGGAGACGGCGCCACGGCTGCCCTGGCTGCTCCTGTAGCTGGTAGGAGAGTATTGGGGTGGGTTGGGCCAAAACTATTACCTTAAGGCCCAGAGGCATAGTGATAGGTTTTCCTTTTTTAATTTACTTTACTGTTTTGTCTTTGCTCCTGTTTTGCATTATTTTGGGCTACTAAATGATTTTTGTAAAATATAAAACTTGTAACATAATTACTTGGCAATATATTGAGTTGGCTCAAAAAGGTTGAGGCTGGTTGGAATCCATTTAAATTTCGTTTAAATTGAAAAGGGTTAAATGTTGCTGTTTTGACACTGTTTTAACAAGGTTAGGGGCAATTTAATACTTCAAATAATATTGGTTTCTACATGACAATTACTTAGTAATTATTTTCAACCTAACCAATTTTTTGTATGTTTAAAGAAACAATAAATTTGACTTGAGAATTTAATTGGAATTTGACTTCAGAGTTGATCAAGTGATAGCTAGCTCAGTAAAGCATGGTTACATGGCATCATTAGGGTGAGGTTACCGCGGCATGACATTGGGGGTGTTACAAATCTCCTCCACTACAAGAAATCTCGTCCCGAGATTTAAGAGGTGGAGTAAGGGAAAAGATTTGGTTACGAAATTCTAACGGATCTTCTTGTTCTTGTTGATCTCATTGAAGAGGTCGATCCATTTCATTAATGTCTTCATTTCTCTACTTTAGGTCATCTTGATGAAGTCGTCATCCTTTCTTCAGGAAGTCCATCGTACTTACGAAAAGGATAAGGGGTAGTTTCGAAGGAACATACCTCTACAAGGTTGCCTATCTGGTAGATAACACCAAGGAAGGTGGCGGAAAGTAACTCTCGAATTGAAAGTTAAGAAAATACCAAGATCAAAGTAGGAAGGTTACAGGAGAAGTTTCGAACGGGCAGGCAATCGCTCGATGCCTAATTAGAAGGTGAAAAGGGTTCAGAGCAACGAAATAAATATTCCGTTTGATACCAGAGTAGATCATCTCTAGGAAGGTGGCTTGTGAATTACATACGAAGCTAGTTTGAGGAATAACCTTGGCAACAAGGGTGTACAGGAGAGTCAGGTTTTGATCCTGTGGAACTATGGGTTATGGGCCCACCATGTGGGTTAAAAGTAGGAAGGGCGCATACATCTTGCACGGTCATGATAGCATGGCATGTCAGAGGATAGACTGTGAGTTATGTTGGCAACAACATTGGTACCAAGGGCGAGGGATGAAGAGAACCATTTTCCTGCTCGTTGAACGAGGCGGACCAATAGGCGAGGTTCTTGTCCATCGGTGGCTACCAGAATGTCATCAACTGTAGTAACAATGTCTTACTACAGAGTTGTACATCGAGGTGCTTATTTAAGCAGGGATTTATCTCTGCTCAGCCAAGTTAGATTACAAGAAAGGTTAAAAAAACAATGGGAAGGAAAATGTGATTATTATGATAATCAGACCAATGGAAAGGAAAGGTGTTTATACCCAAGTATTAGAGTATAACTTTCCAAGGAAAGGCCGAGCATGATATACATGATAGGGCTCCAAGTATGAAACCATTTAGACAAATGGGCAAGGAATTTATGAGGTTTGCCCATACAACGGTGTTTGGATAATTGATCAAGAAACAGTTAGCATTGCGCTTCCAATGTTCTTGTTGATGTTAGGTATCACAGTCATACTTTTGGATAGGATTGACATGGTCATCAGGGAAAGGTCGGACCTTGGGAACACAAGGATCCATCGGGAATTTTTAGAACATCTCATGCAATTTTATCAGGGAAAGATGAGGAGGTGGTCGATGGGTTCAGCAGCAATCCATCAACATGTCAATAAGGAAGTATTTCCAAAATTTATATGAACAAGTTTTGTTTTTTTTGGGGGGGACAAGAATGTTCTCAATGATAACACAAATCATCAAGGGGCAAGGATGGTATTTCTCATCATGAATTCGATTGATATCCTGGAACAACTCAGAATGTTTATGACGATCATGACGCATTTGTCGAGAGATTTCTTGAAGATGTAATAGATCGGCAATGACATCAGGTCAAAGGAATGATGAAGCAAAAGTTTATTGGAACCAGGGGTACGACACAAACTCGAAATCAAGCTTGCCGTTCAAGGCAAAATGATATGACAAGGATGATCGACGTAATATTAGCTCATCATCGAAAACTGTGCTTTGGAAAGAAGGACTAGATAGCACAATCAAAATTAGTATTAAACTTCCCAACCATAAAGTACTAGGAGTATTGCATAACAATGTGGATTCGATTCACTATTCGGTGTTCTTGAGTGACTAATAATTTAGAACTCGGGGAAATCTGAAATCAGTGAGAAGCAATACTAGATGAACACTCATAGGAAGCAACATAATTCATTGATATTCTCGAGATACCCGAGGGTAATACTCGAAGGAACATCAAAATACAGGTTGAGGATATGTATTGATCTCCAGAAGACAAGAACTTTAACTTGTCTGAGGGATGGGATCAAAGAAGAAAAATATGGTCGAAACCACGATTGCAAAAGACCAAGTCACATATACGAGATCAATATATACCATGGGGACAATCATTGTTACGAGAAGCTGCCAAGATAAGATCTACATCGTTTCCATGGGCATGAACACAAAGTTCAAGGTTGACTCCTACTTCTCCAATTCATAACCTTTCATTCACTTATCGCGCTCAATGAAGTTGTAGTGTTGAAATTTTATCTAGCAAAGTGTTAGAAGAGTATGACTCGTGAAAACTCTTGGGTTCACACGGATTAGGAAGGCATAGGTTGAACCCATAGGGGCATATTAGGTACATATACCGCGAATTTCAAGAATAATTGACGCAAGTTCGAAGGTAGAGTATGGCTGACAAAAGTAGAGGATACAAATTTACCAAAGGCATTATGTATCAGGGGAAGACCTCACAAGGTTAGTGGATATGAAGGACACTTTCGGATAATAATCTACCAAAGGATCTGACGGTCCACAAGGATCTGATGTGAGTAACGATACTCAACGAGAATAAGGAAGAATGCAAAGGCATCAAATTATAGAAATTTTAGGATAATTTCAAAGCTTAAATGCAAAGGAATTACGATATCCAGATCGGTGTATCAGAATCAGATGCTATGATTAGGTGTGAGTATGTTGAATAGGATTAGATGGGAAATCAATCAAGGTTTGATTTGCCGAGAACCAGCTCATGTCCGGAATGACGTCTAAGTGGGAAGAACAATTTCCAGGGAACAACTGATGATTGCGTGCATTCACACACATGTTGAATCGACAGGATAAGGACGGCAATCACAAAGGATTTTAATGAATATTGCTAGAGATATGGGATTATTCAAAATGCAAGCAGGTAAGGAAGAACAAGAGCAATAGGCTACTAAGGATTTTTAGAAGATCGAATAGTATTTCAAAGAATTTTGTGAAACACAAGAATAACTAGGGATGAGCGAATACTCGATAAGTGCGAGGAGTTATCCGTTGGGGTATTCATGTGGTAAAGACTGCAAGGCAGTAAGCTCAAAAGATTCTGGAGGCAACAACTGTCGGATTTCGGGTTCCGGCAGACCCTTGAGGTTCTAACACTGGGGTGCGCGCGAAGATTTCGCCTCTTACCTACCTGCACCCCTCCGCCATGCTAGGATCTAAACTCAGAGAAGAACAACACAAGAGACACATGGTTTATACTGGTTCGGGCCACCGTTGTGGTGTAATACCCTACTCTAGTGTGTGGTGTGTGGATTGCCTCTTGGGCTGATGACGATGAACAATACAAGGAAGAACAGCCTCGCGAGGGTCTGTTCTTGGCTGAGGTGATGAACTGCTGGGAGGAGTTCAGCCACCTTTCTCTCTCTCTCTGCTTTCCTCCGACCGACCGACCGACCCCCTTGCTGTGTGGGTGACTGGTCCTATTTATAGAGGCCCTGGTCCTCTTCCCAAATATTGAGCGGGAAGGGAGCCAACAATGGCAGGCTAATTTGAAGGGGGACAGCAAGTATCAGCTATCCTGACAAAAGTAGTCTTCGTCTGCACAAAGCTCTGGTGATGACGCCGTCTTGGGCTCCACGGTGACCTCTGTCTCGTAGTCCTCCTGGTCTTGGTCTCGTTGCATCGAAATGGCAACCTTTGCCTGATGCCTCGGTACTCCGCGGCTGCGCTTGCCCCCTTTGCACCAAAGATGAAAGGAGGACGCTGCGCGGGCTGGCACCCACCTGGCGCCCTGAGTTGTCATGGCTTGCGTCATGGGCACCTCGTGAGGTACCCCGCCTTGATCTCTCCGCCTCCTCGTGAGCCAGCCTGACGAGGACATGCCTGAGGAAGCTTCGCATCGTCCGCCCCGCGAGGCTTGGCCCCTCGTGAGGGTCTTGGGTTTGTGTTGGTGAAGATGGGCCGTGCTGAGCCCCCCTTTGAGCCACGCCGCAGGCCGCAGGCAGGCAAGTCTGGGGACCCCCGTTCCCAGAACGCCGACAGTAGTCCCCGGGCCCAAGGCGCGCCCGGACTTGGCCGTGCAGGGAGGCGAAAGGGCAAGAGCGAAGCGCCGCGGGCCCTAACAGCCTGCGGCCTTGGGCGCCGCGTGGCGGTTGACTGGACGTGGGCGCCTCAGCAACCGCGCGAGTTGATAAAGGAGTGGCATCCGCCTAGGCCCTGCTTCTCGCTTTCTCCGGTTGCTGCTTAGATCCCCTTTCTTGAGCCTCTCCTTCCTTCCTCCGAGATTTCCAGATCTGCTCTGGCCGCGTGGCCTAGGGAGCCATGGTGCCTCGTCAGCCCCCGGCCGCAGCTTGGTACTCGTCTGCCCTGGACCCGCCGAACGTGTCGGAGGCGGGCCTTGCCCGATTGCGCCGGATGGCGACGGCGTGGGGCATCGACGGGGAGAAGGTGTTCAAGGACGGCTCCACCACCCCTGAGGGTCAAAGGAGCACCTTCTATCCGCTCTTCGTAAGTGCCATTGTTGCTGGCCTGGTGCCTCCCTTCTCCGAGTTCTTCCTCTCTGTCCTCCGCCATTACAAGCTACAGGCTCTGCATCTCCATCCCAACTTTATCCTCCTCCTGGCAATCTTTGCTTATTATTGCGAAGCACATGTTGGGGTGCAGCCCTCAGTGGCCTTGCTGCGCCACTACTTCTACCTTCGGACCTCTCGTGGGACCGCTTCCGCGTGCACGAGCTTTGTCACGTCCGGCGGCGCCATTGCCATCTCGAACTCTGGGAAGAGGATTGAGGGCTTCAGGAGCAAGTGGATCTTGGTGGATGCTGGGCGCATTCACCCTCGGCTGATCCTGCCCACGGAGTAGCCCACGAGCTCCAGCGACTGGGGTCGAGCGGAGCTCGCGGATCCCCGCGCGAAGATGGTGTTGGAGAAGATGGACGCGGATCTAAGGCTGACCGACATGGCGGCGGCGAAGCTAACCGGCGCGTCGCTGCTGAGGGAGTTCCTGGAGCACCGGCTGGCTCCGCTTCGGCAGTACTCGCTGATGGGTTTTGTAGTAATTTCAAAAAAATTCCTACGCACACGCAAGATCATGGTGATGCATAGCAATGAGAGGGGGAGAGTGTGATCTATGTACCCTTGTAGATCGACAACGGAAGCGTTAACTTGGTTGATGTAGTCGTACGTCTCCACGGCCCAACCGATCAAGCACCGAAACTACGGCACCTCTGAGTTCTAGCACACGTTCAGCTCGATGACGATCCCCGGACTCCGATCCAGCAAAGTGTCGGGGAAGAGTTCCGTCAGCACGACGGCATGGTGACGATCTTGATGTACTACTGTCGCAGGGCTTCGCCTAAGCACCGCTACAATATTATCGAGGACTATGGTGGAAGGGGGCACCGCACACGGCTAAGAATATGATCACGTGGATCAACTTGTGTCTCTAGGGGGTGCCCCTGCCTCCGTATATAAAGGTTCAAGGGAGGGGGCCGGCCGGCCAGGAGAGGCGCGCCAGGAGGAGTCCTACTGCCTCTGGGAGTAGGACTCCCCCCCTTTCCTAGTTGGAATACGATTCGTGAGGTGGGAAAAGAGAGAGAGAGAAGGAGGGTGGCGCCGGCCCCCTCTCTCCTTGTCCTATTCGAACTAGGGGTGGAGGGGCGCGCGGCCCAGCCCTGGCTGCCTCTTCTCTTCTTCCACTAAGGCCCACTAAGGCCCATATACCTCCCGGGGGGTTCCGGTAACCTCCCGGTACTCCGGTAAAATCCCGATTTCACCCGGAACACTTCTGATATCCAAACATAGGCTTCCAATATATCAATCTCTATGTCTCGACCATTTTGAGACTCCTCGTCATGTCCGTGATCACATCCGGGACTCCGAACAACCTTCGGTACATCAAAATTCATAAACTCATAATATAACTATCATCGTAACCTTAAGCGTGCGGACCCTACGGGTTCGAGAACAATGTAGACATGACCGAGACACGTCTCCGGTCAATAACCAATAGCGGAACCTGGATGCTCATATTGGCTCCTACATATTCTACGAAGATCTTTTATCGGTCAGACCGCATAACAACATACGTTGTTCCCTTTGTCATCGGTATGTTACTTGCCCGAGATTCGATCGTCGGTATCCCATACCTAGTTCAATCTCGTTACCGGCAAGTCTCTTTACTTGTTCTGTAATACATCATCCCGCAACTAACTCATTAGTTGCAATGCTTGCAAGGCTTAAGTGATGTGCATTACCGAGAGGGCCTAGAGATACCTCTCCGACAATCGGAGTGACAAATCCTAATCTTGAAATACGCCAACCCAACATGTACCTTTGGAGACACCTGTAGAGCTCCTTTATAATCACCCAGTTACGTTGTGACGTTTGGTAGCACACAAAGTGTTCCTCTGGAAAACGGGAGTTGCATAATCTCATAGTCATAGGAACATGTATAAGTCATGAAGAAAGCAATAGCAACATACTAAATGATCGGGTGCTAAGCTAATGGAATGGGTCATGTCAATCAGATCATTCAACTAATGATGTGATCCTGTTAATCAAATGACAACTCTTTGTCCATGGTTTAGGAAACATAACCATCTTTGATTGACAACCTAGTCTAGTAGAGGCATACTAGTGACACTCTGTTTGTCTATGTATTCACACATGTATTATGTTTCCGGTTTAATACAATTCTAGCATGAATAAGAAACTTTTATCATGATATATAAGGAAATAAATAATAACTTTATTATTGCCTCTAGGGCATATTTCCTTCACTCGCTTCCAATGTGGAGGCCCTGTCCGAACTCCGCGGCCTTGGCCGACGGAGACCTGGCTGCGGTTCTCCAATCTCTGGTTGGGGGCAATGTGGCGAGGCTGGAGGGCGCTCCTACGCCCTTGTTCCTCCGCAACGACTGGGAGCGAGTGGTGAAGTCCATGCCCGTCTTCAACGGGGATGGGCCAGTGCCCCTGGGAGCTCCCGAGGAACCGGTGGACGTGCCCTCCGGCGACTCCAGCGAAGAAGAAGAGGGAGGGGAGCGCGGAAGAGGGCCTGACTCCGAGGTGACTGACGGAGAGTCGAGGGCTCCCCTCCCCTGGCGCAGGTCCCGCGTTCTCCGCCTCTCTCCGAATGATGACGACAAGGATGACGACGAAGACAACGACGAGCAGGATGGCGGGGGCTCGCCCCTGATCCCGAAGAAGGATAGGACCGGGCTGATCTCCCGCGGGTCTCCCCCGGCTCCGGCGCGAACCGCAGACGCACCTTCTGCCTCCAAGCTTCCCGAAGTTGACCCTTCCAGCCGGCTTTCGGGCTTTAAATTTTGCCGGAGGCCGCTTGAGCTCGCTGGCGACGTCCCGTAAGCATTCGGTTCTTGTCTTTGTCTCTTGCTCTGCTTCTGAGGCTTGACGTCTGCATCTTTGGATAGGTTGGCGCCCGCAGCAAAGAAGCCGAAGGGGGCTCCCGAGGTTCCATCCGTGGCGGTGCTTCTGCCCGTGAAGGAAGGTGACCGCGACACACAGGCTTCTCCTGCCCGGTCGTCCTCGCGAGGATTGGCTGAGCCGGCTGGGGCGAGCTCAGCCCCCATGGCCCAAGCGGCTCCCGAGGTGCTCTTGCCTGCCGCCGCCACTACAGCTGTCGGGGCACGGCAGACTCCGCCTCAGGATGCTGCGGCTGCGCTGCCGCCTTCTCCTCCTACTCCACCGGCCGCTGTCTCTTTGACTCCTTCTGCCGTTTTGGATCGTGCTGTTGCTGAGCTGGACCGACTGCGGCAGGATCTTTTTGGCGCCGACCCCCGCTTGGTGACCGGACGTTTGGAGCTCGCTTCTGGATGGGTTTGCTCCGACGCCTCGATTCGGGCGGCGCTGGTCCAGGCCTCGACGGCATGCGATGAGGAGAAGCAGGCCGTCTTGGAGGCGAAGGCTACCCGTGATGCAGCCTTGGGGGAGGTGGTCGACGTCCACGGTCGCTGCAAGGCGCTGGAGCACGAGCTGCAAGGCCTGCGGGATCGGCTCGCGAAAGAGGTCCGCCTTCACCAGGAGCAGGAAGAAGGCGTGAAGGCTCGCGAGGCAGCCGTCGAGGGCCAGGAGGCCAAGCTGAGGAAGCGCCGCGACCGCCTAGGCGCATTGGAGCAGGAGTTGGGGGCGAGGAAGGCCGAGCTGGACGGCAAGGCCCTGGTTCTTGCCGAGGACCGCGCGGCCTTCACAGAGTTGGAGGCGAAGGCTCGCTCCTCGCTGAGGACGCTTTATGACAGCGGCCTGGAGAGCCCGCTGGCCGCCAAGGACAGCCCTGCCAAGCTGCTTCCCTTCCTGGTTCATGCTCTTAAAGATGTCGCCCTTGGCCTTGGCCCCACGGCCGAGACCGAGGCACGTGTCCTGTCTTCTGCAGCACTAACGCGGGTCCTCACCCACATCTACCTTCGCGATCCCGGTGTCGACCTCGACAGCCTGCTGGAGCCAGTGAGCGGTGAGCGTGTCGCTGCCGCTGCCGAGGCCGTGAAGGGTCGTGTGGAGGCTCAGCTGGGGAAGTTCCGGGCCTTCAGCACCAAGCCGGAGCAAGGCGCTGCCGACCCTGCTGCTCCGTGAGGCGAACCCGCTCCGCGCTGCTCCCCCGCTACCAAGTGACTCCGTCGTGGCTCCTGTCCTGCTTTTAATTCCTGCACGCGTATCATGCCTCGGGGAGGCATTTAAACTTGCGTTTGGCATTGAAATAATAGTGTGGACTGTAATATTTGCTTTTGAATTCCTTGAAATTAGCGCTTTTCCTTCCTACTTGCTTACGTTCTACGCCGGCAGAGCCCGGCCCCGCGCGTACTTCACCCAGCAATAGTCCCGACCGGAAACCAGGACGGGACCAAGGAGTGAGGGGCTACGTGACAAGTTAGGCTCCTGAGTCGCGATGCTCAGGAGTCCCCCTTGGCGCACGAATAGCAAGTAGGGAGGTGTGATGCGGGTGGATCCACTGTTCTATGTCTGCAGAGCCCGGCCGCGCGCGTGCCTCACCCAGCGATGGTCCCGACCAGAAACCAGGACAGGGCCACAGAGTGAGGGGCTACGTGACCAGTTAGGCTCCTGAGTCGCGATGCTCAGGAGTCCCCCTTGACGCTCAAATGGCCTTCGTACCTTGGCTCCGCTCGGGGAGAGACGTGCGACGAACCAGGCCTGGGGGGGACCTAGCCGGGCGGCGCGCGTCTGGGTGTGACCCAGGCACAACCCCCGTGCCCAGCCCCCTCGCGCGGCACTCCCGAGGGGAGGCGTTACGATGAGGCTAGACACTGAGCTCTGGGCTCCCTGAGGTTGATGCGGCCCGGGGGCCACCCTTAGTTGTTTATCACCAGCGCGGAGCATAGTGCTACCGTATGTGTACGGGCATAGCCGCTCCTCGGCAGTGTCGTCAGCCAGCGCGGAGCATGGTGCTTCCACTGGTACGTGGGAGGGGGCCCCCCTCCCTGAGGAGACCCCGGGGCGTGTACAGCCCCGCCCTGACACGTGGCTGGCACGGTAGGGCCTGGCGAGGTGTATCTGGGCACCCGTGAGCCAGCGCAGGACTCATGGGGCCCTACCTCTAGGCGGGTTGCGCCTGGCATTGGGCCTTATCTTGTGATGTGTCCCTGCAAATTTGGTTAGATGTCGGCACTCTACGTCCTCGGGTCCCGGCCCTCGAGCTGGTCTCAGCCGTCGCTGGTATGCCAGGTCGCGATGCCATGGACAAGGCCAGAGGGTGAGGGCTGGAGAGCCAGTAAGAGCCCTGAGTCGCGATGCTCAGGTGCCTCCCCTTTAACGTGCAAGTGATCGGCATGGAGGAGAAGAGGTGCCGTGGGCCGGCGTCAAATAATCAAGCGTGGTGGGTCTAATGCATGATCGGAAATAAACGCAAATGGGATATAGGCCACTGGGCCTGGCCCGAGCGGCTTGAGGATCACGCAGCCTGAGGGGCGCCCCCAACAAGGTAAGCTAACAACATGGAATAAAGGGATACACGCCGCAGGGACGGACCCACGCGGCCTGGGAATAATGCAGCCCTGGGGGTGCTCCCAGCTGGAAGTAAAACTCGAAAGATGTCACCTGATGATGTTGAGGACAAAGGGGTGTTGGTGTAGCAGGCTCGGGGGGCTGCAGGAGCCGATCCTCACGAGCCCCTAGGCCCAGGGGCGTCGGGAGGCTCCGGAGGCGCTGGCGGCTCCTCGCGGGTCATCTTCATCTCTGCCAGGGCTGCGGAACGCCTGGCCTCTCGTGCCTCCGTGATGCTCCTCATGAGGCGCTGGTACGCGTCAGCCGCGTTCGGCAAGCCGCAAGGCATGCGAACGTAGCTGTGGGGTGGACCTCCGTAGCGCCCCACTCGCGAGAGCCAGAGGCGCTCCAGAGAGACGACTCGGTTGAGCCCTGGTATGTCGATGCAAACGCGCAGCCCACCATCCTCGCCTAGATGGGGGGCCACTGCTGGTAGGCGGCGGGCACCTCTCATGACTCTTGACTCCTGTAGCTCCTGAATGGCCTTGCCGACGAACTCCTGTGGGTCTGGATCTCCTTGCCTTGCTCCTTCTTGAGGGGAACGTGCTTCAAAACACGCCTCCATGTGGTGCCCAAGCGCCTCCCTCGTGACCCTAGCTAGGTCGGTGGCCCTCCAGGGGAGAGCCCCCGAGCCCTGCCTGGGGAGGGCGCCAGGCGCGCTTTCCTATGCGATGGAAGGAGGTTCCCCCTGGGCAGGCGCGGGCCCTGAGGGGCCTGCCTCCTGAGGGGCCGGGCCGGATGATGTCTTCTTCTTCTTGGGGGCGGTCTCGGGAAGCCTCCTGCTTCCGCGATCCGGGTCTTCCAGTGATGCGGCCTGAAAGGCTCGTTCCAGGGAACACACCGCGTCCTTCTCTTCATAGGGCACCGTGATGACTCCGCCACTTCCTGGCATCTTGAGGACGTTGTAGCCGTGGTGAGTTACGGCCATGAACTTGGCCAGCGCTGGGTACCCAAGGATGGCGTTGTACGGCAGGCGAATGTGAGCGACGTCGAAGTCGATGAGCTTGGTGCGGTAGTTGTCGCGTGCCCCGAAGGTGACAGGGAGGCGGACCTGCCCAATCGGGACCGTGGAGCCGTCAGTGATACCGAAGAAGGGCTTGGTTGGCTGAAGCTGGCTGTAGGGCACTTGGAGGTTGTTGAACGTCTCCACGGACAGGACGTTGAGCCCTGCCCCGCCATCAATGAGGGTCTTGGTGACCACCACGTTGCTGATGATCGGGGAACAAAGCATCGGGAGGACTCCAGCTATTGCTGCACACTTGAGCTGATCTGCTGAGCTGAACGTGATGGCGCACGCCGACCACCTGAGAGGGCGTGTGGCTTCGAGTCTGGGGAGTACTGCGTTCACTTCGCGGGCGAACTGCTTGAAGCTGCGCTAAGAGGCTGGGGCTTGTGCTCCGCCCAAGATGCAGGCGATCGCGCGCGGCTCCTGAAAGCCCCCAGCCTCCTCGTCCTGATGGCAGTCATCGTTTCTCCTTGGCTGCAGCGGCAGCGGTGGGAGGCCTGCATTGCCTAGCGGGCGATCCTCGCGAGGCTGATCCCTCCAGTCTCCCTCGCGAGGCTGACCCCTCCATCCTCTCTCGCGAGGCGGGTCTTGCCAGCGATCCTCGTGAGGTTGGTCGTGCCACCCTTGGCGCGGCCCACGGTCTTCCCAGCGTCCTGCATTTCTTCCTCCTCCTCGACCATAGCCCTGGTCACCGCGGTCGGGGCGACGGCCGATCCTTCCTTCACGCACGGCTCGGAGTTCTTGGCATTCGTTGGTGTTGTGGGTGTGGAGGTCGTGGTACACGCAGCACCGGCTGCCCTTGGGAGGTTCGGGCTGATCTCTGCCCCACTTAGTGTCTGGTTCTGTCGCGAGCACTGCAGCCCCCTTGCGCTTCACATCCTTGGCCTTGAGCCTCTTCTCTTCTGGGTCTGCGGCAGGCAGCTCGAGGAGGGAGAGACGCCCCTCCTCAGCCCTGGCGCACTTGTTTGCCAAGTTGAACAGCTCCAAGGAAGTGCACAGGTCTTCATGCATCGCCAGCTCCTCCTCCATCTTGACGTCGTGCACGCCGTCGGAGAAAGCTGAGATGATGGCCTCCTCAGTCACCTTGGGGATCTTGAGGGGTGTGTTGTTGAAGCGCTGGATGTACTTCTGCAAGGTCTCCCCGGGTTGTTGCTTGATGCGGCGCATGTCGCTCACGACGGGTGGCCGGTCGCGAGTGCCTTGGAAGTTGGCGATGAAGCGGGTGCGCATCTCTTCCTAGGAGGAGATTGTGCCTGGAGCCAGGTTCAGGAGCCAGGTGCGGGCCCCGTCCTTGAGCGCCATGGGAAACCAGTTCGCCATGACCTTCTTGTCTCCGTTGGCAGCTTCGATGCCCAGCTCGTAGAGCTGGAGGAACTCCGCAGGGTCGGCCGTGCCGTCGTAGCGAGGAGGCAAGTCTGGTTTGAACTTGCCGGGCCACGCGACGCTGCGTAGTTCGGTGGTGTAGGTGCGGCAGCCTGCTGTGGCCACGGGAGGCCTTAGGTGACAGAGAGCCTGGTCTTACATGTCCCCACGCGCTGGAGCAGGGGGATGGTCGCGACGTGCTGGAGCAGGGAGCGCCCGGGCAGCTTCTGGCGGGCACGGGACTTCTTGGCAGCTCTGTTCTTGCTGCGCTGGCACCTGATGGAGCGGGTTCCGCCCAGGGGCCATGCACCTTGGAGCCATGGCGTCTTCTTGAGGAGGAGGCGGCCGGGGCGCCGCCGGAGCCTCTTTGCCCGGGCGGGGCGGGGTGCGGTGCAGCAGAACGGATGGCGCGGAAGAGCCCCCTGCAGCGCGGACAAGCTCGGCGACGCGGTCGAGCCATTCTTCGTAGACGTCGTCGATGGGACGGTAGCGCAGGAGCTCGTTTGCCGCGATGAGTGCAGCCCGAGCCTCCATGGGCGCACGGAGCGCGCGGGACGAAGATCCAGCTGGGGCGAGCGAGGGGGTTGCGGTGCGGCCGTCTTGCCGCACGGACGGATGCTGGGATGATGCTTGCCGCTCGTCCCCTGCCGGGCCGGTGGCGGCATTGATGGCAGCTGACGAGGAACGGCGTGGATGCCCGCCGACAGGGGCCGTCTGGGCGACGCGGGAAGCGAGTGTGGCCCGGCGCTCGGCGCGGGCCCGACGAGCGTCAGACATGGGTGTGACGGTCGGAAGAGAATGGGGCGGTGGAAGACGAATTCCGGCGCACCCCTACCTGGCGCGCCAAATGTCGGATTTCGGGTTCCCGCAGACCCTTGAGGTTCAAACACTGGGGTGCGCGCGGAGATTTCGCCTCCTACCTACCTGCACCCCTCCGCCATGCTAGGATCTAAATTCAGGGAAGAACAACACAAGAGACACAAGGTTTATACTGGTTCGGGCCACCGTTGTGGTGTAATACCCTACTCCAGTGTGTGGTGTGTGGATTGCCTCTTGGGCTGATGACGCAATACAAGGAAGAACAGCCTCGCGAGGGTCTGTTCTTGGCTGAGGCGATGAACTGCTGGGAGGAGTTGAGTCACCTTTCTCTCTCTTTCTCTGCTTTCCTCCGACCGACCGACCGACCCCCTTGTTGTGTGGGTGGCTGGTCCTATTTATAGAGGCCCTGGTCCTCTTCCCAAATATTGAGCAGGAAGGGAGCCAACAATAGCGGGCTAATTTGAAGGGGGACAACAAGTATCAGCTATCCTGACAAAAGTAGTCTTCGCCTGCGCAAAGCTCTGGTGATGACGCCGTCTTGGGCTCCACGGTGACCTCCGTCTCGTAGTCCTCCTGGTCTTGGTCTCGTTGCACCGAAATGGCAACCTTTGCCTGATGCCTCGGTACTCCGCGGCTGCGCTTGCCCCCTTTGCACCAAAGAGGAAAGGAGGACGCTGCGCGGGCTGGCACCCGCCTGGCGCCCTGAGTTGTCATGGCTTGCGTCATGGGCATCTTGTGAGGTACCCCGCCTTGATCTCTCCGCCTCCTCGTGAGCCAGCCTGACGAGGCCGTGCCTGAGGAAGCTTCGCATCATCCGCCCCGCGAGGCTTGGCCCCTCGCGAGGGTCTTGGGTTTGTGTTGGTGAAGATGGGCCGTGCTGGGCCCCCCTTTGAGCCACGCCGCAGGCCGCAGGCGGGCAAGTCTGGGGACCCCCATTCCCAGAATGCCGACAACAACGAGTATTTCGGGGCATCTTAAAATAACAGGAGCAACTGGGGATGAAGGTACAAGCGGCAAGGATTTTATTTACGGGGATTATCGATGGTCAGGAACTACAAGGTAGTTGACACAGTGTCTCGAGAAACATCAAGGAGTATCTGCAGAATCTTGTGGTGAAGCAAGCGATCATCGATAATGTCGGGGCTCTCCGGGAGGAAGTGGGTACGAGAGCCTAATGTCAGAGTTAGTAAAATGTTTAACCTGAATAGACGAGAGATCAGAGTCCCAGAGTATAGACGAGAAATTGAAGATCCTAATACCACCCAATGGCGATGTGGGCCCATAAGACACACAACCATGTTAGTAAAAGTTTTTGTAGTGACTAGACTCAACTTCGGCCAAGGAGTTGGAAAGGGGGCTACCTACAGGCAGTCGGCTCTGATACCAACTTGTGACGCCCTCGATTCAATCATACACTAATCATACACGCAAATGTGTACAATCAAGATCAAGGTGTTGGGGAACGTAGCAGAAATTCAAAAATTTTCCTACGTAACACCAACATCTATCTATGGAGAGACCAGCAACGAGTAGAAAGGAGAGTGCATCTACATACCCTTGTAGATCGCTAAGCGGAAGCGTTCAAGTGAACGGGGTTGATGGAGTCGTACTCGTCGTGATTCAGATCACCGATGATCAAGTGCCGAACGGACAGCACCTCCGCGTTCAACACACGTACAGCCCGGTGACGTCTCCCACGCCTTGATCCAGCAAGGAGAGAGGGAGAGGATGAGGAAGACTCCATCCAACAGCAGCACAACGGTGTGGTGGTGGTGGAGGAGCGTGGCAATCCCGCAGGGCTTCGCCAAGCACCACGGGAGAGGAGAAGAACTTGGGAGAGAGGGAGGGGCTGCACCAAAGGCATAAGGTGTGTTTGGGAGGCCCTCCTACCCCACTATATATAGGGATCCCAAGGGGGGGTGCGCCAGCCCCTAGGAGATCCAATCTCCAAGGGGGCGGCGGCCAGGGGAGGAGTCCTCCCCCCCCAAGGCACCTAGGAGGTGCCTTCCCCTGCTGGGACTCTTCCTTTAGGGTTTCCCCAGGCGCATGGGCCTCTTGGGGCTGGTGCCCTTGGCCCATGTAGGCCAAGGCGCACCCCCTACAGACCATGTGCCCCCCCGGGGCAGGTGGCCCCACCCGGTGGGCCCCCGGGACCCTTCCGGTGGTCCCGGTACAATACCGATGACCCCGAAACTTGTCCCGATGGCCGAAACAGGACTTCCTATATATAAATCTTTACCTCCGGACCATTACGGAACTCCTCGTGACGTCCGGGATCTCATCCGGGACTCCGAACAACATTCGGTAACCACATACAAGCTTCCTTTATAACCCTAGCGTCATCGAACCTTAAGTGTGTAGACCCTACGGGTTCGGGAGACATGCAGACATGACCGAGACGTTCTCCGGTCAATAACCAACAGCGGGATCTGGATACCCATGTTGGCTCCCACATGTTCCACGATGATCTCATCGGATGAACCACGATGTCAAGGACTCAATCGATCCCGTATTCAATTCCCTTTGTCTATCGGTATGTTACTTGCCCGAGATTCGATCGTCGGTATACCGATACCTTGTTCAATCTCGTTACTGGCAAGTCACTTTACTCGTTCCGTAACACATCATCCCGTGATCAACTCCTTGGTCACATTGCGCATATGATGATGTCCTACCGAGTGGGCCCAGAGATACCTCTCCGTTTACACGGAGTGACAAATCCCAGTCTCGATCCGCATAAAACAATAGATACTTTCGGAGATACCTGTAGTGCACCTTTATAGTCACCCAGTTACGTTGTGACGTTTGATACACCCAAAGCACTCCTATGGTATCCAGGAGTTACACGCTCTCATGGTCAAAGGAAGAGATACTTGACATTGGCAAAGCTCTAGCAAACGAACTACATGATCTTTGTGCTAGGCTTAGGATTGGGTCTTGTCCATCACATCATTCTCCTAATGATGTGATCCCGTTATCAACGACATCCAATGTCCATAGCCAGGAAACCATGACTATCTGTTGATCACAACGAGCTAGTCAACTAGAGGCTCACTAGGGACATATTGTGGTCTATGTATTCACACGTGTATTACGATTTCCGGATAATACAGTTATAGCATGAATAAAAGACTATTATCATGAACAAGGAAATATAATAATAATACTTTTATTATTGCCTCTAGGGCATATTTCCAACAGTCTCCCACTTGCACTAGAGTCAATAATCTAGTTCACATCGCCATGTGATTAACACTCACAGGTCACATCGCCATGTGACTAGTACCCAAGAGTTTACTAGAGTCAGTAGTCTAGTTCACATCACTATGTGATTAACACTCAATGAGTTTTATGTTTGATCATGTTGCTTGTGAGAGAGGTTTTAGTCAACGGGTCTGAACCTTTCAGATCCGTGTGTGCTTTACAAATCTCTATGTCATTTCCTAGATGCAGCTACCATGTTCTATTTGGAGCTATTCCAAATAACTGTTCTACTTTGAGCTATTCTAAATTATTGCTCCATTATATGTATCCGGTCTCTCTACTCAGAGCTATCTGGATAGGTGTCAAGCTTGCATCGACGTAACCTTTACGACGAACTCTTTTACCACCTCCATAATCGAGAAAATTCCTTAGTCCACTAGTTACTAAGGATAAATTTGACCGCTGTCTGTGATCCATTCTTGGATTACTCTCGTACCCCTTGACTAACTCATGGCAAGGCACACTTCAGGTGCGGTACACAGCATAGCATACTAAAGAGCCAACGTCTTAAGCATAGGGGACGACCTTCGTCCTTTCTCTCTATTCTGCCGTGGTCGAGCTTTAAGTCTTAACTTCGTACCTTACAACTCAGGCAAGAACTCCTTCTTTGACTGGTCCATCTTAAATACCTTCAAGATCATGTCAAGGTATGTGCTCATTTGAAAGTACCATTAAGCGTTTTGATCTATCCTTATAGATCTTGATGCTCAATGCTCAAGTAGCTTAATCCAGGTTTTCTATTGAAAAACACATTTCAAATAACCCTATATGCTTTCCAGAAATTCTACATCATTTCTGATCAACAATATGTCAACAACATATACTCATCAGAGATTCTATAGTGCTCCCACTCACTTCTTTGGAAATACAAGTTTCTTATAAACTTTGTACAAACCCAAAATCTTTGATCATCATCAAAGCATACATTCCAACTCCGAGATGCTCACTCCAGTCCTTAGAAGGATCGCTGGAGCTAGCATACCTTTTAGCATCCTTAGGATCGACAAAAACTTTCTGATTGTATTACATACAACCTTTCCTCACGAAGACTGGTAAGGAAACTCATCTTGACATCCATCTGCCAGATTTCATAAATGCAGCTAATGCTAACATGATTCCGACGGACTTTAAGCATCGCTACGAATGAGAAAATCTCATCGTAGTCAACTCCTTGAACTTGTGAAAAACTCTTCACCACAAGTCGAGCTTCACAGACGGTGACATTACCGTCCATGTCCATCTTCTTCTTAAAATCCATTTATCTCAACGGCTTGCCGATCATCGGGCAAGTCCACCAAAGTCCATGCTTTGTTATGATACATGGATCCTATCTCGGATTTCATGGCTCCTAACCATTTGTCGGAATTTGGGCCCACCATCGCTTCTCCATAGCTCGTAGGTTCATTGTTGTCTAGCAACATGACCTTCAAGACAGGATCACCGTACCACTCCGAAGTAGTACGTGTCCTTGTCGTCCTACGAGGTTTGGTAGTGACTTGATCCGAAGTTTCATGATCAATATCATAAGCTTCCACTTCAATTGGTGTAGGTGCCACAGGAACAACTTCCTGTGCCCTGCCACACACTAGTTGAAGAGACGGTTCAATAACCTCATCAAGTCTCCACCATCCTCCCACTCAACTCTTTCGAGAGACACCTTTCCTCGAGAAAGGACCCGATTCAAGAAACAATCCATATTGCTTTCGGATCTGAATTAGGAGGTATACCCAACTGTTTTGGTTTTCCTATGAAGATGCATTTTATCCGCTTTGGGTTCGAGCTTATCAACCTGAAACTTTTTCATATAAGCGTCGCAGCCCCAAACTTTTAAGAAACGACAACTTAGGTTCTCTAAACCATAATTCATATGGTGTCATCTCATCGGAATTACGTGGTGCCCTATTTAGAGTGAATGTGGTTGTCTCTAATGCCTAACCCATGAACGATAGTGGTAATTCGATAAGAGACATCATGGTACGCATCATATCCAATAGGGTGCAGCTATGATGTTCGGACACACCATCACATTATGGTGTTCCAGGCGGTATTAATTGCGAAACAATTTCCACAATGTCTTAATTGTGTGCCAAAACTCGTAACTCAGATATTCATCTCTATGATCGTATCATAGACATTTTATCCTCTTGTCACAATGATCTTCTACTTCACTCTGAAATTACTTGAACCATTCAATAATTCAGACTTGTGTTTCATCAAGTAAATATTCTCAACATCTACTCGAATCATCTGTGAAGTAAGAACATAACGATATTCACTGCATGCCTCAGCACTCATTGGACTGCACACATCAAAATGTGTTACTTCCTACAAGTTGCTATCTTGTTCCATTTTACTGAAACCGAGGCTTTTCAGTCATCTTGCCTATGTGGTATGATTTGCATATCTCAAGTGATCCAAAATCAAGTGAGTCCAAACGATCCATTTGCATGGAGTTTCTTCATGCATATATACCAATAGACATGGTTCGCATGTCTCAAACTTTTCAAAAATGAGTGAGTCCAAAGATCCATCAACATGGAGCTTCTTCATGCGTTTTATACCATTATGACTTACATGGCAGTGCCACAAGTAAGTGGTACTATCATTACTATCTTATATCTTTTGGCATGAAAATGTGTATCCCTACGATCAAGATTCAATAAACCATTCCTTTAGGTGCAAGAGCACTTTATTCAGGTTTAATACTAATCTTGATGGTAGAGGGAGCGTGCGATTTTAGATCACATTAAACTTGGAAACACTTCCAACACATATCGTCAGCTCACCTTTAGCCGGTCTCCGTTTTATTCCGTAGCTTTTATTTCGAGTTACTAACACTTAGCAACCGAACCGGTATCTAATACCCTGGTGCTACTAGGAGTACTAGTAAAGTACACATTAACATAATGTATATCCAATATACTTCTATCGACCTTGCCAGCCTTCTCATCTACCAAGTATCTAGGGTAATCTTGCTCCAGTGGTTGTTCCCCTTATTACAGAAGCACTTAGTCTCGGGTTTGGGTTCAACCTCGGGTTTCTTCATTGGTGCAGCAGCTGATTTGCCGTTTCATGAAGTATCCCTTCTTTCCCTTGCCCTTCTTGAAACTAGTGGTTTCATCAACCATCAACAATTGATGCTCCTTCTTGATTTCTACTTTCGCGATGTCAAACAACGCGAATACCTCAAGGATCATCATCTCTATCCTTGATATGTTATAGTTCATCACGAAGCTCTAGCAGCTTGGTGGCAATGACTTTGGGGAAACTATCACTATTTCATCTGGAAGATCAACTCCCACTTGATTCAAGTGATTGTTGTACTCAGACAATCTGAGCACAAGCTCAACAATTGAGCTTCTCTCCTTAGTTTGCAGGCTAAGAAAATCGTCGGAGGTCTCATACCTCTTGACGTGGGCACGAGCCTGAAATCCCAATTTCAGCCCTCGAAACATCTCATATGTTTCGCGATGTTTCAAAAACATCTTTGGTGCCTCAATTCTAAACCTTTAACTGAACTATCACGTAGTTATCAAAACGTGTATGTCCGATGTTCGCAACATCCACAAACGACGTTTGGGGTTCAACACACTAAGCAGTGCATTAAGGACATAAGCGTTCTAGTGTCCGCATAATCGCTACTGTCAACTTTCAACTATATTTTCTCTAAGAACATAACTAAAACAGTAGAACTATAGCGTGAACTACGACATAATTTGCAAAAGGTCTTTTGACTATGTTCAGGATAATTAAGTTCATCGTATGAACTCCCACTTAGATAGACATCCCTCTGGTCATCTAAGTGATCACATGATCCGAGTCAACTAGGCCGTGTCCGATCATCACGTGAGACGGACTAGTCATCATCGGTGAACATTTTCATGTTGATCGTATCTACTATACGACTCATGCTCGACCTTTCGGTCTTCGTGTTCCGAGGCCATGTCTGCACATGCTAGGCTCGTCAAGTTAACCCTAAGTGTTTTCGCTGTGTAAAACTGTCTTACACCCGTTGTATGTGAACGTAAGAATCCATCACACCCGATCATCACGTGGTGCTTAGAAGCGACGAACTGTAGCAACGGTGCACAGTTAGGGGAGAACACTTCTTGAAATTGTTGTAAGGGATCATCTTATTTACTACCATCGTTCTAAGCAAACAAGATGCATAAACATGATAAACATCACATGCAATCAAATAGAGTAGTGACATGATATGGCCAATATCATATAGCTCCTTTGATCTTCATCTTCGGGGCTCCATGATCATCTTGTCACCGGCATGACACCATGATCTCCATCATCATGATCTCCATCATCGTGTCTTCATGAAGTTGTCACGCCAACGACTACTTCTACTTCTATGGCTAACGCGTTTAGCAATAAAGTAAAGTAATTTACATGGCGTTGTTAAATGACACGCAGGTCATACAATAAATAAAGACAACTCCTATGGCTCCTGCCGGTTGTCATACTCATCGACATGCAAGTCGTGAATCCTATTACAAGAACATGATCAATCTCATACATCACATATCATTCATCACATCCTTTTGGCCATATCACATCACGTAGCATACCCTGCAAAAACAAGTTAGACGTCCTCTAATTGTTGTTTGCATGTTTTACGTGGCTGCTATGGGTTCTAGCAAGAACGTTTCTTACCTACGCATAACCACAACGTGATATGCCAATTGCTATTTACCCTTCATAAGGACCCTTTTCATCGAATCCGTTCCGACTAAAGTGGGAGAGACTGGCACCCGCTAGCCACCTTATGCACCAAGTGCATGTCAATCGGTGGAACCTGTCTCACGTAAGAGTACGTGTAAGGTCGGTCCGGGCCGCTTCATCCCACAATACCATCGAAACAAGATTGGACTAGTAACGGTAAGCATATTGAACAACATCAACGCCCACAACTACTTTGTGTTCTACTCGTGCAAAGAATCTACGCAATAGACCTAGCTCATGATGCCACTGTTGGGGAACGTAGCAGAAATTCAAAAAATTTCCTACGTAACACCAAGATCTATCTATGGAGAGACCAACAACGAGTAGAAAGGAGAGTGCATCTACATACCCTTGTAGATTGCTAAGCGGAAGCGTTCAAGTGAACGGGGTTGATGGAGTCGTACTCGTCGTGATTCAGATCACCGATGATCAAGTGCCGAACGGACGGCACCTCCGCGTTCAACACACGTACAGCCCGGTGACGTCTCCCACGCCTTGATCCAGCAAGGAGAGAGGGAGAGGATGAGGAAGACTCCATCCAACAGCAGCACAACGGCGTGGTGGTGGTGGAGGAGCGTGGCAATCCCGCAGGGCTTCGCCAAGCACCACGGGAGAGGAGAAGAACTTGGGAGAGAGGGAGGGGCTGCACCAAAGGCATAAGGTGTGTTTGGGAGGCCCTCCTACCCCACTATATATAGGGATCCCAAGGGGGGGGTGCGCCAGCCCCTAGGAGATCCAATCTCCAAGGGGGCGGCGGCCAGGGGAGGAGTCCTCCCCCCCCAAGGCACCTAGGAGGTGCCTTCCCCTGCTGGGACTCTTCCTTTAGGGTTTCCCCAGGCGCATGGGCCTCTTGGGGCTGGTGCCCTTGGCCCATGTAGGCCAAGGCGCACCCCCTACAGCCCATGTGGCCCCCCGGGGCAGGTGGCCCCACCCGGTGGGCCCCCGGGACCCTTTCGGTGGTCCCGGTACAATACCGATGACCCCGAAACTTGTCCCGATGGCCGAAACAGGACTTCCTATATATAAATCTTTACCTCCGGACCATTCCGGAACTCCTCGTGACGTCCGGGATCTCATCTGGGACTCCGAACAACATTCGCTAACCACATACAAGCTTCCTTTATAACCCTAGCGTCATCGAACCTTAAGTGTGTAGACCCTACGGGTTCGGGAGACATGCAGACATGACCGAGACGTTCTCCGGTCAATAACCAACAGCGGGATCTGGATACCCATGTTGGCTCCCACATGTTCCACGATGATCTCATCGGATGAACCACGATGTCAAGGACTCAATCGATCCCGTATTCAATTCCCTTTGTCTATCGGTATGTTACTTGCCCGAGATTCGATCGTCGGTATACCGATACCTTGTTCAATCTCGTTACTGGCAAGTCACTTTACTCGTTCCGTAACACATCATCCCGTGATCAACTCCTTGGTCACATTGGGCATATGATGATGTCCTACCGAGTGGGCCCAGAGATACCTCTCCGTTTACACGGAGTGACAAATCCCAGTCTCGATCCGCATAAAACAATAGCTACTTTCGGAGATACCTGTAGTGCACCTTTATAGTCACCCAGTTACGTTGTGACGTTTGATACACCCAAAGCACTCCTACGGTATCCAGGAGTTACACGATCTCATGGTCAAAGGAAGAGATACTTGACATTGGCAAAGCTCTAGCAAATGAACTACACGATCTTTTGTGCTAGTCTTAGGATTGGGTCTTGTCCATCACATCATTCTCCTAATGATGTGATCCCGTTATCAACGACATCCAATGTCCATAGCCAGGAAACCATGACTATCTGTTGATCACAACGAGCTAGTCAACTAGAGGCTCACTAGGGACATATTGTGGTCTATGTATTCACACGTGTATTATGATTTCCGGATAATACAGTTATAGCATGAATAAAAGACTATTATCATGAACAAGGAAATATAATAATAATACTTTTATTATTGCCTCTAGGGCATATTTCCAACACAAGGACTCACGGGAAGATATCACAACACAACTCTAGACACAAATTTAAAATAATACAAGCTATATATTACAAGCCAGGGGCCTAGAGGGCTCGAATACATAAGCTTGAATACATAAGAGTCAGCGGAAGCAACAATATCTGAGAACAGACATAAGTTAAACAAGTTTTGCCTTAAGAAGGCTAGCACAAAAGCAACAACGATCGAAAAGGCCAGGCCTCCTGTCTGGGACCTCATAACTACTCCTGGTCGTCGGCGGCCTCCACGTAGTAGTAGGCACCCTCAGTGTAGTAGCAGTCGTCCTCGAAGGTGGCGTCTGGATCCTGGGCTCCACCATCTAGTTGCAGCATCCGAGAAGAATGGAAAGAGGTGGAAAAAAGGGAGCAAAGCAACCATGAGTACTCATCCAAAGTACTCGGAAGAAAGGATCTACACTACATATGCATCGATATCAATGAAATGGGATGTATCTGTGGACCGGACTTCAGAATGCCAGAAGAGAAGGGGGAAAGCCTAGCTTATCGAAGACTAGCATCTTCAAGCGTAACGCAGCATCAGAAGATATAAGAGTGGCATAAAGTAAAGTAGTAGCAGTGTTATCAACCTCGACCAGAGATCCTTTCTCGACTCCCTACGAGAAAGCAATCCCAAAGCCATACTATCCAGTTATCACCTCAACTATCCAGTTCTAGTTGTATCGATCGGGATACAACTCCAAGTGTCTGTTACCGTAGGACAGGCTATCGATAGATGTTTTCTTCCCTGCAGGGGTGCACCAACTTACCCAGCACGCTCGATTAACTCCAGCCGGACACACTTTCCTGGGTCATGCCCGGCCTCGGCCAAACAATACGCTGCAACCCGACCTAGGCTTAATAGAGAGGTCAGCATGCTAGAGTAAACCTATGCCCCCAGGGGTCATGGGCCATCGCCCCGGAAACTCCTGCACGTTGCGTGGGCGGCCGGTGAGCAGACCTAGCTACCTCCTTAAAAAGGCAGGAGCTTACCAGTCCAACCCGACACGCGCCGCTCAGTCGCTGACGTCTAATAAGCTTTGGTTGATGCATATGATGCAGAACACCCATACAATGCCCATGTGATGGTTAGTGCTATCAGGCCAGAGGCCCCTCAGATCAAATATCCAAACCGTTAGTGTGTTGGTAGTGCGCTCAGGAGCAGAGACTCACGAAAGATGTGACCCCATCGCCCCTCCTCGAGTACTTTCAGCAAGGGCTAAGAATGCCCGGCCACGCCTCGTAAGTTTCTCGTGGGCACCTTCCAGGTCAACCCGACTCCACATCACTCACCATTAAGCTCACACGGGTACCCCTCAGGGCCGACCTATCTTTAGTAACATGGTTCAGTGTAAAGTCATAGTAACTATGTGTCTAACGCCAAGGGGAACCCTGAGGAACCACCCTTGATGGATTCCACTCGATGTAATCATCAAGGTGAACGTAAGAGGAACCACCCTCGAGGTTCACTCTTGAGGGGTTGCACGACAGAGTCGTATCGGAAGTGGTTAAGGAGGAAATCACCCTCGATGACCACAACTGAATAGCTACACTACAGAGATCTCATCATGAGTGATGTATGAGGTGTCACCCTCGGCACTCGATTGTAACTTTGCAGAGTCGTACAACTAGGGGGTGATGTGCGGTGTCGGGGCCTGGACGTCGATCACGTTGATCGAGTCATCGAACATAAAGCGGGGCAACAAGGACAAGGTGGGGGTCACTGATGGATCACTAACCAACCTATACTAAGCAGTTTAGGATAAGCATGTAAGGTAACAATGAGTAGGTTACAAAAGCAGGCTATGCATCAGAATAGGAGCAAACAATAACAATAGCAAAATCTAATGCAAGTGTGAGAGAATGGAACGGGCGATATCGGGATGATCAAAGGGGGGCTTGCCTGGAAGCTCTACTGAAAAAGAAGAAGTGTCATCGTTGATGTAGTCGATCGCAGGGGCGGCATCGGTCTCGGGGTCTACCGGAGAGAAGAGAGGGAAGAAACAATAAATATAAAGCAAACATAGCATCACAAAGCATAATATGGCAATATGCTGTGCCGGGTGTGACCTAACATAAGGCTACACGATTTAGGTGAAGGGGGAATTCAACCGGGAATGTTTTCCTGGTTCCGGACCTGTGTCAAACAGATGACCGGAGGGGGAATGTTCCATGTTCAACTAGTTAGAGGCACCTGACAGGTAAAAGGACTGTGTATTCGGATTCGTCTCGTCGTTCTGAGCAACTTTCATGTAGAAAACATTTTCATTCTTGTTACAGTTTAATTTTTATTTAATTTCAAAGTTTTATTAAAATTCTGAAATTAGTATTAATTCGAAAATAAAGATTAAATTGCTACGTGCACACACAAAGTGTACACAGCAAAGTAGCATAGAAGCTGACAGTGGGCCCGTTGACTACCCAGTCAGCAGTTAATGTTGACCTGTCGATTGGTCAACGAGTGATTAATTTCTGTGGGTCCTGCGTGTCGTTGTCTATGGTTAACTAGACTTTAATTAAATTAGATTAGCTAATAGTGGGGGCCACTATCATTGCCTAGTAGTTAAACTAATTAGTAATTAGCCCCTAAGACAAAATGCACGGCCGACCGGTGGCGGCTGTGCATACACACGTACACCACACAGGCTTGGACATTGCCACGGCCATGGCCACTAGTAGCAACTAGCATCGGCTGGAACAACAACTAGCAGTGGCAGTAGTGGGCGGCTTCAGCACAAAGCAGCAACCGGCAGCGAGCAGCACACGCATGCGTGCAGCAGTGAGCGGGGACAGCAGCCGCGGGCGCGCGTTGTGCGCGGCCGGAGCTCACGCACGCAGGGGCAGGGCGACCAGGGGGCGCGCGGTAACACGCACGGGGGCGAGGACAAGCGCAGACGGGCGGGCGCGGAGGCGCGCGGGCACGCGCAAGGGCCCGACTAGGGGCACGGACGGGCCAACTCCGGCCATGGCGACTGGTCCTCGTGGGGCAACACAGACGGTGACAAATCAAAGGGGAAAAGCAGGGGAATTGGGAGAGGAGCTCACTGCAAGCTCAATGGCGAGGTCGGGGAGGCCGGGGACGCAGTGAAGGCGATGAATTCGTCGATGGCGTCGCGGTGGCCGGAGGTTGAAGATGACATCGATGTCGACGACAGAGAGCTCCCAGGCTCGAGCCGAAGGGCGGGGCCGATGTGGACGACGACGGCAGTCGTCCTAGGTGTCTCACGACGGCGAGGGTTGGCCAGTGGTCTTGGCAACGATGAGCCGGCGGCGACGATGGCGTTCGGTTGAGGTCGGACGTGACCGGGGAGGAGAGCAACGACGCAGGGGGTAGGGGGAGAAGCGGGCGACATTAGGGCTAGCCGGGAGGGCTCGACGCAGCTATATAGGGCAAGGGAGCCGGGGATGCTCGACGCATGTGGCACAGGCCATGGAGATGGCGCCACGACTGCCCTGGCTGCTCCTGTAGCTGGTAGGAGAGGATTGGGGGTGGGTTGGGCCAAAACTATTACCTTAAGGCCCAGAGGCATAGTGATAGATTTTCCTTTTTTAATTTACTTTACTGTTTTGTCTTTCCTCCTGTTTTGCATTATTTTGAGCTACTAAATGATTTTTGTAAAAGATGAAACTTGTAACATAATTACTTGGCAATATACTGAGTTGGCTCAAAAAGGTTGAGGCTGGTTGGAATCCATTTAAGTTTCGTTTAAATAGAACAGGGTTAAATGTTGCTGTTTTGACACTGTTTTAAAAAGATTAGGGGCAATTTAATACTTCAAATAATATTGGTTTCTACATGAAAATTACTTAGTAATTAGTTTCAACCTAACCAACAATTTTTTTAATGTTTGAAGAAACAATAAATTTGACTTGAGAATTTAATTGGAATTTGACTTCAGAGTTGATCAAGTGATAGCTAGCTCAGTAAAGAA
>NC_041388.1:252286475-252297839 GCF_002162155.2 Triticum dicoccoides
TATCTTAGGGGCGTGTGGGGCCTAGAGCTGCTGGCGCCCGATCTGGAGGTCGGCCAGGATTAAAGGGATGGCCTGGGGGCGCTGCCAAGCACGGCGGTGGTGTGAGATCGAGGGGAGGGCGGGGCGGCTGAGGCAGGGGTCTGGGCCGGTGGTCGCTGGCGGTTCGAGAAAGATCGTCAACAGTGACTCGCGGGAGGTAGATGAGGGACATCTGCCCGTTCCTTATAGATCGGACGGTTCATAAAAAAATCGACTGGCCTATTTATTTTCAGTCGACTGTTATCTTGATAGGACCACATGCGCTGGTGTGCTGGAGGAGTACCTGCATTTCCTGTGCTCATATATTACAAAATCATACAGAGTTGAATCTAATTTTGTTTGCCATGCAATGTTGTAGAGCTATCATATGTCTCCTGTCATTTATTTTTCAGCCACCTGCTATCTGCTACTTTTACAGTGCACTAGTTCTGCACACACTTCGCCCATACTCTCACTGTTGTGTTTTTATGCAAGGGTATTTCAGACCCTGCCTTGACAAAAGCAGAAAAGAGAAGAGAGAAGTAGCTCCAGCGAGGTACGCGACTAGGCCAGACACGTTTCAAGACTTTAAAGGGTATAGGGTTTGCAGATGGAGATGGGGAATGTAGCTCTGGAGTTGATGATCTCGCTCGCCATGAACCACCATCCCAGGTGCTTGCTTTAACTTCACGGTGTCATATGTGGTTGCATGTTGCATATGGTGTCTAGCTTGTATTCGAAAGGCTGAAGTCGGTCTTTATCAAGATAAGGAAAGATATTTTTTACATGAACCACCATCCCGGGAGCACCAGAAGACAAATAGCTAGTTAGAGCACTGGCCGAGCCGATGACAATCCCAACACAGACATGTATCACCCGAAAGTCAACTAAAAAACCACGATGGTGGCGAAGCAGCCCACATCCCACCAGGCTCTCAGGTCCTAGATGATCATGCTCACCACTCGAGCCGGATGTCTAGCTTGTGTTGCTTCCAATTTGGTTAAATTGCATCTGCTTAGCTTACACACTATACCTTTGAATATGACACGCCTTCCTGTTTTTGGTACATACTAGTACATATGTCTATTAACCATGTTCTTACATCAAACTAATGTTCTTGTGTATCCCTCGTCAATCACTTATGATGAGGCAGTCAGGCCTACTGTGATAAAAGATCCTCATTTAAAGAATGCAGCGTCAGCCTCCCCACATGATTCTCAAGAAACAGCAAGGCTAGATGAAGATAGTGAACGTAGATCTATAGTTGATTACCCATTTCCCCTACACTAGCATCGCAGGTGCTTGCTCTAACTTGGCAGCGTGATATGTGGTTGCATGTTGCATATACTGTCCAGATTGTAATTCTTCTATTCTGGTTAAATTGCATGTGCTATTCTGCTTAGTTTATACATTATACCTGTTAATGTGACAAGCCTTCCTGTTTTTAGTACATAGTACATCTATCTATTAACCATGTCCTCACATAAAACTATTATTTTTTTGTATCCCGCATAAATCAATATGACGAGACACCTTCAGTAGATGCAGTGTGATATTAGTTGCATCTTTCGTATGATTTATAGCATGCACTGCTTCTAATTTGTTGAAATGTCATTTATGATGGGACGCTTTTAACTTGGCAGAGTCATATTGGTTGCATCTTTCATGTGGTGTCTAGCTTGCATTGCTTCTTATTTGTTGAAATGGTTTCTGCTTAGTTTACACAAACAGTTGTGAATATGTCATGTCATCCTGTTTTTCATATTATTCCATCCTGGAATTATGTGTTTGCCTTACATCAAAGTAGTGATTGCCAGTATCATGCACGAATGAGTTCTGAAGAGTGAATTTTATTGCTTTTTCTTGTCGGTTTTACTTGAGAATTCAAAATCCATAAAGCGGGAGGAAGTTAGCAAGGCAGCGGATGAAGGTGCTCCTTCCAAACAAAGGGCCTCTACAGATTCTACTCCTCCATCCCCCCAAGATGATTTCCAAGACAACACATGCATAGACACTCAACGTAGCTGTGTTGGTGATGAGCACGTCTCCCCTAGTGCACCATCACAGGTGCTCCCTCTAACTTGGTACTGTTATATGTGGTTGCATGTTATGTATGATGTCTAGCTTGTATTGCTTCTAATTTTGTTGAATTTCATCCGCTTACTTTACACATTATACTTGTGACTAAGACATGTGTTCTTGTTTCTAGAACATACAATATCTGTCTATCACACCATGTTCTTACATCAAAGTACATTTGTTCCGAAGAACTAATTTTTTATTTGTTTTTCTTGTCGGCTTGACTTAACATGGCATAGAGAAAGAGGAAGCAACACAAAACGACAGGGAAAGGGAAGCGGAACAATCCTGCAGATTCTGCTGGTACTGATGGTGCAATAGAAGGTCAAAGTCCAGCAGAAAATTGTATCGACAGTGTATCCCATGCTACACGAGCTGCAGAACAAGCCAAACAGAAACAAATAGCTGCCACCAAACAAGCAGAGACATACCTAGTTGTTGCAACACCTTCCACAGTACCACCAGATGTACGATTTACTCATTGGTCAACTCAGCTAGCATCACGTTCCCAAGCTCCCTTGCCACCTGACACTACTTCCGAAGCACTCTTGACACAAGATGAGTTGGCAAGATCAGATGAACTTTGTGAGCTTCAACAGCAAGAAGGTAGTTGATGGAGTCAAGTTACAGTTGCATGCTTCTTTATATGTAGTCTCACAGTTCGATGTGCACTAACACTTCCTATTTTTGTTGCTGGACTAGCACCTAGGCGCAAGAGGAAACAAACATCAGGGATAATGCTCGATAGGTTAACTAAATCTAGAGGAGGAAGAATGGAGATCCATTTTGAGGCAGGTTTAAAAAGGCCACGTGATGCTACAGAGTCAGCCAAGTTAGTATCAAAGGAAGCGGTTGCCGTTAGGTGTCATGTACGTATCCTCCCAACATGGATTCAGTACAGGAATGACAAAGACGAAACCCAGTTCAACACCTTCCTCGACCATTTATCTGTAAGTATGGTTATGTATGGAAACTAGTAATATCGTCTTGCTCTGTCCAATACTTTCTAGGTTGCTGATAATGAGACTCCCATAATTTTCAACAAATGAGGTTCAAGTTGGATAGCCAAGATGATGCAACCAGACAAGCTTGCACCCATGTTTTCAAGTTTGCTCTGTGATAGTATCAGTATAACTTGAGGAAAACTCACTTTGAAGGCAAGGCTAACAGTGAACTTTCCCAAATATCTCTAGTGGAAAATATATCGGATGAAGACCAGAGAGGCCTCGTTAAACACTAGTCTGATCCGAAGTATCAGGTACATTATATATATATGTGTGTGTGTGTGTGTGATCAGATCACATGTTGAAGTCCTATTTACACATGTGCCACACAAATCTATCTTCTTGTAGCTAAACTGTTTAAAGAACAAGGCCAACCGTACGAAAGTGAAATTCCAACAGACGACAGGATCTCATAGATATATTGCACACTCCGAGGCTCTTGTAATTACTGTTGTCGGGGGGATGGACCCCAGGCAGGCAACGGAACCCAGATCCTCTTCAAAAAACAACGGGGTCGGCACTGCCCCTCAATACCGGCACGCGCTTGGCCGAGTGGCTCGACCCGACCAAGCTCCGCAAGCCGGCCAGACTACCCGACCTGGCAAGACACGTCGACTCGGCCCCAACAACTAGCGCAAGACAGCCGAACCCGGCACGACCGAACCCTCCTGGACAAGCCGGCGCCACCCGTGGCGTGCTACGCAATCCAGCCACAGGTCAACTCCCGTCCCATCCAGGCCGTATGATGGGACGAGACTTCAATCAACGATGACTGAGGTAACGGTGCCCTGCCCATGCCTCTGGTCAGCAGGAATGTGGCAACAGTGCCCCTCACCTACCCGCTGACCAGGGCTGGCGTGGCTACAGTGCCTCCGCCTTCACCGCTGATGACAGCAAGCGGCAACCTGACAGAGAGCACTGTACACGACTCGACTCGGCCATGCCCTGACGATCGACAAGACGGCGCACAGTCCCCCTAGGCATGCGGGGCCCGCACCTAGGGGAACCCGACGAACCAAAAGCCCTCAGCAGGACCCAGCCCGGGTTCCCGGACACCGACAATACGGACCCACCAACTTGTAACATTACCTTTGTACCCCCGGGGGGTTGGACTATAAAACCCCCCGGGAGCCCGCGATCATGAGACAACCAAAAAACAAGAGAGAAAGCAGAAGACACATATGAGAGAAAGGCAAGCAAGCATAGGACTAGCCACAAAATAGCGACACCGGAGAGAAGGAGCAGCCCAAGCCTTGGCCAGCTTCCTTCCTCCTCCATACAGCTCCAGGAGCAACATTGTACTATCGATCATCCAACTACACTCGGCAGGACTAGGGGTATTATCTCTCTGGAGAGCCCCGAACCTGGGTATGTCCGGCGTCCCGCACCCGCTCATGCCAACCTCGTCTCTGGAGTCCACCAGCGCCCTCGAGCCTCCTCCTCTTTTTAGCCATCCCTTGGCAGTGCCGTGCACCCACCACGACAGTTGGCGCCCACCGTGGGGCAGCTCGAGGAGCTGGCCAGGAACATGCTTCAGACAGGGTCCTTCTCCTACACCGACGAGTCTGTCGCGCTGGCGGACGACATCGTCGGCGCGCTAGCCGCCTCCTTCACCGCGCTGCGCATCTCCGATGCGTTCGCGACCGACGAGTACCCCAGCGAGGTGCTCAGCTACTCCGACTCTCCCCTCTCCCTCGGCGGCGGCATTTCCGCCGGAGCAATGGACGTCCACGTGGAGGTCTTCCTCACCGGCGACGGCACCTCCTCCTCGTCAAGCAAAATGAGGAAGGCTGCCGAAGCCAGGGCCACAGCGGAGCGGATCGAGTTGTCTGATCCGTTGCGCGCCGCGATGCAGAGCCTCCCCATCCCCATCGGCACCGACATTGACGCCACCCACGTCGCTGAGGCCCGAACCCTGCTCGAGGAAAGGCGCCAGCAGATGCTGGACCTGTCCGAGACGCTCGCCGCCACTCAGCGTCGCCTGGATGCCGCTCAGCTGGAGCGTGATGCCACCTACGGATTCACGCCCGCCGCGGCTGACCCAAGCCGGGTCACAGACGTTCGTGCCCAGGGAGGCGCGATCGGCCAGGCCCTCGGCGCCGTCCCAACCATCTACGAGACCCCAGCAAAGAATATGTGCGTTGCCCAGGCAGCCACAACCGGCCTGGACCAGCTCGCAGGTGAGGAGCTGAAAGAGCGCATCGGGCGGATGCGTGAACTCCTCCGCGCCGCCAACACCCAGCAGGACCGCCTCAACCAGCTCGCCAAGACGGCGGGATCCGGCTCCGCCCGCCTTGGCGGGCCAGGCGAACTTCTGCACACTGCTTCCTCGCCACCCGACGAGGCGCACTCCGGCCGAGCCCGGACTCGGCGCGACCCGACCGCTACAGCCGCCGGCGGATTGGGTGACGAGTCCATCCTAGAGATCCAGCGCGGACCCGGCCAGCATGGCCGGCGTCCGGCTCCAACCGATCTGGCCCCCCGTGGCCTGGCCGCAAGTCGACTCAGCCCGCGCGCCATCGACAACACCGACGCTTGCCACCGCCTCGACCGGCTCGCTTGCTCCCTAGAGGTGGAGGAGAGCGGCGCTATCGGGCCGGCGTGCTTCGGCCCGCGCATCCGGGAGGAGCCTTTCCCCAAAGGATTCATGCTCCCCCGTGACACCCCCAAGTACAACGGGACGCTGAAGCCAGAAGACTGGCTCATTGACTACACCACGGCCATTGGCAACACCGGTGCCAATCGTCGTCTCGCCGTGCGCTATGCACCGCTCATGCTCCAAGGGCCAGCCCGCACGTGGTTGAACGGCCTGCCGAAGGGCAGCATCAACACATGGGTGGACTTCGAGGAAGCCTTTGTCCGCAACTTCACGGGGACCTACAAGCGGCCCGGCCGCCCTAGCCAGCTCTCCATGTGCGTGCAAGGGCCTACGGAGACCGGTCGCGAGTACCTCGCACGCTGGACCGAGCTCCGAAACAGCTGCGAGGGCGTCCATGAAGTCCAGGCGATCCAATACTTCGTCAGCGGGTGCCGAGATGGCACCCTCCTCAAGCACAAGCTCTTACACTCCGAGCCGGCCACCATGGCTGCGCTCATGGTGACGGTGGACAAGTACGCCACCGCTGACTCTGCCATGAAGATCCAGGTGGCGCTGGATGAAGCCAGCAAGACAAAGCCGGTTCCCCCTCCGAAGCCGGCCAGTGAAAGCAGCCGACAGCAGCATCACCAGAACAACAAGCGCAAGGCCGACCAGCCAGCACCGCGTCACGACAACCGGCTTGTCACGGCCACCGAGCCCACGGCGGACCCGGCGGCGAAGCGCCGGCAAACCGGCAAGACGGCATGGCAACCCGCCATGAGCTTTAAGCAGATGCTCGACGCCCCCTGCAAGCACCACAGCGGCGCAAAACCCTCCACACACACGCTTCGGCAGTGCGCCATCACCAAGCGCATCATGAGGGGCGACGTCCCGCCCCCTCCGGCTCCAGCTCCAGGCGCGGGGCAGCCGCCTCAGCCTCCACCACCGCCTCCAGCTGGCGGCGCGATGCGCGACGACGCCTACCCAGACCAGAACACAGCCTACGTCGTCTTCACCAGCCTCGGCGACGACAAGCGCAGCGAGCGCCTCCTTCGGCAGGAGGTGAACACCGTCGTCCCGACCAAGCCGGAGTTCATGCATTGGTCGGATTGCCCGATCACCTGGACCCGGGAGGATCACCCGGCAGTCATGCCGAGTCTGGGTGGTTACGCCCCCGTCCTCTACCCCACCATCGTCACGCGGCGCACATGCAAGTTCTCTCGAGTCCTCATCGACGGCGGCAGCAACATCAACATCCTCTACCGTGACACGATGACCAAGCTCGGCCTCAAGGCCGAGGACTTGGAGCTGACCCAAACGATCTTCCACGGCATCGTGCCCGGCCTCTCCTGCTCCCCCATTGGCCGGGTCCGGCTAGATGTCTTGTTCAGTGACAGCGCCCACTTCTGGCGCGAACCGATCTGGTTCGAGGTGGTGGACCTGTCCAGCGCATATCACGCGTTGCTGGGTCAGCCCGCGCTCGCCAAGTTCATGGCGGTTCCCCACTATGCGTACCTGAAGATGAAGATGACGTGTACCAAGGGCCTCATCACCATCACCGGCGATTACCGCAAGTCCCTGGAGTGCGCCCGAGACGGCGCCAAGTTGGCCGAGTCGCTGGTCATTGCCGAGGAGCGGCGCCAGCTCGACCGGGTCGTCGCCCTGGCAGGAGAGGCCTCCGCCGCGTCGATCCTGACCCCGGACCCAGCCGATGAGGCCGCCTTCAAGCCCTCCAATGAGACCAAGAAAGTGAAGCTCAACCCAGAAGACCCCAGCTGTAGCAAGTACGTTGTCATAGGCGCCCGCCTCCACAGCAAATAGGAAGGCGAGCTCGTCGACTTCCTCCGTGAGAATCGGGATATCTTCGCATGGACCCCCAAGGACATGCCGGGTATCCCGAGGAAGTACGCTGAGCACAAACTTCACGTCCGCAAGGACGCCAAGCCTATCCGTCAACCCCTACGACGATTTTCTAAAGAAAAAAGAAGAACCATTGGTGAAGAGGTCGCCAAGCTTTTGGCAGCCGGCTTCATAATGGAAGTGTTTCATCCCGAGTGGCTGGCCAATCCAGTCCTCGTCCTGAAGAAGAACAAGACCTGGCGCATGTGTATCGACTACACCAGCCTCAACAAGGCCTGTACCAAGGATCCATTCGCCCTCCCGCGGATCGACCAAGTCATCGACTCGACCGTCGGGTGTGAGTTCCTGTCCTTCCTGGATGCTTACTCCGGCTACCACCAGATCAAGCTAGACCCGGCCGACGCCCTGAAGATGTCCTTCATCACGCCCTTTGGGGCGTATTGCTTCATCACCATGTCGTTCGGCTTGAAGAACGCCGGTGCCACCTTCCAGCGTTGCATGCAGAAATGCCTGCTGTCGCAACTCGGTCGCAATATCCATGTGTACGTGGACGACATCGTGGTGAAGACCAAGCAGCACCTCACGCTCCTTGACGATTTGAAGGAAACATTTGCCAACCTCCGTGAATACAAGGTCAAGCTTAACCCGGAAATATGCGTCTTCGGCGTCCCAGCCGGAAAGCTACTCGGCTTCCTCGTCCCGGAACGCGGCATTGAGGCGAACCCGGAGTAGATCAAGGCCATTGAGTGCATGCGCAAGCCGGCTCGGCTACGCGATGTCCAGAAGTTCACCGGATGCTTGGCCTTTGTCAGCCGGTTTCTAGGCCGGCTGGGCGAGAGGGCGCTACCCCTGTACCGGCTGATGATGAAGACAAGCCTGTTCGAATGGAACGGCAAGGCAGATGAGGCCTTCCAAGACCTCAAGCGCATGCTCTCCACCGCACCAGTCCTAGCCATGCCGACCGACAAGACGCCGCTGCTGCTCTACATAGCCGTGACCTCGCGGGCGGTCAGCACGATGCTGGTGGTCGAGCGACCAGAGAAGGGCAAGATCCAAGCCGTCCAGCGCCCAGTCTACTACCTGAGCGAGGTGCTCTCCAACTCCAAGCAGAACTACCCGCACTACCAGAAGATGTGCTACGGCGTGTACCTCACCGCCAAGAAGCTGAAGAAGTATTTCCAAGAGCATGTTGTCACCGTGGTCAGCACGGCGCCTATCGAAGAAATCATCGGGTGCCGGGATGCCTCTGGCCGAGTTGCCAAGTGGGCGATCCAGCTAGCCGGCCACACCATTCTCTACGAGCCCCGCACCATGATCAAGTCTCAAGCCCTGGCCGACTTCCTCGTCGACTGGACCGAGACCCAGTACTTGCCGCCGCCTCCCGACTCGACGCATTGGCGCATGCACTTCGACGGGTCCAAGATGCGATTCGGCTTGGGGGCCGACATCGTACTATCGTCCCCGAAGGGCGACCAGCTCTGCTACGCGCTCCAGATCCACTTCGCCGCCTCCAACAACGTCGCCGAGTACGAAGCCCTTGTGCACGGCCTCCGGCTTGCCAAGGAACTCGGCATCCGGCGTATCCTGTGCTACGGCAACTCGGACCTGGTGGTGCAGCAGTGCTCCGGCGAATGGGATGCCCGCGACTCCAACATGGCAAGCTACCGCTTCCTCGTCCAGAAGCTGTCTGGATCCTTCGAGGGCTGCGAGTTCCTCCATGTCCCGCGCGCGGAGAACGAAGTAGCCGACACGCTCGCCAAGATCGCCTCGTCACGACAAGCCATCCCGTCCGGCATCTCCCTCGAGCACCTGTGCAAGCCGTCCGTCAAGCCATCGCCGGATTCCGAGTCCATCCACGTTCCAGACGACCCGGCCGCACCTCAACCCGGCCCAGGGACTGCTGAACCCGGCCCGGGGGCTGCTCAGCTCGACCCGGCCACCATCGTCCCAGACCCGGCCGTCGCCATCTCCGACCCGGGGGCTGCTCAACCTGGCTCGGCGGCTGCCGACTCAGAACCCACCCTGGTGGCCGTCTTCGCCGTGGTTGCGGCTCCATCTTTGGCCCTCCCAATATCAGAATTTTTGGAGAACGGGGTTCTCCCCATGGACGAGACCGAAGCTCGGCAAGTGCAGCGCCGGGCGTCCGCCTACAACATCATCAACAACGAGCTCGTCAAGCGCAGCTCCACCGGCATGTTCCAGCGCTACGTCGAGTAGGAGCAGGGCATCGACATCCTCCTTAACATACATTAGGGCGAGTGCGAGCACCACGCCGCATCACGATCCCTGGTGGCCAAGGCGTTCCACCACGGTTTCTACTGGCCCACAGCCCTCCAAGATGCCGAGTTGCTCGTCCTCAAGTGTGGGGGATGCCAACGCTTCAGCAAACGCAGCCACCAGCTAGCGTCAGCACTCCGCACCATACCTATCGCCTGGCCCTTCGCGGTCTGGGGACTCGACATGGTGGGACCCTTCAAAACCGCTCGAGGCGGCAGGACGCACTTGCTGGTGGCAGCGGACAAATTCACCAAGTGGATCGAGGCAAGACCAATCAAGAAACTGGACGGGCCAATAGCCGTCCTGTTCATCAAGGACATAGCGGTGCGCTACGGCATGCCGAACAGCATCATCACCGACAACGGCACCAACTTCACCAAGGGCGCGCTCGAACAATACTGCTCCGTCTCCGGCATCCGCCTCGACCTGGCCTCCGTTGCGCATCTGTAGTCCAACGGGCAGGTCAAGCGGGCCAATGGACTCATCATGTCCGGCGTCAAGCCGTGACTCGTCGAGCCACTCATCCGCTCACCTGGCAGCTGGCTTGACAAGTTTCCAGCCGTTCTCTGGAGTCTACGCACCACGCTGAATCTATCGACCGGGTTCACCCCATTCTTCCTTGTCTACGGAGCCGAAGCCGTCATCCCGACTGACGTTGAGTTCGACTCGCCGCGCGTCGCGATGTACACTGAAGCCTTAGCCAGATAAGCCCACGAAGATGGCGTCGACCTGCTCGAAGAAGCACACCTCCTGGCGCTCAGTCGCTCGTCCATCTACCAGCAAGGCCTGAGGCACTACCACAACAAGAAGATCAAGCCCCTCGCATTCCACGAGGGCAACCTCGTCCTCCGACTCGTCCAAGAGCAGTCATGCCAGCACAAGTTGTCCCCTCCATGGGAGGGCCCATTCATCATGAGCAGGGCCTTGCGTGACCGCAATGCCTACTACCTCATCAACGCATGCAAGTTAAGGAAGCGCAAGAAGGACACCACCGGTGAAGAAAGGACCCGGTCGTGGAACGCGGAACTCCTCCGCCCGTTTTATAGTTAGCCGCACGAGATTATGTATCATCACCTTTAGTAAACACATGAAACTACGGGGTCCTCGAACAAGACTCGGGGACTGCCTTTTGTCGACCAATTTATTGTATCCTATTTTCCTGCATCACTATACCACTGAACCCGGCCACCGGTCCGACTCACTCGACCCGGGGGCTCGGGGGCTGACCGGCTCGGTCGTCACCCCGCCGCCTTACTTGGTGATTCCTGATAAAGTTAGGATGCCGTGGTCCTCCACTTCGCCCTAAAGCCACAGATCCAGCTTTGGCTGTCAGCTGGCAAGCACAACGGGCCAAAGCTCCTTTATGCTTCATACACTAAGTCAAAGGCTGTCGGGTCGATAAACCCGGCTAACCATTCATCAAATGAACAGCCGCACGACTGGCTGCTCGCCAACCGGCTTCGCCGGATTGCCGCCAGCCGGCCCAGTGGGTGTTTCGCTCACGCTCAACGTTTTGAGGGACCCAAGTCTTGCGCGCTCCTCTCAAAG
>NC_041388.1:252298105-252473504 GCF_002162155.2 Triticum dicoccoides
AGGAAAAACGCATGAAATCGGTCCAAAAAACGGAAGGCAAAAAGCAAAAGCACCCACGACATCTACACAAGTATTTAAGAAAAGGCCCACGGCCCGAGTTCATTACACCCTAAAAACCCCAAGTGGGTGGGTGGACCTGCTATTTAACAAATTTTACACAAAGTGTCTCAGGCATCTCCAGTGCCGCGTCGCGACATCGACGGCTCTCCCCTGGCGGCCTCTGGGTCCAGCGAGGTTCCGGTGTCCTCCTCAGCACTCGCGTCGTGGTAGACGCCTGTCTCCTCCGAGCTCCCCTCTGGATCGTGGAAGAGCAAGCCGTAGTCGTCGCTGTCCATGGCCCTGCCGTCTTCCGTCCGCTCCAGATGGAACTCGTCGTGGAAGGAGAACTCGGCGATGTAGCTGGCCCGGGAGGCGATCCGGCCGGCTTGCTCCTGCAAGTGCTGCTCCGAACCGGCCCGCTGGCCCATCAATGCGTCCAGCTGTAGGTCCGGATGCCAGGATAGCGCGAACAAGAGCACCATCTCAGCCAAAAAAGGAGGGCTGGGGATTTTGAATTTGGGTGTTCAGAACATGGCTCTGTTGCTAAAACATTTGCACAAATTTTTAAATAGAGTTGACCTACCATGGGTTCCTCTTATTTTAGACACCTACTATCACTCTTCTGTTCCTCAGGGGACTGACATTTGTGGTTCCTTTTGGTGGAAGGATATCTGCAAGTTGTTGGATCATTACAGGAACACTACTTGGATTTAAGTCAACTCTGGGAACTCTGCTCTGTTTTCGTCTGCTAACTGGAAGATTGGGGATTCAGTTGCACCTTTGCAATCAAGGTTTTCTAGGATCTTTTCCTATGTGAAAGATCCATGGGTCGCAGTTCATGAGGTCTTCCAGTCACAAGATATGATTAATATGTTCCATCGACCTCTATCTGCTCAGGCACATCAGGAGTTTTTGACTGTACAAGATCTTATGGCTTCCTGTAGTAGAGAAGTGGAGCAAAAGGACACCTGGTTCTGGCAGGGGACATGTAATGCATTCAAGCCCAAGCTGTTCTACTCATTCATGCATTCTAACATGTCTTTCAACCCTCTTCTTCTTTGGATTTGGAAATCATCCTGCACAATGAAAATCAAAGTGTTTGCCTGGATGTTAATCATGGACAGGCTTAATACCAAGGATATGGTCGAAAGAAGACATTGATATCTTGATGATGGGGTTAACTGCCTTCTTTGTCCCTTGAGAACTAGGGAAACCAGAAATCACCTGTTCTTTGAATGTAACTTCAGTGTCAAAATATGGAATTATCTGCAAATTACATGGTCACCAGGGGATGACATGTCTACCATTGTTATGCAAGCTAAGCAGGATTTTGCTCGGCCTTTTTTACTCAAGTTGTTTTTGTTGCTTGTTGGAACATCTGGATAATAAGGAATGCAAAAGTGTTCAGGCATGAGAGACAAAGTTTTAATAAATGGAGAAGTGCTTTCATTCATGATATTACACTCATGCAACACAGAGTCAAGGCTAGATACAAAGAGGACCTGCTCAAATGCATTTCATTCTTACCCCCTTGAGGTTCCTTTGATTTATCAATACATTAGTTCTTTTTCCTTTTTTTCCATTTTGTTCTGATTACCCCTTGTAATCTTTGTACATTGTATCTTCAGTTTTGAATAATAGTTAAATGCTGTGGGGGGTTCTCCCTACAGTTCCCAGTCAAAAAAAATCTCAGCACCGGCACGAAGGGCGGAGACGCGCCACTTGCCAAGCCGGTCCGGCCCCATCTCCAACCAACACGCTAGGCGTGAGAAGCTGCTCGGTTGGACAGAGTCCGGCCACAGGGCCGCCGTCATTGCGGTGCCGGCCTGGGACAACCACCCCAACTGCGTTCCCAGGACCTGCAAGCGGGCCTCAGTGGCGGCGATGATCTCCGGGAAGGTCCAGGCCACCCGCGGATCCGTCCCGGACCCAACGACACCGGTCGGGTCGCGCTGATGGCGGACGGTTTCCTCCGCCAGCCGATGCGTCTCCGGGAAGGCCCCTGTCGCAAAGGAAGAAGCGAGTTAGAAGAAGAACAACAAGGAAGAAAGGCCGGATCCCGACCCGGCAAACGACAAGAAAAAAGCACTTACTGGAGAAGGACTCTTCCAGGTGCTGCGCTTCAAGCAACGTACCGCGCCGCTCCCGTTCGAGTGCGCGATCGAGCTCCTTGAGCGCCTTCTCCAGATCGGCCGCCTTGGCAAGGGCCGCCTTCAGCTCGGTGTCCTTGTCTTCGGCCGCCTTCTCGGCCGCCTCGCGGCGACGGGCCTCGTCCTGACGGGCCCCCTCAGCTGTGGTGACCTGCTCCCGTAGGCGATCCACCTCGGCCTGGAGCCGGCCCTTGTCATCGGCCAGCTGGCCGCGCTGCTGGTCCGCCTCCACCAGGGCCTGCTGCGCCTTTGCCACCTTGGCGGCTTCTGCCTTAAGGTGCTCCACCTCGGCCTCGAGGCGGTGTAGGATCGAAAGTATGTCTAGAGGGGGGGTGATTAGACTACTTGTAGAACTTGTTGAAGTTCTTCACCATTAGGCTCAATTCTTCATTGAAGGTTTGTTTCTCACTTGATGATGTGGGAGCTTCACATGAGGCTTTGTAAGCACCACTTGACTTGTTATGGAGCTCCTCCTTATCCTTGAGTGAAATCTCATGAGCAACAATTCTTCCAGTGACTTCCATTGGCTTGACATCTTTATAATTTGGCATCATTTGGATCAATGTGCATACGGTATCGTATTTTCCATCCAAGGCTCTTAGGATCTTCTTGATGATGAATTTGTCGGTCATCTCTTCACTTCCTAAGCCGGCAATCTCATTTGTGATAAGAGCAAACCTAGAGTACATTTCAGCAACACCTTCACCATCCTTCATTTTGAACTTGTCAAGTTGACTTTGAAGCACATCCAGCTTGGATTACTTGACGGAGTCGGTACCTTCATGCATATCAATCAAAGTATCCCAAATTTCCTTTGCATTCTCAAGACGGCTGATTTTTTGAATTCTTCGGGGCACAATCCGTTGAAGAGGATATCACAAGCTTGAGCATTGTATTGTAGCATCTTCAACTCATCCACGGTAGCTTCATGATTAGGTTCTCTCCCATCAAAGAATTCACCTTGCAAGCCAACACACACAATAGCCCAAAAGCGGGGTTATGTCCAAGAATATGCATTTTCATCTTATGCTTCCAACTAGCAAAATTAGTATCATCAAAGTAAGGACCTCTACGGTGGTAATTTCCCTCGCTAGACACCATACACTCCTAGGTTGTGAAACCAAGGCTATGACGTCCAAAAGCTGTGAAAATCAAAGCAAATGGAGACCAAAGCTCTGATACCACTTGTAGGATTGAAAGTATGTCTAGAGGGGGGGGTGATTAGACTACTTGACCAAATAAAAATCTAGCCTTTTCCCAATTTTAGTTCTTGGCAGATTTTAGCAAATTTGAACAAGTCAAGCAATCTTAACACAATTCAAGCAAGCATGCAAAGAGTATATGAGCAGCGGAAAGTAAAGCATGTAACTTGCAAGAATGTAAGGGGAAGGGTTTGGAGGATTCAAACGCAATTGGAGACACGAATGTTTTTGTCATGGTTCCGATAGGTGGTGCTATCGTACATCCACGTTGATGGAGACTTCAACCCACGAAGGGTAACGGTTGCGCGAGTCCACGGAGGGCTCCACCCATGAATGGTCCACGAAGAAGCAACCTTGTCTATCCCACCATGGCCATCGCCCACGAAGGACTTGCCTCACTAGTGGTAGATCTTCACAAAGTAGGCGATCTCCTTGCCCTTACAAACTCCTTGGTTCAACTCCACAATCTTGTCGGAGGCTCCCAAGTGACACCTAGCCAATCTAGGAGACACCACTCTCCAAGAAGTAACAAATGGTGTGTTGATGATGAAATCCTTGCTCTTGTGCTTCAAATGATAGTCTCCCCAACACTCAACTCTCTCTCATAGGATTTGAATTTGGTGGACAGAAGATTTGAGTGGAAAGCAACTTTGGGAAGGCTAGAGATCAAGATTCATATGGTAGGAATGGAATATCTTGGTCTCAACACAAGTGTAGGTGGTTCTCTCTTAGAAAATATAGGTTGGAAGTGTAGGTTTGTTCTGATGGCTCTCTCCATGAATGAAGATGTGGTGGAGGGGTATATATATAGCCTCCACACAAAATCTAACCGTTACACATAACTTTCCAAACTCGGTGGGACCGAATGGTTAAACTTGGTCTGACCGATTTAGCAAAGCTAGTGACCATTAGGGTTTTTGGTGGGACCGACATGCAACTCGGTAGGACCGATATGATTAGGGTTAGGGCATAACGTAATCTTGGTGAGATCGATTACACAAACTCGGTGAGACCGATTTTGGTAATAAGCTAACCAGAGAGTTGGTTAGGTAAACTCGGTGGGACCGATCACTCATTTCGGTGAGACCGAAATGTTACGAAGGAAAAACAGAGAGTTTACATTGCAATCTAGGTGGGACCGATCGCTCATCTCGGTAAGACCGAAATTTTACGAAAGGAAACAGAGAGATTACAACCGCATCTCGGTGAGACCGAGATCCCTATCGGTGAGACCGATTTGCCTAGGGTTTGTGGCAGTGGCTATGACATTTGAAACTCGGTGGCGCCGGATAGAAAGAATTAGTGGGGCCGAGTTTGACTTTTGGTTTAGGTCATATGTGGATGTGAGAAAGTAGTTGAGGGTTTTGGAGCATATCACTAAGCATTTTGAGCAAGAACCTCATTAAGAAACACCTCATCCCTCCTTGATAGTATTGGCTTTTCCTATAGACTCAATGTGATCTTGGATCACTAAAATAGAAAATGTAGAGTCTTAAGCTTTGAGCTTGAGCCAATCCTTTGTCCTTAACATTTTGAGGGGTCCACTTTTCTCATCCATGCCATGACAATCATTGAGCTTTCCTGAGATGATAATCTTGAAATAGCATTAGCTCAATGAGCTATATATTGTTAGGAATTACCAAAACAACCTAGGGATAGTTGCACTTTCAGGCGGCTCTTGTGACCCGCCAGCTGCTCATGCAGCCGGTTGGCCTCGTCAAGAGATCGCCGAGCCGCGGCCGCCTCCGCCCTCGCCTGCGCCGCCTCGACGCCAAGACGGCTGGTGTCGGCAACGAGCCGGTCGTAGTGATGACCGGCCCGGAGCAGACGAGTCCGCCAAGACAACACCTTGGCTGCGACAAAGAAGGACTCAGCATAAGAAAAAAAGCAAGACTTAAGATTTGGCCCAACTGTTAAACAGTTGGCCCAAATCTTGGGGGCTACACCCAGTGGGTGCGCTAGCGTGCCCCCACTAGAAAAGAGCACAAGAATACATGCGGCGACGCGGAGCTCCTCCTCCTTGGCGGCAAGCTGCTCCTTGATCTCCCGGTGCTTGCGCAGGAGACGATTGAAGGCGGCGACCCGGAAGGCATCGAGATGCTGAAGAAAGCAGAAGTCAGAACAAGGCCACCACTCTAAAGATTCCACCCAACTACTGCGTAGTTGGCCCGAACCTCGGGGGCTACACCCAGTGGGTGCGCTGGCGCGCCCCCACAAAGAAGAAATTACAAAAAAACTTACCAGAACGGCGCGCTCCAGGTCGCACGTCCGCTCCACCTCGGCCTGGGCGAAGGCCTTGAGCCGTTCCGTCCGGCCTCGCAGGCGGCGACTGATGGAGTCCAACGCCGCCTCCTCCTGGGTCTGAGGCCCGAAGACAACGGCGCTCCCGCTCCGCGCCGGCTGCGGCACGGCAGCTCGGCGCCCTCCCTGCTGGGGCACCAAGGCGTACTCCTCGCTGGCCGCTCGCGACGCGGCCAGCACCTCCTCCGACGCCCCTCTCGGTGCCGACGACGACCCGGACGCCGGGACGCCCTGCGTCGCCGTCTCCAGCCCAGCTGCTGGGGCGGCCTCCGGCATCGCCGCCCACGGTACCTCCTCCAAAACTGGCAGCGCCTCCGACACCGCTGCCCGCAGCATCTCTTCCAAAATGGCGCCGCCTCCACCACCATCAGCCCCCGCTCGCCCGACCACGTCGGCCCGTGGCGGGGTGTCATCCGCCACCTCCACGACCGCAGGGTCGGGGATCACCACCACAGCCTGGCCTCCACGGCCACGCTCCCTCGCCAACGACGGCTCAAAGACTGTCGCCGCCACCACCGTGCCCTCCGGCATCTTGCGCCAGGCCGGCTCCGCGCTGCCTTGCGCCCATTCCGCCACCGCGTCGGTCCAAGAACGGATCAACGCCGCCTCCAGCTCCGCCTCGGCCTGGTTCCTATCCCGCCAGGCCAAGGCTTCGGCGTCGTTCGGATCCAGGCCGAGGTCCGAGTCGGCCTGTCCCTCCACCTCAGCCTGATCGGTGAGGTCGGACTAGCTCTTGCGGAACTCGGCCCATTCGGCGGCCGTGGCTTCCGCTGCCTCCTTCGCCAGCGCGATTGGCGACCTGAAGAAGAAGATGGAATAAGAAGAAAAGAAACAAGACTAGCTCATGGAAAAAATCGGAGCGCGAACGAGAGATGAAACTTACCCAGCCAAGACCGGGACCGGGGTTGGCCTCCCATCCCCGCCGTCACGCTTCCTCTTTGCCGGCCTCCCGACCCCGGCCGGGTCCGCCGTGTGCTTCGGGGCCTGGGGTCGCGGCGCGACGCTGTCTTTCCCATGCGGGCGGCTCGGCGCCGTCCCATGCGAGGACCCGGCTCCGCCCGCGTCGTCGCCTCCCCCGCCCAATGCCACTACACGAACAACTGGCGTTAGCAATTCAAGACACATGAAGAAAAACACGAGACTTACCTGCGCGACGCCCAACGCCGGCGTCGGACAAGGCCTCCTCCTCCCCACCATGAGCCGCTGGCTCCTCTGGCGCCACCGGCGTCACCTGCGACGGGGCCCGGGCGTAAGGATGGCGAATCACATCCAGAAGTACCACCCGTGTCGCATCAGGACGGATGAAAAGGTGCGCGACAGCAAAGTAAGAAGGCCAAACACTCACCTACGGTGCCGGGTTCGACTGGCTATACGGCGCCTTGCCGAACCGCTAGTCCTCCCCAAGGTTGGCCTTGGAGATGCCATTTACGTCGCGCGCGATCTGCTCCGCGGACAGCCGCGTCGACACCATGCGGTTGGGGTCTTGAAGACCGACCATTTCGCCGATGAGGCTGGAGCGCCCCTGAAGCGGAAGGACCCGGCACCTGACGAACGCGGCGAGGAGGTCGGTGCCGGTGAGCCCCTCTTGCGTCCTCATCACCGTCACCCGCTCGCAGAGATTGACGATCTCCTGCGACGGGCGTCTGGGCGAGTAGCCCCAGTTCATCTTCGCCCACGGCGGCGCGATGGCAAAGGCCGGAAGATTGATGCAATATGCACCATGGTTGCGAATGTAGAAGAAGGAGTTCTGCCACTTCTTGGCAGAATCCTCCAGCGGGATCTTGGGGAAATCCGCCCCCGACCGCTTCGAGATGATAGCGGCGCCGCAATCGGCGAACTCCCCGGCCGATGGGCCCTGCTGCTTCAAGGAGAAGAAGCGTGCCCAGAGGTCGATCGTAGGCTCAACCCCCAGGTACCCCTCGCAAAGGGTGACGAAGCCGGAGAGCTATATGATGGCGCCGGCACCAAGATGATGCGGCTGGAGCCCGAAGAACTCCAAGAACGCGCGGAAGAAGGTGCTCGCCGGCAGCCCGAACCCGCGCTCGAAGTGCGTGAGGAAGACCATGCACTCCTGCCCCTCAGGCCGAGGCCTCTGCTCGCCGCGCGGCAGGTGGACGCCGATGTCCGTCTCCCGTGGCAGGCTTCGCGTCGCCTGGAGTTGGGTGATGTCCTCGGAGGTGACATTCAAACCCATCCAGGAGCCCGATGGCAGCGACATGATCGAAGGAAGAAGAAGGAAGATGGAGAGAAGGAGTTCTGCTCAGAGCAGCGGGCGCCGCGGTGTGTCAGTTGCGAAGAGTGGAGCAAGAGCAAAGGGACAGGAGGGCATGAGCGAGAATAATGTCCGCCGCCCCCTGCCCCCCAATTTATAACCCTCGGTTTGAACATGGGGAAGTGGGGAAGTGGGATCGTCTGCACGCGCCTGTTCCACTACCCCGCAATAAGTGTGCACGTACACGCACAATAACTGCCCGGGGAAGAGCAACCGGCCCCCGGACGCCGCAATAAATCCGCGTGCTTGGGCCAAGGGCGCGCGGCGGTGGGCCCCAGCCCGCCGCCCGGTCCCTTCATGCGCGTGTGCTGTCAGGACCCTCCGACTTGCGGGCACCACGTGGCGCCCGCGCGAAGCCCGAGGGATTGCCCCAAGATTCGGCGGACTTCTCGGTTCCCGACACGGCCGGGATGCCACGATCCAGTTTCCGAGAAAACCGGCACACGGTGGGTGTTGCCGGACCCGACGCTCGCGGGATCCACCTTGCTTAAGGGGGAAACTGCGAAGGCCCACTCATCCGAAGACGGCGGACCTTCACAGCTTCGGGGACTACTGTCGAGGGGATGGACCCCGGGAAGGCAACGGAACCCGGATCCTCTTCAAAAAACAACGGGGTCGGCACTGCCCCTCAATACCGGCACGCGCTTGGCCGGGTGGCTCGACCCGGCTAAGCCCCGCAAGCCGGCCAGACTAGGCGAGCCGGCAAGACACGTCGACTCGGCCCCAACAACTAGCGCAAGACAGCCGAACCCGGCACGACCGAAGCCTCCTTCACAAGCCAGCACCACCCGTGGCGTGCTACGCAATCCAGCCATGGGTCAACTCCCATCCCATCCAGGTCGTATGATGGGACGAGACTTCAATCAACGATGACCGAGGTAACAGTGCCCCGCCCATGCCTCTGGTCAGCAGGAACGTGGCAACAGTGCCCCTCACCTACCCGCTGACCAGGGCTGGCGTGGCTACAGTGCCCCCGCCTTCACCGCTGACGACAGCAAGCGGCAACCTGACGAAGAGCAATGTACACGACTCGACTCGGCCACGCCTTGATGATCGACAAGACGGCGCACAGTCCCCCTAGGCATGCGGGGCCCACACCTAGGGGAACCCGGCGAACCACAAGCCCTCAGTTGGACCCAGCCCAGGTTCCCAGACACCGACAATACGGACCCACCAACTTTTAACATTACCATTGTACCCCCGGGGGGTTGGACTATAAAACCCCCCGGGAGCCCGCGATCATGAGACAACCAAAAACAAGAGAGAAAGCAGAAGACACATACGAGAGAAAGGCAAGCAAGCATAGGACTAGCCACAAAACAGCGACACCGGAGAGAAGGAGCAGCCCAAGCCTTGGCCAGCTTCCTTCCTCCTCCATACAGCTCCAGGAGCAACATTGTACTATCGATCATCCAACTACACTCGGCAGGACTAGGGGTATTATCTCTCCGGAGAGCCCCGAACCTAGGTATGTCCGACGTCCCGCGCTCGCTCATGCCAACCTCTCCTCTAGAGTCCACCAGCGCCCTCGAGCCTCCTCCTCTCTTTAGCCAACCCTTGGCATCTGCCGTGCGCCCACCATGTCAGCTGTTGTTTCACTCTTTTGGTTGTACCATATTATCAGATCTATATTGACTTGTTCCAAATGCAGAGGAAAGCCTGCAAGGACCAAAAAGTACTTGAACCAAATGCTGTGGAAATCTTCAAGGACTGTCACACGAGCAAGACAAAGGGCATGACTACACCAGTCAAAGCCGCTGTTGTAAGTCCTTAATCCTCATGCCTTTTAACTACTACTTACTCTGACTCGTTCCTTCAACTGCATGGTTTGCAGCCAATGTCTATTACTCTTTTCAATTTTATACACAATTGTCTTAGCGTATCATTGCACCTTACAAGGTTTAAAACAGAGGAGTGATGTTCCTTTGATCTTGACCTATAATCTAGTTCCGTGGTGGACTTGCCCACAAAACGTTACAATTGCCTGTTTGTTTGTTCTTAGTTGTTTTGTGATATGAATGATGTCATACTATGCTTACAGTATTATAAACTTTGTATCTTTATCCTTAGATGTTAATACAATGTGAAGAAATAGACAACACATTAGCCATGGTACATGGTCATATGTTTGGGACCTTGTTTTATTATGTACTTTCAAGTAAAATACAACTAATATTTTACATGGGTTCGCCAGAATAAGTTCTGTATATAGACCAAAGCTATTTTGTTTGGTTTTGCTCTCTCCTTAATATCTTCTGTTCTGGTACTACTAATGTAAAAACTCAAATTTCAGGAAGTTATGGAAAAAATGGTGGAACCGCCACCTTCTGAAGGTGGCGAGGCAACTATAACCGCAATGTCAGCTTTTGCTACAGTGGGTCAGTACCTGTCCACTAACAGTGCAAAAAGCACGTTCCTGCGTAATACTGGGTTGGTTGTTAAGGCAATCTCGTCCAAACTGCCTCAGGATCAAGATATGCAAGCTCAAAACAATGTTATATCTGCACTCCAGACACAAGTCCGTTCCTTAACAGAGACCCTTTGTGAAAGAAGGACAGACATTGTTCGATGTTGTCAAGATATGCATGGTTTTGAAACCAGACTATCAGACATTTTCTATGTTGTTCAGGAGCCTAGGAGAAATGAAGGCGAAGGTTATGGTGCTCCATCACACAATACAACATGAAAACGTGACAGTCAAGTCAAATGAACTGAGCTTCTGAACTTCTGGTGGTGCATTTATCTGCCAGATTGTTAACTTCTATGCCAACCTTCCTTTTGTTCTATAGTTGTAATTTGTTATGTTGTGATATAAAATTTGTTCTTAACGTCCAGCCACTGGCTTAAGAAAACAGCAAGCCATTTTTGCATAGTGTAGGGTGTTCCCTATATTTGCACTGGTGGCGATCTTTGATGCCCAGTGGATGTAATCTGTGCAATCGCCTTAATAGCCTAGCATTAGTTTTGGTCTTATTTATTTCCTAGTCTTCTTTTTCCCTAGTTTGCTAGTGGCCGCAACAACCATGGGCTATATATGAACCGTGGAAGCCTTGACCCTGCTACGGGTCGTAGGATCCATGGGCCTCCTATGGGCCGTCTTTAAATGGGCCTCCAACACGGCCGTAGAATCGGTGGGCCTCGGCCGTCTGATAAATGGGTCTACATGGGCCGTAAACGGGCGTAATTGGTATCGGCCCAGCACGGTGACGGGCTGTTAACAAGTCGGAGGACAACAAAGGTTAATTCTGTCACAGGCATAACGGGTTGTTAATGGGCCAGAATATAGGATGGGCTGGAAACATCGCAACGGGTTAACAGGCTAGAAACGGGCCGACTCTTGCCATGGGCCGTATTTAGCCCATTAGGGGAACAGGCCAATAATGGGCCGAAAGTAATCGAGGGCCGGAAAGGAGCCCAAGAACGTATGGTTCGTCAGTAGGCCGAAAGCTAACACAGGCTGGAAATGGCCCATGTGAAACATGGGCCGTTAACGGGTACAAAGAAATTTACTGTTCATTACGGGCTTGAGTCATCGTAGGCCTCTAAACAGCCTAAAGATACGAAGGCCTCATATGGGCTGAAAGACGTCGTGGGCCATACATGGGCCAAAAGTGAAACGGGCTTGTGTTTATTCGACGGCCCACATGATGTTGTTGGTCCGATTTCGTGCAGGCCCTGACGGGCCGTGAGTTACCGGGCTATAAAATGGGCTATTTGCGAAGAGACCGTTAACAGGATTTTCATGGGCCAACTGCTATCTTTTGACCAAGTCAAATGGGCCGGCCTTTGTAAGATAAATGGGCCAGTGGTGGGCCATCGCACGTGTCGACATATCATAGGCACCTATCTGACCCACTGACTAGCTGACACGTGTTTCCTCCGGCCAATCAGAATTTTACACGTGGAAATTTCCCATTGGTCCGGGCTGTTAACGGGTTATCGGATCCAAAACCGGACCCGATAGCTTAACGGCGTCCCGCTACGGTGGATGCCACGTGTCGGTCACCCTTGACAAAAGCACTTCTATGACACGCGAATTATCGTCATGGAAGTGGACACTTCCGTGATGATAATTTTGGTAATGTCATGGAACACTTCTACGATAGCACATGTATTACTATCTTGTTTCTGTCATAAATTTGTCATGGATGTACATGCATGACATAAAACATGACCTACTGTGACAAACACGTATCATCACGGAAGTGTATTTTTTGTAGTGTGTGAAGTTGAGTCAGACTCAATGCCCGACCACTGTAGAAGATAGAGAGAAAATGAGAGTCATTCCCTATGCTTTAGCCATAGGTTTTATCATGTATGCAATGTTGTGTACCAGAACTGATGTGTGTCTTGTTATTAGTTTAGCAGGGAGGTACCAAAGTAATCCAGGAGTGGATCACTGGACGGCGGTCAAGAACATCCTGAAATACCTGAAAAGGACTAAGGATATGTTTCTCGTTTATGAAGGTGACAAAGAGCTCGTCGTAAGCGGTTACGTCGATGAAAGCTTTGACACTGATCCGGATGACTCCAAGTCACAAACCGGACACGTATTTCTATTGAATGGTGGAGCTGTCAGTTAGTGCAGTTCTAAGCAAAGCATCGTGGCGGGATCTATGTGCGAAGCGGAGTACATAGCTGCTTCGGAAGCAGCAAATGAAGGAGTCTGGATGAAGGAGTTCATATCCGATCTAGGTATCATACCCAGTGCATCGGGTCCAATGAAAATCTTTTGTGACAATACTGGTGCAATTGCCTTGGCAAAGGAATCCAGATTTCACAAAAGAACCAAGCACATCAAACGACGCTTCAATTCCATCCGCGATCAAGTCAAGAAGGGAGACATAGAGATTTGCAAGATACATATGGATCTGAATGTTGCATACCCATTGACTAAGCCTCTCTCACGAGCAAAACATGATCAACACCAAGACTCCATGGGTGTTAGAATCATTACTGTGTAATCTAGATTATTGACTCTAATGTAAGTGGGAGACTGAAGGAAATATGCCCTAGAGGCAATAATAAAGTTGTTACTTATATTTCCTTATATCATGATAAATGTTTATTGTTCATGCTAGAATTGTATTAACCGGAAACTTACTACATGTGTGAATACATAGACAAACAGAGTGTCACCAGTATGCCTCTACTTGACTACCTCGTTAATCAAAGATGGTTAAGTTTCCTAACCATAGACATGAGTTGTCATTTGATAAACGGAATCACATCATTAGAGAATGATGTGATTGACATGACCCATCCGTTAGCTTAGCACTATGATCGTTTAGTTTATTGCTATTGCTTTCTCCATAACTTATACATGTTCCTATGACTATGAGATTATGCAACTCCCGATTCCCAGAGGAACACTTAGTGTGCTATCAAACATCACAACGTAACTGGGTGCTTATAAAGATGCTCTGCAGGTGTCTCCGATGGTGTTTGTTGAGTTGACATAGATCGATATTAGGATTTGTCACTCCGATTGTCGGAGAGGTATCTCTGGGCCCTCTCGGTAATGCCCATCACCATAAGCCTTGCAAGCAATGTGAATAATGAGTTAGTTATGGGATGATGCTTTACGGAACAAGTAAAGAGACTTGCCAGTAACGAGATTGAACTAGGTATGTTGATACCGACGATCGAATCTCGGGCAAGTAACATATCGATGACAAAGGGAACAACGTATGTTGTTATGCGGTTTGACCAATGAAGATATTCGTAGAATATGTAGGAGCCAATATGAACATCCAGGTTCCGCTATTGGTTATTGACCAGAGATGAGTCTCGCTCATATCTACATAGTTCTCGAACCCGTAGGGTCCGCACGCTTAATGTTCGATGATGATCGGTATTATGAGTTTATGTGTTTTGATGTACCGAAGATAGTTTGGAGTCCCGGATGAGATCATGGACATGACGAGGAGTCTCGAAATGGTTTAGGAATAAAGATTGATATAACGGATGACCATATTCGGACACCGGAATGGTTCCAAAGTGTATCGAGTATTTACCGAAGTACTGGGGGGTTACCGGAACCCCCCAGGGGGTTATTGGGCCTCATGGGCCTAGTAGTGGAAGAGAGGAGGAAGGCCAAGAGGTGGCGTGCGCCCCCTAGCCCAAACCGAATTGGACTAGGGGGGCCGCCCCCCTTTCCTTCTATCCTCCCTTTCCTTCCCCCTTCTCATAGCTGGAATAGGAAAGGGGGGGGGGCAAATCCTACTTGGAGTAGGATTGCCCCCCCTTGGTGCGCCTCCTCCCCTTGGCCGGCCACCTCCTCCCTCCCCCCTTTATATACGTGGGAGGAGGGCACCCAAAAGGTGCACAAAAGTTTCTCTTAGCCGTGTGCGGTGCCCCCTCCACAAAAACACACCTCGGTCATATCGTTGCAGTGCTTAGGCGAAGCCCTCGCAGGTAACTTCATCATCACCGCCATCACACCGTCGTGCTGAAAAAACTCTCCCTCGGCCTCAGCTGGATCAAGAGTACGAGGGACGTCATCGAGCTATACGTGTGCAGATCACGGAGGTTCCGTGCATTCGGTGCTTGATAGGTTGGATCGCGAAGACGTTCGACTACATCAACCATGTTACTTAACACTTCCGCTTTCGGTCTACGATGGTACGTGGACACACTATTCCCGCTCGTTGCTATGCATCTCCTAGATAGATCTTGCGTGATCGTAGGAAATTTTTGAAATACTGCGTTCCCCAACAGGACTAGCCTCACTCGGATAGATCTTCACGAAGTAGGCGATCTCCTTGCCCTTACAAACTCCTTGGTTCAACTCCACAAGATCGTGGAGGCTCCCGAGTGACACCTAACCAATCTAGGAGACACCACTCTCCAAAAGGTAATAGATATGTAGTTGATGATGAACTCCTTACTCTTGTGCTTCAAATGATAGTCTCCTCAACACTCAATCACTCTCTCACATATTTGGCTTGGGTAGGAGAGGGATTGGAGTGGAAAGCAACTTGGGAGGCTACAAATCAAGGCTCAAATGGTTGGATTGGAGTTTCTGATCTCAACACATGAGTAGGTAGTTCTCTCTTAGAAAATGAATGGTGGAAGTTGTGTTTTATTCTGAGGGCTCTCTTCACTACTACAGGATGCTGCTAACGCAACACTATAATCAGAGACCCTTCGATGAAACCATGTGCGATGCATTAATCGCAAACAGTGATGTAAAAAATCACAAAAAAGTTCCAAAACATTTATGATGGCGGAGACATCAAATATGATTCAGATTATAGTTGCGTGTGCGATGCATGGCATATAGTTCACTCGAAGGAACATTTGCGATGAGCATAACAATAGAAATAGTCAGACAGATGAAGGTGTGTGCGATATACAACATACAGTCCACCCGGATGAACTGTTTGTGATTGAGAAGCACAACAGAAATGGCCAGCCAGATCAAGTGTGTGTGCGATATATGGCATACATTTCACTCAAATGAACTGTTTTCGATTAGGCAACACAACGGAAATGGTGAGCCATATCAAGGTGTGTGTGATTGATGGCATACACTTCACACAGATGAACTATTTGCGATTAACTACAACAAACAGAAATGGTTAGACAGATGAAGGTGTGTGCACTAGACGGGCTCACATTCTAATTGAAAGAAGCGTGTGCGATGGTAATAACGAGTGCGGATGGTTCATGGAACAAGTCGTGTGCCGACATAGCCTATTGTGGTGCACCCTATGGTGCAAAGCCACATAAGCATCCGAGAACGCGTGCCCACGTTACGCCATCCGAAAATTGTGCTGCACTTCGAAACTAGAACCGTCAATAATTTTTGAGCTTGCTTCCCGTCACATTCCAAATTACTACCATGCTATATTTAATGGTAAACCTGTTCACACTGATCAAAACCTAAACTGTTTCCCACTTAGCAACATATTACTCGGTTATAAATACTACCTACTCCAAGATGACTGCACATTCCTCCTCAATTCCTCATCAACAAAAACAAATAAGTATTTCATCATCGTTCCCTTGCGTCTGCTATGGTCTGCATGAGTTCTGGGTCAAGAAATTACTACCAGGGAGAGGCGATCATGGAAGCGGAAGCACAAGAGATGTCCCGCCTCGCCGTGAAAGCAGCCGAAATGTCCCACCATGCCACCGTAGCAGCATAGAGGTCCCGCCGCACCGCCGGAGCAGCGCAGAGGTCCCGCCGCATCGTCGAAGCAGCAGACTAGTCCGGTCATGCCGCGGAAGCAGCAGAGATGTCCCGCCGCACCGTGGACGCAGCAGAGAGGTCCTCCCGCACCACGACGGCCTGTGAAAATGTCTCGCGCGTAGGCGAGGACTCTCGCAGGCGCATGCACGCTATGCTCGATAACCTTATGGATCGGATCTCCAGCTGGATGAAGCTGTCGGACGAGATGAATGCCTTGTTTGAAAATGCTACCGGCATCATTCGGGGACTAAGGGAGGACAAGACGAAGCTCCGCACCAAGCCTGACCTGTCAAGGGCGAAGATCGCCGGAACTGTGAAGCAGCACGAGGAGACCACTCCTTGTTGAAGAGGACGGACGACATCCTCAAGAAACTTATGGACAAGAATGCCATGCTCCGCATCGAGAGCGAAAGGCCGGTGGAGAAATTCGTGGATGCTTCCAAGCAACATATTGAGGACATGAAAGAGATCATCGCCGCTCGCCGCGAGAATTAATCTCCGCGCCCTGCAGCAACACATCAAGAAAGTAGAGATCAGCGAGCTAGATCATTTTTTGCGTCTTCCTTCTTCTTTTGCCCTTGTGTATTTCGGGCATTGCCGCGTGTGGTATTTTTAATTATCTTCCTAAATATGTAAGACAATTACTATCCACAGTCATCATCATTATATTTATATAAGTCGTGCTATAAGTCTCAGCCGATGCTATATATGTCCGTAAGATCTTACGTCAAGAACCATGCAAAATTTTCTTTTTAGGTTTTCTTTTCTCTCTCTTAAATCTCAGTCGAGTGAGATATAGCCACACCATAAAACAGTGGCTCGGGTGCCATTAGTGGATAAGTGGGGAGAGAGGTGAGCGGCGGATGGTGGTCAAAGGGCTCGCCTCCCGATAAGCATGCGTAGGGGTTTGCTCGCACGCTTCCCGTACTCAAATAGCTTCCCCGCATGTCGCCTCCTAGCCAATAAAAAAGAGGACGCATGGCGACACATAAATGGTTAGTAGAACGCCCACGGTTTCAATAATAGTTGTGTTTCTGATTGTAACGTAACAATTCTTGTTCCAAAATGACTCTGTAGGTTGTTAATGTGTGCGTCTTTGCAAATTGGACAAAAAATTTACCACGACATGTTGGTGCCATGTGAAGGCAACATGCTGAGTTTCATGATTTTCAGGTGAGTTTTGGATTCACATGAATTTAAAAACCAAGCTTCTTTATGTTTCTAGCCTAGCCACAACGCCCAAATGTTTGAAATTCATTCCCATTTCTTGCATGGGACCTAAACATTCACCCAAGGACACATATATGATTTTTTAACCCATCTTGGGGCACTGGAGCATGTGCATGTAGCTCAAATTTGAATTATGCACATTAAATGCCTAGAAAACTCAAATAATGTATAAAAAAGGCAAAATGAACCCTGAATAATTCCAAAATTTAGCAAGAAACTCCTGTTGGTCTATGTTTCCTTTGTAAAAAACAAGGTGAGAAGAGGCAGCGTATGTCGTTTCACACACAGAGGTGATAGGTTCCCTCTCGGAACCACACGCCTTCTTGAGAGAAGCTCCGGCTTTGTAAGAAGGTTATACCAAAACTTGTCCTAAATCGGATAATTTTTTTACCACATCATGTTGGTGCAATGTCATGAGACCATGCCAAGTTTCATGATTTTCGGATGAGTTTTCGATTTTACATGAATTTGCAAACCAAGTTTCTCAATGTTTCCGGCCGAGCCACGACGCCTAGATGTTTGAAATTCATTCTCATTTCTTGTGAGCTTGCCGTTTCCTCGTGGCTCTGTTGATCCTTCCTCGAAGCTACGGGGGTCTCTTTTTGTCTATAAAAAATCACATACATTTTCAGCCCAATCCGAGAACTTTTATTTCTGCACAAAAAACAACACCACGGTAGTTCTGTTGAAAACATTGTTAGTCCGGGTTAGTTCCATTTAAATCATATATAAGTGCACCAAAACCATATAAAATTGTTGTAAACATGGCATGAATACTTCATAAATTATAGAATATTGGAAACGTATCAACTATGTTAGCATTCACACTTCATATTTTTTTATCATTTACCTACTCGAGGACAAGCATGAATTAAGCTTGGGGATGCGGATATGTCTTGAAGGTATCTGTAATTTATGAAGTACTCATGCCATGTTTACAACAATTTTATATGGTTTTGGTGCACTTTTAATATGAGTTTTATGGACTAACCTATTAACTTAGTGCTAGTTCCCGGTTATTGTTACCTATGTCTATGTTTTGTAGACAAAGCATACCAAACGAATTCCAAATGTGATAAAATTTTACGATGATTTTTATGGGCACGAAGGGACCTACGAAGCTTTGGGGAAGGACCAGACAAAGTCCAGGGGAGCACAAGCTCACTTGTCCCCCTAGGGGCGTGCCACTTGAATTTGTGGGTCCCTCGGGACTCCCCTGGCATGAATCCAATACTGAATAATCCTATAAATCCCCCAAACACCAAAAGTTAACCTAGACGAGTTTTTTCGTCGCCGCAAGCCTCTGTTCCAAAGCGATCTTATCCGGAGCCCTTTTCCGGCAGCCTACCGGAGGGGGGAAGTCATCATCGAAGGCCATCTTCATCATCCCCATTGTTTCCATGACGAGGAGGGAGTAGTTCACCCCTGGGGTTGAGGGTATGGACCAGTAGCTATGTGTTTGACCTCTTTCTCTCTCGTGATCTTGATAGGTCACGATCTTGATGTACCATGAGCTTTGTTAGTAAAGTGGGACCATATGGTGTTCTTCCCTCTCTAACTTTGTTGTGATGAATTGAGTCTTTCTCTTTGAGGTTTCATTGTTATCAGATTTAATATTTGGATTTGAGATCACTTGATGTATGTCTTGCCACTGGTGCACATCGGTCCTAAACAAACGGTTTTTAACCCCTTCTGCGACGCCATCTGGAACCGTCGCCAAGTGAGTGTGGGCGATAGGGGGGTCCTTCCCACATGAACCAAAAACCATCGGGGATATGCCCTCCAGGCACGCAGGCTCGGCAAAATGAGGACGTGTGCGACCGGCGAGAGCTCAAATACAGAAATACATACAGTAGAGCTAAAAAACACAATTATACGGCGACATTGTTTCCGGTCGCAAGTACATCCCACACAGTCAGTCCTCGCTAAATGTTTCCGTTCATATGTACATCCCACACAGTCACTCCAAGGAAAATGTTTCCATTCACAGGTACATCACACACAATTTTTCCCGTTAAATCATTTGCATTATTGAATGTATCACACACGGTGCGTAGAAGAAACTTTGTGGGATAGGTTGTCCATTAAACACACTTTTTATGTGGTAAACATTTGCACAAGGTGGCCTAACGCAAATAGTTTTCAAGAGAAAGCCGTGTGTGCAGTTGATCGCACATGTAGTGGATCCTAGAAACGTTTCTGATCTCCAAGTATATCGCACACGTTTTGCTTCCGCAAACTGTGTGCAGTGTAATCCCTAATTAATCCAATTAATCCCTAATTTAAAAATCACATGTTTTAAATTTGCAAGTAGGCAATCACTTATTTCATATCCAACCATGTTTATTATAAATATAGGTTCAACCACGAATCCATAATTCGATGCACAGGTACATATACTGAAGAACTACAGAAGCACCAACTAAAGAATGATGAACCATAGTTGTACTAAAGACTGTAAAGATAGAGGCGAAAGACATTCTGGTTGCTGGAGAAGGTGAAACGGAATGCCCATATTGTGCCCTCCTCCATGCGTAAGGTGCGCACGACTCTAGGCCAACCCCTTGTGATGGCTACCCGTCCATCCTTCACTGTCTTCATTAGGACTTCTCGATGCTCATTTTAGTCTGGATGAAATACTTTAACCTTCATTGCGTGTCCACCAATCATGTACTTTGCGAGGTAATCTTGAGTGAACTGCTTCGGGAACCACTAGGAACCAAAAAGATTCAGACATTGTTGTCTAACAACTCATTATGGGTAGTAAAAAGAGAGGGTTGCAGAGTTTGTAGTTACCATCCTACAGCTCACTGTTGTGTTGGATAGAGCATAAACAAATAATTTGTTTGTCACCATTCATATCTTTTTGCTAATAATCCTTATCAGTTTCCTCACTTGATGTTTGTTCATCAATATCTCATTGCCCCATACGCAAAAAGGGTCGATGCGTGGATCCTTGCCAAGGGCATATGTACCTACAAGCAACAAGTCAACATTAGAAGCTAACTAGTCTCCAGGCCTGGATCTATATGCACTACATTATGGAACAATGTGGGGAGTACAAGTCGAGGGATGAAGCTAACCTCCGCGGAAAATGGTGGCCACTCCCGTTGTTGTCCTGCATAAGTAGTGGAAAGGCATGATAAGTACAGGAATCTTAACATCAAACAAATATAGCAAAGGTAAACAACATCATCTCCAAATGATAGCTTGAATGTGTTAGTTTCAGCATGCTGATAAAGCAGATATAAAATTGAAGGCAATGTTACCGACAACAGGCTTAACAGCCATCAAATATTGCAATTTGAACTAGTATTGTTGAAAATGAATAGAACGTAGGAAATGCTTAAACATCACACTGGATAAATGTGTAAAAGTAAAAAAAAGGGCTTGTGTTAACTGCACCAGGAATAACTAGAACCAAATATAGCTGTTCAAACTGGTATTGATGTAGTCGAGTGGCACAGCTCCGACTTGCACATAATGAACACCACATTGTGAATGACTGAAATAAACAAGGCATAAATGACTAGTATAACAACCAAATATAGACATTTAAAACTAGATAGAGTCTCACTGCAACCAACCTAACAAGAAAATACAGATAAACATGGCATATGCTTGAAAATTGGACAAATGCTCACTGCAACCAACCTAACAAGCAGATAAAGATAAACAAGGCATCTGCTTGATAACTGGACAAATGCTAAAAAAGCAACCTAATAACCAAATACAGATAAACAAGGCATTTTCTTGATAACTTGACAAATGCTAAAAAAGCAACCTAACAACCAAATACTGATAAATAAGGCATCTGCTTGATAACTGGACAAATGCTAAAAAACAACCTAACAACCAAATACAGATAAACAAGGCATCTGCTTGATAACTGGAGAAATACTCAATACAACCAAACTAAGAACCAAATACAGATAAACAAGGCATCTGCTCGATAACTGAAAAAATGCTCACTCCAACCAACCTAACAACCAAATACAGATAGACAAGGCATCTACTCACTATAAACAACCAAATATAGCCATTCGTGAAACTAAAGTGGACAATTCATACTTAAACATCTCATATACCTATTAAACAATACATTTTTACATAACTGAAATAATTAAACATGGCACAGTTAAAGCACCGCACGGCAAATGCTACTACAACAAAGGGTATGGGTTGGCAAGCTAGAAAAGGTAAGATTTGCTGATAGAATGTTGCCTCACATTTCATGGATGATATCCTTCCAGTTGGAAGAGCATAGACCCATGGTGCGCTCTCTGATGTCACAGATGGGTTGTTTCACCTTGGAAGAACCTTCGTGGGTGCCCTCCTCGAGGTCGTGGTCGTGGTCGATGAGATCTGACTTGGCAATTGAGGATCCCAAGCCGCCACCGTAGAACGTGTCCTTTAGAAGTGACAAAATGGGCTCGATGGCGTATAAAGCTCGCAAATCCTTGACCGCTTGGCGGAGGAGATCAGCGGCAGGGCCGTCGAAGAGATCGACGACGGTTGAACCAGAGGGGTTGGGGATGGACCACTTAACCTGTGACATGGCTCGTGTGAAGCCGTCGGTGTGGACGAGCTTGAAACGTAGCCAGCTTTCCCAAGATACAGTAATACGCTAGCCCGCTGAGATGAAGTCTTTGGCATGGCAACATAGTCAACGTCTTCACTGGCTTCCACGGTGACATGTTCTCCGGGATCGACAGGTCGGGGCGAACGGCGGCCACCTTGCCAATGTCCGTCGGAGAGGCCATGATAAACCTCTTCTTGGTTGAACGCTCGTCGGGCTCCCCGGGATACATGGTCGAGCTTAGGCTGTGACATTTTGGAGCAGGGGATGTGGATCTAGCGGGGAGGAACACCGCAGGCCTCATCTAAAAACTCAAGGGAGTGGGACGAAGGTATGGGAATCGCTGGGTAACCTGAACTTTATTATCTAAGCTAGGAGGAACGGGCAGATCGACAGGGGTTGGCAGCGGCGCCAGCGGTGGCTGCGAGCTAGGGTTCGAGGGGGGGAGGGGTGGGTGGGGGACTGTGGAGGGGGGTGGTGTTTGAGGATACGCCGTGGCTACTGAAAATTTCAGTAATGGTGGGTGGAGATGGTGGTGGACGAGGGAGGGCGACGGTTCAAATGCCTCGGCTACTGCAATTTTACTATAAGGTCGATGCTGGAGGAGTGTGGGCGACGGTTGAAGTACGGCGACTACTAAAATTTGGGTAAAGGAATTGATGCGGGCGGGAGTGTCCAAGATCGCGCACAGTCCAATAACGATATGCGTGTATGATAATAAGGAAAAGTGGCGTGGATCCGCCGATTTTTGCAACGCTCAAGGCGGGTAGTTTGTTTTTTATATTTCTAGCTAGTTGGTGTATCGCACAAGGTTCGTCCTAATTTCCAAATAAACTTACCCGCCTTTAGCTTGCACAGGTGGTGGTTTTACAACGTAGTTGCATCGCACACGGTTAAGCCAGTACCTCCACTCTTTGTTCATGCTTGTGCAGTCGTGGTGATTTCAGCGCACTTGCATCGCACATGGTTTAGCCAGTACCTCCACCCTTTGCTCGCGCTTGCGCGGTCGTGGTGATTTTAGCGCACTTGCATCGCACATGGTTGAGCCAGTACCTCCACCTTAATTTGCTCACGCTTGCGCGGTCGTGGTGATTTCAGCGCACTTGCATCACACATGGTTGAGCCAGTACCTCCACCTTAATTTGCTCGCGCTTGCACGATCGTGGTGATTCACATCGCACTTGTATCACACACGGTTAAGATATTATACCCCGTGTCTGTTGAGGGTCATCAGAGTCTTTGCAACAAAAAATAACGTTAGAGAGGGTCAAAAGACAGCCACACCAGCATGTGGCCCTAATATATATGAGTGAAAAGGGTGGTCTGTGATGTTCAAAATTCCAATGCACAACTTTGACCCCGCGGGCCCACGGTTGGGCGCGTCATTGAAGATCGATGAGAGGGGCCAGAAGTCAAGAACCACCTGGAAGTGGCCAAATATATGTATGAATATTGGGGATGTTTAAAACTTTAAATACACAATGCATAACTTTGGTGGCACCTGCCTCGCAAACCCGAAAGCACCCTAACAACCACCTAGCTAGGATATATATATAATGACATAATGTCGTATCTAGCTAGGATGCTTGGCCCACCACCTCCCACTTTGTGTCAGCGGGGCGGATGCACGTAATGATCGATACTTTGGTCATACATGCATGTCACCATGACCTACCATAAGACGGACCAATGAATCTTTCGTTTGGTCAAATGAGTTGTTATTAACCGTGTCAAAATTTAACCATACTTGGTGGCATGCGTGCAGCTATTTGATTAGACGGGACGAGCGCGAGAAGTCTGTCGTACAGGCTCGACGGGACGTGTGCGAGTAGTCCGCCGTGCAGGCTCGATGGGACGCGTGCATTCTGTCCACCTCGCAGGCTCGACGGGACACGTGCGAGCAGCAAGGCCGCCCATGCTCACCGGGAAGCGAGCTCTTTGACCTCCATGCACCAGCCGCCGCCTGCCTCGCTCACAACTTCTCCATTAATGGGTTAATTAAAGCACCTGGATGGAGGGTGTTTGCTTGTGATCCCATGGCAGCATTTGCTTTGTTCGTGTTTTCAACTCATATTTCCGCCCTAATTTAAATTGCCACATAGGGCAACGGATAATATGACCACAAATAAAATGGCAACGGATAATACGATGACAAATTTACAATGGCGCAGATAATAATTGTCTTACATATTCCGGATAATTTAAAATGCCACATGTGGCAAAGCCCGGAAGACACGGAGGCAAGAGAAGAAGGAAATTGCAGACAACGATCTGGGTTGCTACTGTCTCTACTCGTCGATGGATCGCTGGGCGGCGAAATCCTCCAGCTCCTTTTTCAATTCCTCGCGACTTTGCTTGAAAGTAGCCACGAATTCCTCCACCTCCTGCTCGTGCTCGATTCGGAGCTTCCTCAGGCCACCCATCAGTTCCTCGATGATCGCTTTCAACGTCATCTCCGAGGCACTGCTCTGCTCATGCAGCATCTTCCAGCCGGCGGCCTCCTCCTCCTTCTCGGCGACCAACTTGAGGAGCTTCGGATTGTCATCCATGAATTGCTCGACGAGGCCGGTCGCCTTGTCAACCGAGGCATCGTTGATCTTGAGGAGCTTCAACAAGCCGTCGACTAGATCGTGCTGCACAGTGACGCTAGCGAGAATGTTGTCGTTGCCGGCGAAGGACTTCAGGGAACGCCTGCTCATCGCAATGGCTGACACCGTGAATGCGCTTGTGAGAGCCCTCGCGCGCCCGTGAGAGCTCGTTCGAGGGCTCCGCGGCGCGCTGGGACATCTCTGCTACGGTTGTGGCTTCGCAGCGGGACCTCTCTAGTGCTTCCGCGGCCTTGGTCTTTGCTGCCCGGTTATATGTCCACCCTAAACTCCTCCTACCTATCATGGCGGAACGACTTCACAGAAAAACAGTTTTGTGGGTGATGAGGAGAGGAACTGTGAAATAATTTTTGAGTGGGTAGTTTTTATAGCCCGGTGCTAAGTGTGAACACATATTAGTTTGATAGGTGTGAACAGATTTGCAATTACTTATTGCATTGTAATAAACAATATGATGAGAAACAAGGTCAAAATTTATTGATGGCTGAAGGTTGACCACGTGGTTGCTGGCCGTTGAGGCGGCCGCGACGCGCTCTTCTCTAGCGTCCCTGCGCGCGCTCTGCTCCTCGTTGAGGCAAAGTTACAATGGCAACGGTTAATAATTCTTAATAATTGTCTTACATATTCAGGATAATTTAAAATGCCAAATGCGGCAAGGCCCAGAACACTCATGACCTACATATGCATACAATTATAATAAAATATAAGCTCTGAGCTGGCGACCTTCCGACGATGGTCTTCTCGGACTCCACGATCAGCATAGCACCCTTGCGGCTGTTCACTCCAAGTGTCCCGACCCGCCTCCGCCTACGGAGCTGCTGGCACTGATGGGAGGCTCTTGGGGCTGCTGGCCCTCTTCCAGAAGAGCTTGACAGCGTGCAATCGCGCGCATGACAACTCCGTGGAATCGCTCCATTTCTATGCCTCTGGCCTGGTAGCAAATTCCGTCGATCACCTGCATCCTCAAGATATCACGTTGGCGATGTTCTACTTCGTCGGGGATGTCACCTCCGCCAAGGATGCGCTCGAGCCTGGCCACCACATCATAGGGATCGAGGTTGACACGGCCGCCGCGGGCAATGATGAAGCCGCAGGCTGCCTTTGTCTTGAATGAGTCGCAAAGGTCCTCTGCCCATTCCTTGCCGGGCATCAGGCTCTCGATGAGCACTGGTGACGGCGGTTCTTCAGGTGGGTCATCGATCATGCCGCCGAGTAGCTCTGGATCTTTCGCACGGTGGATGGCAAACTGCTCATCACACCTCCTCTGCAAATATGTCGATTGTGCTCCCAAGGACTGTGACATCGATGTCATTGCCGATGGGCCATGGTGCCTGCACCGGCCGATGAAGCTCTTGCTCCCCGACCTGCTCCGACTTGTTCTCCTCGCCAAAGATGTAACGCAGGTAGGCATCGACGTCGAAGCTTTGGTCGTTGCCTGACATGCTTGGAATAACTAATGGTAGATGGGTGAGGACTAGATCTTCGTAGAGTGTCACGGCGGTGCGTTGCCGCCTGGGTTATATGCAGCAAGCCGTTAGCTGGTGGCGGGAAACCGGTGAGGGAATAGGCGTGGATTTTACAATTCACTCATGTGGAGTGCGGGAAGTATTTGCTGGAGCGCGGCAAGACTAAGTGGAGCACACACACAACCCGAATACCATATCCGGTGCCACGTGTTATTTATCACACAAGTGTTAACATAAGGAAATGCATGTGTAACTTACTAATCATCGCACACGAGTACTCGCAGACGCATCGTGTGCGATACTCCTAGCCACCGCAAGCAACTAGTTTGCATTTTTCAAAGTTTTTTGTACACACAGAATCGCACACAAACTAACTGTATTAACTGTCTGTGTTGTAAATTCTCATCGTAAACAGTTCATCCGAGTCGGCCGTTTGCCACGTATCACACACATCTTGTTAAGTTGAATCGTTCTGTTGCATTCGCTAATCGAAAACTGTTCGTCCAAGTGAACCGTTTGCCCTATATCACACACACCTTGATCTAGCTAACCATTTATGTTGCACTCCCTAATAGCAAACGGTTTATCGGAGCGAACTGCATGCCGTATATCGCACACACATTGATATGGCTGCCTGTTTCTGTTGTTCTGCTTCATTGCAAACAGTTCGAACGGGTGAGCCGTGTGCCCTACATCGCACACGCAACTAAAATCTGAACCGTGTTTGATGCATCCTCCATCGCAAACGTTTTGCACCTTTTTTGACGGTTATTTTACACCACCATTTGCGATTATGGCATCGCACACAGTTTCGTCGAAGGGTCTCTGATCGTAGTGTCGCGTTAGCAGCATCCTCCAGTAGTGTGCATGTGGATACCCGTGGTGACAATGGGGTATTCTATTGAGTCATTTGATATATGTTTTGGTAATCAACTTGCAAATTCCCGTGGTGACATTGGGGTAATCTTGACATAGAGGTTGATACACGTTTTCGTCTACTCACTCCGATAGGAAGTTTGGAGTGATCCTTTGTCACACATTGAGGGATTGTTCTATGATTCAATTATGTTAGCATTGCTGAGAGATTGCACTAGTGAAAGTAAGAACTATAGGCCTTGTTTCCAAGCATTGCAATACCATTTGTGCTCACTTTTATCACTTGTTACCTTGCTATTTTTATTATTTCAGATTATAAAAATATACTTCTACCATCTGTATTACACTTGCATCACCATCTCTTTGCCAAACTAGTGCACCTACACAATTAACAACTGTATTGGGTGTGTTGGGGACACAAGAGACTCTTTGTATTTTATTGCAAGGTTATTTGAGAGAGACCATCTTCATCCTACACCTCCCACGAATTGATAACCTTAGGTCATCCAATTGAGAGAGATTTGCTAGTACCCTACGAAACTCTGCGGTTGGAGGCCCAACAGAGTCTACAAGAATAAAGTTGCTAGTAGACATCACTTTGCATGCTGCCGCGCGATTTGAGCGTTGACCTCACCAACACTTATACATGCCCTGAATCATGTCCCTTGAGACGACACCCCATACTCACACGGCAGTTTTGTAGCCAAGCCGGTTGCCCAGGCTCCTCTACCCCCTCTGAACTTCACTTTTGTCTAATGCCAATGGAGGAGGACGATGTTGGAGAAATTGACCAGCACACCGATGACTTGACGCCAATGCATGACTTCATGTCAAACCTGCCTGCACCCGATGCAGGTGGCAAAGACCAGACCTACACCTCCGAGGTCACTCCTCCGGAGGCCGGTGTCGGTGTACTAGAGTAGGGGTACCCTAGTATCCCGAACTTGTGCACGGGCAGTCGCAGCATCCCGCGGCAAGGCTTGCCAGGTGACCGCCAAGGTCCTCCGTGGTTCCTTTGGAGCCATTCAAGAACAAAGTATCCAAGACAAGACCCCGGCAAGAGGAGCTTGCCGGGAAGGCCACCCAAGGCATCCCGAGGAACTTGCCGCGACGCACCATGTGTCCCGGCAAGGCCCGGTGAGCGACAAGATCCCGGACGCGACAAGACAACAACCGCGGCAAGGCGCTTGCCGCGGTAAGCCACCACTCTGTACCCGCGCTCCAGTACATCCACCAACGTGTCGCTCTGGGACCCTTCCAGGCGTACGTGGCGGTAGGCTGTGCAGCCAGGGGTGCGCGGTGGCAAGCGGCGCTGACAAGATCGCCATCATGGCGAGCGGTGGCGTCCCTGACGTTCCCTTTTACACTGTTTAGGCGACGCAGACGGGCATTTAAGGCCCTTGTCCCCTGCCGTCAGGGTTAGGTATGATACACTGTAGCAGGTAGCTGTACCTACTGCAGCACCTTTCCATTTCTACCCTTTACCTCCGTTGCCACCTGTTGGTGACCCCTTGAGCATATAAAAGGAGGCCCGTGTGCAACGGAGAGGGGGGTTCGAACACTCACGCTCGGTCCCGTTAGCTGCCGAAGTGTACTGTAGCACTTCACGCTCCTGAGCGAGAAATCAATACAAACCACAAAGCAGGAGTAGGGTTTTACGCATCCGTGCGGCCCGAACCTGGGTAAATCACTCGCGTGTATCGCCTCGATTTGCTCTTTGTGTGATCTCCGCCCCCGCTGAACCGAAAGGGACTCGGTCCGCCGGTCCCATAGGTGTTCGTGGATCAGTACCCCGACATCTTTGGCGCGCCAGGTAGGGGGCGTCGAGGTTGTGTGAACCAGATCCAGCGTTCACGCGAGCTAGATCTTCATCATCCTCATCGACATGCCGCCGAAGAAGAAGGCTTCGGAGGCGGCCGCTCCGTCCACGCCGAACCCGCCACCGCCGGAGAAAACGGCTAGTGGGGTAGACGCCGGCGGGAGAACGGGCGTCGGCGGCGTAGCCGGCTCCCACAACGACCGGGCGCACTCCAAGACCTCAGCGTCCGCACATGCACCGCGCCCATCCCAGGAGGCGCAGGACCGGCAGCGTCATGGTATTCACGGTGCCATGCGTTTGCTGGACCAAGATCCAGCTGGTGGATCACGGAGTGCTCAAGACCAGCATGCACGCCAACATGCTGGCACGAGCGAGGCACGGTCGCCTGGACGGGATACTGCTCCTTCTAACATAGTTAGAAGTCCGAGCATATCCCGCTCCTCGCACCGTTCGACACCACCACCCGCCACTGCAGCAGAAGCTTTGGCGCGAGCTCAACTGCTCCTAGACTACCCTCCAACAGCAGACAAGATCGACGACTGGAGGGCCACCATCCAGAGTCTCATCGGCTTCGCCAACGACGACACTCAGCGGCAGCCGAGCACGTCGCAGCCGCGGCAAGTCAGCCAGGCACGAGCCGGTGGCGACAAGACCGGTGGGGGTGCAACCACTGTGCACTCTCCGCCCCGGAGGCCAAGATCGCCGACTCGCGGATCCACCTTGACAGAGACTCCACCGCATCATCAGATCCACGAGCTCGTCGCGATCAGTGCCAAGTTCTTCACGAACGACAGCAAGAAGACACTCGTACTCGCATCGAGCGCCGAAGAGAAGCGCGGCGTCAATCAGACCAGCGCGCTGGGCCCTCTGTCTACATGCATGCGCCAGGGGAACCAGGCGACTTGCTGTATGCGGTAGGTTGTCCTGCGTTCACTCGTGAGCTGCGGCAAGTCTAGTGGCCCAGCATGAAGAATTTCAAGCCACATGTACCAGAGAAGTACGACGACAAGTCGCATCCGTCGGAGTTCCTCAGCATCTACACCATCGCGGTGCATGCTGCCGGGGGACGGGACGACAAGATCCTTGCCAACTACTTCCCGCTGGTGCTCAAACCCAACGTTAGGTCCTGGCTCATGCACTTGCCGGACAACTCCATATCCTCCTGGGCAGACCTGTGCCATCAGTTTGTCGGCGCCTTTACAGGCGGCTACAAACCTCATGGCCAAGAGAGTGACCTTCATCTACTCGCCCAGAAGGAAGGAGAGCCCCTGCGCAAGTATATTCAGAGATTCAGCCATGTGCAGCACAACATCCCAGATGTCCACCCTGCCGCGGTCATCAGCGCGTTCCATCAGAACATGCGTAACCGCAGGATGCGGGAGGAGATGGCGATGTGCAAGATCAGAGACGTCAATGAGCTGTATGCCCTAGCCGACAAGTGTGCACGTGCTGAGGAAGGGAGGAGACTCCCCGGAGAGAATGTAGGAGCTGGGGGATCTGACAGCGAGGATGCTGCCCCGGCAAAGAAAAACCGGCGGCGGAACAGGAAGAAGAAAGGCAAAGATGTGCTAGTCATTGAGCAGTCCGGCAACGAAGGTGGCGCCAAGAAAGCCAAAGTTGGTAGCTCCAGCAAGGAGGTTGCCGGATGCACCAACTGCCAGGCTGTGGCGGTCGCCGACAAGCAGGATGGCACCGACAAGCAATACTGCAAGATTCACCGCACCAAGGGCCATGACCTCCAGAGCTGCAAGAAGGTCGAGCAGCTTGTCCAGCAACAAAAGGCTGAGTACAAGCGACGCGACAAGGACAGGGCCCAAGGAGGCGCTGGAGAATCCAGCAAGAAGCGTGTCGGCCGGGGAGGACGCCGCGGCAAGGCCAAGCAGCAGCAAGGAGATAGACCTCCCCGCGGCCGCGACAAGGATGAAGACGACGACACCGACGAAGACATGGATGATGTTGAGACCAGTGAGCAGGAGTTCTAGAAAGCCACAGAGGTCTTGTGCGTTGACGGCGGTGCTTCTCTGCATACTTCGCACCGCCAACTCAAGCAGTGGGTGCGGGAGGTCAATGCGGCAGAACCACCCGTCGAATCACGCAAGCTTCTGAAATGGTCCAGCACGCCTATCATCTTTGATATTGAGGATCACCCTGATCGCACAACTGCGGTCGGGTGCTTGCCGATGTTGGTTTCACCAACTATTCGCAACCTCAAGGTCACTAAGATGTTAGTTGACGGCGGGGCCGACTTGAACCTGATCTCCTCCGCTGTACTCCAAAAACTCCAGATCCCTGACAGCGAGCTTGAAGAGACCGGCACATTCCAAGGAATCAACCCGGGAAGGAGCAAGCCGAAGGGAAAGGTCACGCTGCCGGTAACATTTGGCAGCGAGCTGAACTTCAGGACTGAGAGGGTCACTTTTGACGTTGCCGACATTCCATTTCCCTACAATGGGATACTTGGCCGTCCAGCACTCGCCAAGTTCATGGCAGCCTCTCACTATGCATACAACATGCTGAAGATGCCAGGCCCGATAAGCGTCATCTCTGTCCCTGGCGACAAGAAGGATGCTCTTATCTGCGCCGACAAGATCTACCGGGAAGCGGCAGCCGCAGCAGATCGCAAGTCACTTGCCGCTGAAGCTCCCGGGGGAAAGAGGAAGACCAAGTCTGGCAAGAACTCTGATGCCCACTCCGGCAAGCGCACCTCTTCGGAGTGCTGCGCTGCCGTTGAGGACGCACCATCGAGCTCCACCGGCAAGTGTAAGAAGGCGATGGCAGCTCCGCCAGAGACGAAGAAGGTGTCCGCCAAGGAGGACGGCACTGGTGGTACCTTCACCATTAGTGCCACTCTCGACCCTAAATAGGAAAGCGCGCTCATTGCTTTTCTGTGGGCGAATGTCGACGTGTTTGCGTGGCAACCGTCCGAAATCCCCGGTGTTCCCAGGAAAGTAATTGAGCACCACCTTGCCGTTTGTCCTCATGCGTGGCCCGTCAAGCAGAAGGTCAGGAAGCAAGAAGTGGAGCGCCAAGAATTCATTGCAGAAGAGATCAAGAAGTTGGAAGCAGCAGGCCTTGTTAGAGGAGTGCTCCATCCTACGTGGTTGGCCAATCCTGTAGTCGTGCGCAAGGCGAACGGGAAATGGAGACTTTGTATCGATTTTACCGATGTTAACAAAGCTTGTCCCAAAGACCCATTTCCTTTGCCGCGCATTGACCAGATTGTTGACTCCACAGCCGGATGTGATTTGCTTTCATTTCTTGACGCATACTCAGGATACCATCAGATCTTCATGGCAGAAGAGGACGAGGAGAAGACCACATTTATTACTCCATGTGGCACGTACTGTTTCGTACGGATGCCTTTCGGATTAAAGAATGCTGGTTCAACATTTGCAAGAGTAGTCCATATCGCTCTTGAGCCACAAGTACATAGAAATGTGGAAGCCTACATGGATGACATAGTGGTCAAGAGAAAGGACAAAGCAACCCTGATCCAAGATTTAGATGAGACCTTTGCAAATCTACGCAAGATCAGCCTCAAGCTCAACCCCGAGAAGTGTGTGTTTGGAGTCCCCTCCGGCAAGCTTCTCGGGTTCTTCGTATCTCAGCGGGGAATTGAAGCCAATCCCGACAAGATCAAGGCCATTGAGCAGATTGAAGCACCAAAGCGCGTCAAGGATGTACAAAGACTTGCCGGTTGCATGGCTGCTCTCAGCAGGTTTATCTCTAGGTCTGCTGAGCGCGCCCTGCCGTTTTTCAAATTAAAAAGGCAGGACCAATGAAATGGACTCCGGAAGCGAAGGCTGCGCTGCAAGACTTGAAGAGATACCTGTCCTCCCCTCCAATACTTGTCACACCTAAGCCACAAGAGAAGTTGCTGCTATATATAGCGGCAACCAATCAAGTGGTTAGTGCTGCGTTAGTAGCAGAGAGGGAGGCAGATGGTGAGCCAGCAACCACGGCAAGCGCATCCAGCGACAAGCAGGGGGCTTCCCCGACAAGCTCTGGTCCCGACAAAGATGGATCTGCGCAGATGCACGAGGAGACACAAAAGAAGATGGTGCAGCGCCCAGTTTACTTTGTCAGTTCCCTTCTGCAAGGGGCTAGGTCAAGGTACTCTGGTGTGCAGAAATTGCTTTTCGGCCTTCTCATGGCCTCGAGAAAGCTGCGCCATTACTTCCAAGCACACGAGATCACAGTTGTCGCTCGCTTTCCGCTGAAGAGGATACTGCAGAATCCAGAAGCGACAGGCAGGATTGTCGAGTGGGCACTGGAACTGTCAAGCTTTGGCCTCAAGTTTGAGAGTACTTCAACTATCCAAAGCAGAGCATTGGCAGAATTCATAGCAGAGTGGACGCCAACACCAGACGAAGAAATTCCAGAAACGAGCATCCCCGTCAAGGAAGCAAGCAAAGAGTGGCTGATGTACTTTGATGGTGCCTTTTCGCTGCAAGGTGCCGGCGCTGGCGTGCTGCTTGTCGCACCCACCGGAGAGCACCTCAAGTACGTAGTCCAGATGCACTTCCCCAAGGAGCAAGCAACAAACAATACTGCAGAGTATGAAGGCTTGCTTGCCGGTCTCAGGATCGCGGCAGACCTTGGGATCAAGAAGCTCATTGTCAGGGGTGACTCACAGCTTGTCGTCCGCCAAGTGAAAAAGAGCTACCAAAGTCCGTTGATGGAAGCCTATGTCGACGAAGTGAGAAAGCTAGAAGAGCACTTTGACGGCCTACAGATGGAGCATGTTCCAAGGGCTCAGAACGCTATTGCTGATGGCCTGTCAAAGTGCGCCGCACTTAAGTTACCTGTGGAACCAGGGATCTTTGTGCTCAAGCTGACTCAACCGTCCGTAATACCGTCAACTGGACAGAGCAAGAAGAGGAAGTTGATTTCTAGTGACTATTTGCCGGCAGAGCTTCCCAAAGCCGCCGCCAGGAAGGTCCCCAAGATCAACGCCAAGAATGCTGAGGAGCAGTCTGCTCCGGCAAGCCCTAGGGTTTGTTCCGTTGAAGCAGAAGCTCCCGATAAGTTTTGCTCCGGCAAGCTTGTCGGGGAACGTCACGCTCCGGCAGAGACGCAGCTTCTCGCCGTAGAAGCGGATGCTCCCGCAGCAGCCGAGAACAACGCCAAGAGTGCTGAGGAGCAGTCTGCTCTGGCAAGCCTTAAGGTTTGTTCCGTTGAAGCAGAGGCTCCCGACAAGTTTTGCTCCGGCAAGCTTGCCGGGGAACGTCAAGCTCCGGCAGAGCCGCAGGTTCTCGCTGTAGAAGCGGATGTTCCCGCAGCAGCAGATATGCCTTTAGTCCTTGTTGTCGAGCCGCAAGCTCCAGCATGGGCACAGCAGATCGTCCATTTCCTTCAGACAGGAGAACTTCCCAAAGAGCAAGAAGAAGCGGAAAGAGTAGCCCGGCAGTCAAGTATGTACCAGTTTGTCGACAAGACGCTGTACAGAAGAAGACTCAACAGTGTGAAATTGAAGTGTATTCACCGGGAATATGGACAAAAGCTGTTGGCAGAGATACATGGAGGCATATGTGGTCACCACATTGGCGCAAGAGCACTTGTCGGAAAAGCATTCCGGCAAGGTTTCTTTTGGCCGACAGCCCTCCAGGATGCAACTGCACAAGTAACCAAGTGTGAAGCGTGCCAGTTCCATTCCAAGCAGATACACCAGCCAGCTCAAGCTCTCCAGACGATCCCTTTATCCTGGCCATTTTCGGTCTGGGGGCTCGACATCCTCGGCCCCTTTCCCCGAGCAGTCGGGGGCTTTGAGTACTTGTACGTTGCAATCGACAAGTTCACAAAGTGGCCGGAAGTGGAACCAGTGAGGAAGGTGACAGCACAGTCAGCAGTCAAGTTCTTCAGGTCGATTGTTTGCCGCTTCAGAATCCCTAACAGGATCATCACCGACAACGGTACGCAATTCACGAGCCGCACCTTCATGCAGTACGTCCAAGATCTTGGCGCCAAGGTCTGCTTCGCTTCTGTTGCTCACCCGAGAAGCAACGGTCAAGCGGAGAGGGCAAATGCTGAAGTGCTGCGAGCGCTCAAGACCAAGACTTTCGACAGGCTGCACAAGTGCGGAAGAAACTGGATTGAGGAGCTGCCGGTGGCTCTTTGGTCGATCAGGACGACACCAAATCGAGCCACTGGCCAGACACCTTTCGCTCTAGTCTATGGAGCAGAGGCAGTTATCCCCACGGAACTCGTATACGGGTCACCTCGAGTGCTCGCTTATGATGAGCTTGAGCAAGAGCAGCTGCGACAAGATGACGAGCTGCTCCTTGAGGAAGACCGTCTTCAGGCTGCTGTGCGAGCTGCTCGCTACCAGCAAGCTTTGCGCCGCTACCATAGCCGCAAAGTTAACGCCAGAAGTTTCGAGGAAGGCGACCTTGTTCTTCGGCGTGTTCAGTCCGCCAAGAATTCCAACAAGTTGATGCCGAAGTGGGAAGGCCCTTACCGGGTGAAATGAGTCACTAGGCCTGGCGCTGTCCACCTTGAGACCGAAGATGGCGTTCCGGTGAGCAACTCCTGGAACATAGAGCATCTTCGTAAGTTTTACCCGTAAGGCCCGGTTGCCGGAACCCGTTCCGGCAACCACCTTTTGTACAAGTCTTGCCGCTGTTGCATGTAATCCTTTGTACAAAGCCGGGCGCAGACCCCGTGCATAAGTAAAGCTCATGTGCTCCGCACATCTTGTCAATTTCATGCTTTCTATTTTTTGCATGTCTTATCTGACACTTTGTGCAGCACCTACCCCCGGTAAGCAACAACGAGCCATAAGGCTCCATATCTTTATTTTCTCTTCTTATCAAGGAAAGGAAGATTCCCTCGCACACAAGTTTGCCGGGGGGGAAGGAGAAGATAATAGTATGGACCAGGCATCGTTCAAGAAAGTTTTCGCCTTGCCGGGAAGCAAACAACAGAAAAGATAAGTTGCCAAAGTTTGAGCAATCAGATTTTTTAAATTTTTAAGTTATCTTCCTTGAACGACCGTGCTTTGTATGGAAAACCTGTGCGCGGAGGAACCAACTTGTAGCTAGTTGCGCCCTTACTTTGTTTCGAGTCCGCTCAACAAATTAAGTGAGCTGCGACGCGCCCTTACTTTGTTTCGAGTCCGCTCAACAAATTAAGTGAGCTGCGACGCGCCCTTACTTTGTTTCGAGTCCGCTCAACAAATTAAGTGAGCTGCGACGCACCCTTACTTTGTTTCGAGTTCGCTCAACAACTTAAGTGAGCAGCGACTAGTTGCGGCAAGGTTTCTTGTCGGCAGCGGCACCGCCAGCAGGCTACTGACGTCCCGCACTCAACGCTCGAGGCAAGGGTGCCTGCGCCGACAAGTTCCCTAAAAGCGTAGGGCAAAAACATACAAAACAAAGCATCAAGTAAAGGAGATAACATTGCAATCAATACTTAGAATAAAGTTATATTACAAGATAACTTGTCGCAGCTCTAACAGATTGTTATCATGACATGACTAGCAGCGACAAGAAAAGAAGAAATGGGCGGCCTAATCTACGCGATCGCCTTCGACCCTCTTGATCCCGCTCACCTTGTCCACAATGGGTGCGACAAGGGACTTGAGCTCCTCCAGATCAGCTTCCGGCGGCAAGGTCCTGAGGACGTTGGTGAGGCGGAGGCCCGGATTGCGGAAGGCCACCTTCATCAACACTTTTTGAAGAGCTCCCGCGCAGATCTTGCGCGACTCGTCGGCCAGCTGCTTGGGGATCCTTTCCCGGAGCCGCTGAAGGGTCGTCGCCACGCCCTTGAAGAACAGGACGAGCTTGGCGCTGGGTTGGAGGTTGTCGTCGGAGGGATACCCGAGATCCTCCATCCCCAGCTGCGCCAGCTCCTTGTCGATGTCTGTGGCGGTATTCACAAGACTCTCCGTCCAGTGCGTCACAGTCTCCCTGAAAGCATTCTGGGTGGTGGCAGCACTCTCCAGCAGCGCCTTGTCGGCCTTGATTTCCTCCTTCAAGGCCGCCTCCCGCTTCTCGGTGCTGTCCAGAGTCTTGGTCAAAGTGGTTAGCTTCAACTCAAGATCCACGTTGAAGACCTTGGCGGCGCTGAGCTCTTTGCCCTTCTCGGCAAGATCGGCCTCTAGCCGCGCCACCGTCGTCTTCAACTCCTCCTTGGCGGCCTCGGCGGCGGCGGCGTCCTCCGCTTGTTTGAGGGCTCCGCCAAGTTTTTCCTTGTGCGTGGCAAGCTCCTCCTCGTGGGCGTCGAGATTGACCTTCCGCTGCGCCATCTCGCCCTCCTCCACGGCTAGCTTCACAGCGGCAAGTCGCTGCCGCTCTTCGACTTCGGCCTTCTCGAGGAGGAAGGCCTTCTGCGCTTCAGCGAGCTGCTCCCGCTCCTCCGCCAGGGATCGGAGGGCTTCCCGATGGAAACCCCCGAGCTCTTCCGCACACTTCTCAATGTCTGCTCCCGCCTTCGCGACTAGCGCCTCGCGAGACTCCAGCTTGGCTTGCCGCGCGCGGTAGAGTGACAGCAACTTCCGCAGCAGCCGCTCCTCTTCAGACTCGTTGCTGCTGCTGCTTGGCGCGTCAACCACCGTCAACCCCGCGGGGGCAAGTACTTCTCCGTCGAAGATCTCCCCCTCGACCGGCGCCCTGGAGCTTGACGCCCAGGGGAGGTTGATGAAGACGCCTTCGTCGGCCTTCAAGTAGACGCCCGGCTGGGGCTCCTCGGAGCTTGGCGCTGCAACTTCGGCGGACGGGTCGGTGGTCGGTGTAGCGCCTGGCGCTCCTGCGGCCTCAGGGTCGTCAGTGCGATCACCAGACCCTTCGCCAGTTGCTGCGGCGGCAGCCTTGGCGGCCTCTGCGCCAGCGGCATCACCAACTCCGGCTACGTCTTCGGCGGCGACCTCGGTCTCCATCCGCTCCGCAGCAGATGGGTCTGACAACCGGCAAGGGGAGAAGAGTCAAGCAAAATCCAGCAAAAACCCAAGAAGATCAAAAGAAGAAGAACCCAAGGGGAGTTTTGAAGCAAGAGGAGTACCTGCACCAGGTTCTGCAGTCGTGGTCTCCGCTGTCGGGGGGCCGCTGGTGCTGTCCCTCGCCGGAGAACCCTCCCTTGCCGGAGACTTCTCCCTTACCGGGAAACCCTCCCTTGTCGGAGAATTCTCCCTTGTCGGGGGATTCTCCCTTTGCTCCTGGTGGGGCTGCTCGGCTCCTACACAAGTCAATAAGCAGATATCAGCAAAGACAAGTACCCATGCGCGCCTCACAGCGAAAAGTAAATCATACACTTACGCTGGGGGCTGCCCTGGAGAAAAGTCGCCGGGTCCGGCAAGGTTGTCTCGGGCGCCACCTGCTGTCGCAGTAGGCTCGTCCTCGATGTCGATCACCGGGACCTTAGCTCTCTTTGCCGCCTCTGGGCCAGAGTCCTGAAGAGGAACAAGTTCAGAGAAAAGCATGTGAGAAACAAGACAAACAACAAGAACTGAAGGACTACAAGTACAGCAAGAGAAGCATACTCTTCTTCTTCTTCCTCGTCGGAGCTGAACGCGGAGAAGTCGAAGTCCAGCGCGCGCCCGGCGCGAGGAGGCGGAGGGGTAGCTTCCCTTGGCCGCTTGCCGGGAGCAGTGGCGGTGGTCTGAGACGATCCCGCTCCGGCTGTCGGCGCGGCGTGAGCAGCGGTAGGAACTGAAGCGGTGGTCCGGCTAGACTCCGCTCCAGTTGCCGTCGCAGCATGAGGCGCTCCCGCGGCAACGGTGTTTGCCACGGTGGAGCGCGTCACGCGGCGCGGCGACTGTTGATCCGCTTGCCGCTCCGCTGCATCACCGGCCTTGCGGAGACGCCTTCTTGGTGGGGATGGAGGCTCTGCTTGCGGTGGGCTGTCTGAAGACGAGGTGGAAGAGGAGTTGATTTCCAATGAGCCGCTCGTGTCCTTGGCGGGCTCGCTCGGCTCGGCACCACGCCCGGCAAGCTCCTTCTTGCCGGTGGGCTCCCCTCGCTCGGCACGGCTTGCCGCTTCTGCTGCATCTGCCTCCTCCACAGTAAACCCAAATTCGCCCGCGGCTGTGGCTGCCGCTGCCTCTTCCAGCCTAGTGGCAATGAGCGCCATCTCCGCATCCGTGGTGTCGCAGGTAAGGCCATCCTTCTCGTCGGAGCGGATTGGCACTTCCACCAAGTCATCGAAAAACTGCTGCACGGCGTCGTCTGCAGGCTCCTGCCAAGTTGGCACAATCCCATGCGAGTCGCACTTCGGCATCATTGCACGGATGCGATCGAGCGAGGAATTGTTGCACAGCGGAACGACGCCCCCCGGCAACCTGAAAACCTCGGGATGTTGGGGGTCATACTTGAAGAGCTCCTGAAGCATCGCGTTGAGCTCCAGGACCGTGAAGTTGTAATTGAGGCCCGGCCGCAGCCTCATGATCTCTGCCGCGTTCTTGAACTCCCAAGTGGGCCTCCCCCGCTCCTGCAGGGGGGCGATGCGGCGGCGAAGGAAGTCTGCGCCAACGGCGCCAACAGTAAGCCCGGCAAGCCTGAGACGCAGGATCCTGGTGACGGCAATCTTCAGCATGTCGTCTTCCAGGGCCACGTCACTCCAATCGCTGCCGCGTGCTACTGGGGTTTGGCGCCGGGTGGTGAATGGCTGCGGGTTCTCCTCGTCAATCCAGCACCAATCTGCTCTCCACTCCTCCCACTTGCCGCGGAATTCTCCCTCTAGATAAGTTTCCTTCTTGCCGGCCCTTGAGATCCAGGCGATTCCGCCGGATAGAGGCTCTCCTCTCTCTACTCGGGGTATAAAGAAGTGGCGAAAGAGGGCTACATTGGGATGGACTCCGACAAAGTTTTTGCAGAGATGTGCGAAAACTGCCATGGTCAGAACGGCATTGGGGGTGAAGTCAAGGAGGTGGAATCCGTAGGTATTCATGATGTCGCAGAAGAATTCAGAGAAAGGCGGGCAGAGCCCGCAATAGAAGAACAAAGCGAAGAAAGGGTATCCGTTTGGAGCCTTCTTCCAAGCGGCGGCGGGAAGTACCTGCGTGCGCGGGTGCGCCCGCGTCTCCGCCGACCAGAAGAGGTAGTAGTTCTCCCTCAGCTCCTTCGCGGTGAGCCTGGGGGGGGGGGGAAGACCGCCCGCTCCTTTTGCAGCGCCGCCAGCCGCTGCGCCTCGGTCGTCTTCACAGCCTTCCCCTTGTCGGCTTTCGGGGCCATCGCGGAAGTGGTGGAGGAGGTCGACAGCGTTGGTGGTGCTGGTGGCGATGGGGGGCGGGGCGCTGCTCTCTTTCGGCTTTGGGAAGACGAGGGAGCGGCGGAGATTTCTGAGATTGAAGCAGCAACTGGGAAATGGGCGAACTACCCCTGTTTCCTCTGCTTATAAAGAGGGAGGGGGCGGACGTTCCGCATTTCCGAATAAAGAAACCACCCACGATCTCTCCCACGACGCCGCATTCAACGCGTGCCGTTCGGGGAGGGCGCGGCGGATACGGAGAGAGATACGGCGTAACCTAGGCCGCGCGTGCCCGTGCCCTGTTTTGGGCCTGGCCCAACAGCGCTCGGCACCATGTATGGCCCAGGCCCGGGGGCTCCTATCGGTGTACTAGAGTAGGGGTACCCTAGTATCCCGAACTTGTGCACGGGCAGTCGCAGCATCCCGCGGCAAGGCTTGCCGGGTGACCGCCAAGGTCCTCCATGGTTCCTTTGGAGCCATTCAAGAACAAAGTATCCAAGACAAGACCCCGGCAAGAGGAGCTTGCCGGGAAGGCCACCCAAGGCATCCCGAGGAACTTGCCACGACGCACCATGTGTCCCGGCAAGGCCCGGTGAGCGACAAGCTCCTGGACGCGACAAGACAACGACCGCGGCAAGGTGCTTGCCGCGGCAAGCCACCACTCTGTACCGGCGCTCCAGTACATCCACCAACGTGTCGCTCTGGGACCCTTCCAGGCGTACGTGGCGGTAGGTATGCAGCCAGGGGTGCACGGTGGCAAGCGGCGCTGACAAGATCACCATCGTGGCGAGCGGTGGCGTCCCTGACGGTCCCTTTTACACTGTTTAGGCGACGCAGACGGGCATTTAAGGCCCTTGTCCCCTGCCGTCAGGGTTAGGTATGATACACTGTAGCAGGTAGCTGTACCTACTGCAGCACCTTTCCATTTCTACCCTTTACCTCCGTTGCCACCTGTTGGTGACCCCTTGAGCATATAAAAGGAGGCCCGTGTGCAACGGAGAGGGGGGTTCGAACACTCACGCTCGGTCCCGTTAGCTGCCGAAGTGTACTGTAGCACTTCATGCTCCCGAGCGAGAAATCAATACAAACCACAAAGCAGGAGTAGGGTTTTACGCATCCGTGCGGCCCGAACCTGGGTAAATCGCTCGCGTGTATCGCCTCGATTTGCTCTTTGCGCGATCTCCGCCCCCGCCGAACCGAAAGGGACTCGGTCCGCCGGTCCCATAGGTGTTCGTGGATCAGTACCCCGACAGCCGGGAATGAACAAAATATGAGTGAAGTAAATTCCATGGTTTGACCGACACAAGAGCCACACCTTCTGTCGCCTCCATCCACAATGGTTGATCCGGCTTTACAGTTGGGGACATCCATCGAGCGGGAGGTCACCGAAGATCAACCACGCCCGTCGGTGTTTCATATCACTTTGGCCAATGCCATCATGGTGTAGGGACCTATGGACAAGTTGTTCGTCACAGGGTCTGAGGCAATGTCCACTCTACGTCATCGGCCAGCCAAGAAGTCTTGGCTGATTCCCTTCTTGATGATGGTGTAGAAAGAGGCCCTGACTAAAGGTGCAGGATGATGTGGTGAACGAGGGTGTGAAGCAGATGACTGATGTCTTCGTGCCTGGGATGGATGTAAAATTCTGTCATGCATTATAATTTTTGCATCATAGTATAGCTAGTAGCCCACAAGGTGCATATCGGCATGAAATCTGATATGCGCCATAAGCATTTAAGTTTGAACTTAGCACTTTCGCACACCACAACCCCCCAGGTGTAGTCTGGTTTGGAACAAGCCAGTTTATGGGTCATTTGACATAGACTTAGCTATACTCAGGTCGAATTGGAAGCAATCAACCTTGCTCGAGAACTTGTAACTTTAGAACAAACAGATGTGTTGTAGCCCTTGAGACTTAGGTCAGTCACTAGTCACTAGTAAAGTGAGGTGCTATACAAACGGTTTTTAACCACTTTCCGTGACAGCATTCGGAACCGTCTCCTAGTGAGTGTGGGCGATAGGGGGTTCTTCCCACACGACCCAGAAACCGTCAGGGGTATACCCTCTTGGCACACATGCTCGACAAAATGAGGTCGTGTGCGACCGGCGAGCGACCAAATACGGTTATACGTACAGTAGTGCTCAAAAAATACAATTATACAGGCGAAATCATTTCCGGTCGTAAGTACATCCCACAGAGTCAGTCCCTGCTAAACGTTTCCGTTCGTATATACATCCCACACAGTCACTCCAAGGAAAACATTTCTGTTCGCAAATATATCACACGCAATTTTCCCCATCAAATCGTTTGTGATAGTGTTTCCATTGCACACGGTATTAACAATTTTATCATTTGCGTTATTGAATGCATCACACACGGTGCGTAGAAGAAACTGTGTGTCAAAGATTGTCCATCACACACAATTTTTATGTGGTAAACATTTGCGCCAGGTGGCCTACTGCAAACAGTTTTTCAGAAGATGTCGTGTGTGATTGTTCATTAATCTAACACGGTTTATTCCTAGAAACTATGTGCGTTATTGAATGCATCGCACACGATGTTTTCTCAATAACCGTTTGCAATATAAAAACCCAATTAGCAGGCTAATTATCTGATTATTAACAATCCATTTATTCATCTAATTGACATTTCATATTAAGCACACAATATATTTCATTTTCATAATTGAAATACATCAGAGTACAACATCATATAGCTTCAACACTCAGCTACCCCATTACACAACTACACCAGCACCAAGTTTCACATGCAACATCAATAACCTTTCGAAATTAGCATCATAGATGGTACATAGATAGATGTATCTCATCTGGAAAACTACTGAACCAGAAGGTGAATATTGAGCCTTCATTGATGTTGAAGGTCTTTGTAACTTTAGGCCAGTGCCTGTGGATGATTGACCGTCCATCCTTCATCCTCTTCAGGAACACTTCAATATTGAACCGTGGGTGTTGTATGAATACCTTCTTCGCCTCCTGGCCATACAGGTGGTTTGAGAGGTAATCATCAGTGAACTGCTTTGGAAAGGCCTGAAAACAAGGATGTGCATAAATATCTTCTCTATATTGGAAATGGGGCGAAGGAATAAAAAAGGCAAGGTATAATAGTTAGTACCATCCTGTAGTGAACTGATGTCTTGTTCATTGTGCAGACAAAGATCTTGTTGTTTTTTGTCGCTAATTTCTTTATCTTAACAATCTTTCTGAGTTTCTTGACTTGACTGATATTCATGGACAACTCATTTCTCCATATGCAAAAAGGGTCGAACAGTGGGTCAAAACCTCTAACAGCAGGGCCTACATGTGCAAGACCAAATTGTTAAAAACCTAATATTAGAATGGTTCCTGCAATCGCACAATAATGTGCTATTAGACAACGAACCATGCACGTGCTAACCCCGATTGTAAACCTCAGTGCTTCCCATTGTTTCCCTATAACACATATAAGGTAGTTAGTCATCAGGTTATGTAAGGGTTCGCATGCTATCAGTAAAATATGTTGATGAAAAATAAGCACATTACAGATTCACCAGATTAATTCAAGCCACATGGAAAACCCATTTATCCAAACCAAGCATGATTAAGAACTAGGAAATATAACACTTGTATATGTTTATCATGTATTAAGTGCAGCCAAATTTGATTTATTCCTCACATGCACACCAATATAAAATTCTACCCACGACAATTGGACATCGCATTGCAGAATTGAACCAGGTAGCTAACTAAACACCACAACAAATGAACCAAAAATTAACTGAGCACCACACTGCACAATATAACATACTCCTAATAGAAGATTAGACAGTTAACCAAACCAAGCATGCTTACCAACTTGGAAATATAGCAATTGTATTTGTCTCTCATGTATTTAGTACAGCCAAATTCAATTTATTCATCACATGGTATACATAACAGAATGCACACACAACAATTGAACATCGCATTGCAGAATTGAACCAAACAACTAACTCAACACCACAACAAATGAACCAAACATTAACTGAGCACCACATTGCACAATATAACATACTCCTAATAGAAGATCAGACAGTTAACCAAATCAAGCATGCTTAACAACTTGGAAATATAGCAATTGTATTTGTTTCTCATGTATTTAGTACAACCAAATTCGATTTATTTCTCACATGGTATACAATAACAGAATGCACCCACAACAATTGAACATCGCATTGCAGAATTGAACCAAATAGCCAACCGCGTCGCGTCGTTGGCGCGCGAGGCGTCGACGGTGGCCTCGACGGCGAGGTGCTCCTCCAAGATATGGGGGTCGACACGAATGGCAGCCATCGCGACCTTATCCGCGTGTGCGACCGTGATTTTCTTCTCTGCTGCCAAATGCTCCTTCAGATCTTGGCTATACATGGGTAGAGATATAGTAATATGCTAGCCCGCTGACATGAAGCCTTCGGCATGTCAACATAGTCAACGTCTTCGCCGGATTCCGCAGAAATGTGTTGCTCCGGGACCGATAGGTCGGGGCGAACGATGGCCACCTTGCCAACATCTGCCGGAGAGGCCATGATAAACCTCTTCTTGGCCGAACGCTCGTCGGCCTCCTCGGGATACGTGGTCGAGCTTAGGCTGCGGCATTCTAGAGCAGGGGATGTGGATCTGGCGGGGAGGGACACTGCAAGCCTCATCTAAAAACTCAGGGGAGTGTGGCGACGGTATGAGAATCGTTGTGTAACCTGAACTTTCTTATCTAAGCTAGGAGGAATGGGCAGACCGGCAGGGGTTGGCGGGGCCGTCAACAGCGGCCGTGAGCTAGGGTTCAAGGGGAGAGGGGGCGGGTGGGGGACTGTGGAGGGGGCTGTTTGAGGATACGCCGTGGCTACATATTTTTTTAGTAATGGTGGGTGGATATGGTGGTGGACGAGGGAGGGCGACGGTTCAAATGTCTCGGCTACTGCAATTTTACCATAAGGTCGGTGCTGGAGGTGTGTGGGCGGCAATTGAAGTACGACGGCTACTAAAATTTGGGTAAAGGAATTGATGCAGGGCAGGAGTGCCCAAGATCATGCACAGTGAGGGAGTCCTGGATTAGGGGGTGTCCGGATAGCCGGACTATACCTTCGGCCGGACTCCTGGACTATGAAGATACAAGATTGAAGACTTCGTCCCGTGTCCGGAAGGGACTTTCCTTGGCATGGAGGGCAAGCTTGGCGATACAGATATGTAGATCTCCTACCATTGTAACCGACTCTGTGTAACCCTAGCCCTCTCCGGTGTCTATATAAACCGGATGGTTTTAGTCCGTAGGACGAACAACAATCATACCATAGGATAGCTTCTAGGGTTTAGCCTCTCTGATCTCGCGGTAGATCTACTCTTGTACTACCCATATCATCAATATTAATCAAGCAGGACGTAGGGTTTTACCTCCATCAAGAGGGCCCGAACCTGGGTAAAACATTGTGTCCCCTGCCTCCTGTTACCATCCGCCTAGATGCACAGTTCGGGACCCCCTACCCGAGATCCGCCGGTTTTGACACCGACATTGGTGCTTTCATTGAGAGTTCCTTTGTGCCGTCGCCATCAGGAAGGATGCCTCATCCCGTCTTTAAAGACGGCACCGTTGCTAAGGGAGCTTTGGCTGTCGGCCAAACTCTCAGGCTAGGTGGTTTCCTTGTGACCGCCCGTTCGGCTGCTGCGCCGACGATGACGTCTCGGGTCGTCGAAAGCAATCTTCACGTCAGCTCGGAATTCGCCGAGCAGCTAGATCCAATGGAGCTCTCTTCCCTAAACGAGTTCTTGGATCGCTTCGCCGCCCTGGGAGTCGCTATGGATTACGACCAGATTGGGCCTAAACCCGATCTGAGAGAGATTAACTTTCCCCAGGTCACCCATCATGTTGCCGCGGTAGAGGGACAGTGCGGCGACCCTTCATCTATCCTAAGGACAAGCTATGTCCGGATTCCCGACCCCTCGAAGCCGGATACCCGCAGAGGGGAGGACATCACTCAAGACCTGAACTTAAAGTCAGGTGACGGGCTAGATTCATTGGACAGCATCGAAGAATCCAAACTTCCGAGTTCGGAAACTCCTTGGCCCCTGGGTCTCAGATTGGTTGAGGTTTCAGATTTGATTCCACCCACCCACCCGTACATAAGCGATCTATCCCAAATTAGGCAAGAGCCCGAAGAAACAGTACATCATTACTGGGCCAGATTCCTCCTGGTTATGAACAGGATAAAGGACTGCCGCGAGGAAGACGCAATTTCATTCTTCTGCAATAATTTCACGGACAAGGGAATCCTCAACTCCATAAGTCATCGTGATATTACACGCTTCGCTGACTTGGCGTCCATAGTACGAAAGTACTGTGCGATGGAAAGCGCCTAGAAAATCGAAATAATATTTTGGGACAATCCGGCCCTGGATACAAACCCAGTCTGAAATAAAAGGGTGCATCATCGCCAGACACCCGGGTTCAATACCAAAAAGCAAAAGCCCTCTACAGGGCACAGAACCGTACTAGAAGGATGGCTTAATGGACCCTGTAAAATTCACAGTGCAGAGGGCGCCACACCAACTGACAGCCTTAGAGCATGTTGGATCCTCCGGCAGGTGGCAAAAATTGGCGAAGATCTTCTAATTCCAGAAGCCACAGAAAGCCACCCCAGAGACACCAGTATCGTATTAACAGTCTTCGAGACTTTCGCATCAAATAATATGCGAAAAAGAACACTTCGCAGCCTTGCCGAAGTCTACCAAGTAGCAACAATAAACCCATGGAGTGACACGGCTATTACTTTTAACGCCAGTGATGAACCTAAATTCCGAACAGCCCGAGCACCAGCCGCATTGGTCCTCAGTCCAATAGTGGACGGCTTTCGTCTTACCAAGGTACTCATGGATGGCGGCAGCGGATTGAACCTCATTTATGAGGAAACCCTTCAAAAAATGGAAATAGACTGGAACCACATTGAGCGAAGCAGCACAACCTTTAGAGGAATAATCCCCAGTTGGGAAGCGCGTTGTACATGAAAAATTACACTAGATGTGGTGTTCGGCATGCCGGATAATTACAGGTCCGAAGAGGTCATGTTCCAAGTGGCCCCGTTCAGTAGCGGATATCACGCTCTGCTAGGGCGGGAAGCTTTTACAATCTTCCAAGCAATACCCCATTATGGGTACATGAAGCTCAAGATGCCCGGTCCTAACGGAATCATCACTCTCGCTAGTGATCCGGACATAGCACTCCGCGCCGAAAACAAGATAGCCGCACTGGCCCTCGAGGCGCTATCCGAAGCCCTAGCGGCTGAGGAACTGACTGCGCAGCGCTTCATGGTGAATAGGGATGATGTGATACTTGACAAAAGATCCAAGTCCACCTCCTTTAAACCGGCGGACGAAATAGTCAAATTCCAGGTCCATCCAACGGACCCCAATAAAACAGCTTCCATCGGGGCACAGTTAAACCCCGATGTAGACGCTGCACTGCGAGAGTTCCTACGAGATAACTGGGACATTTTCTCCTGGCACCCTTCAGACATGCCAGGAATCCCACGCAGGCTGGCCAAACATAGCTTAAATATCCTAAAAGGATTCAAGCCAGTCAAACAGGCCCTTCGGCATTTTTCTAAACCTAAGAGACAGGCCATGGGAGAGGAACTAGCCAAGCTATTGGAGGCCGGATTCATCAAAGATATAAAACGCCCGGACTGGCTAGCAAACCTGGTGATGGTACCAAAGAAGGACAAATCCTGGCGCCTGTGCGTTGATTTTAAAGACCTTAACAAGGCTTGCCCAAAGGATCCCTTCCCTCTCCCCCGCATCGATCAAATTATCGACGCTACCACAGGACACAATTCGTTGTGTTTCCTCGATGCATACTCCGGCTACCATCAAATAAAGATGGCAGAGTCAGACCAAGCCGCAAAGGCATTCATCACACCATACGGCCCATTCTGCTTCAACACAATGCCCTTCGGGCTCAAAAACGTCGGTGCAACATATCAGCGCATGATTCAGACATGTCTGGCAAACCAGATTGGCAAAACAGTGGAGGCATACGTAGATGATGTGGTCGTTAAAACAAGACATGTCAAATCTCTAGTAGACGACTTGAGGCTAACATTCGATAACCTCCGAACATACTACATCAAGCTCAACCCGGAAAAAATGCGTTTTCGGCGTTCCAGCCGGAAAGCTCTTGGGCTTCATTGTATCCGGTAGAGGAATTAAAGCAAATCCAGCCAAGATCCGAGCTCTGTCACAATTGGATATCCCGAAGGACCTCAAACAAATACAAAAATTAACCGGATGCGTGGCGGCTCTAAGCCGCTTTATCTCCCGCTTGGGAGAAAAGGCCCTACCCCTTTACCGCCTCCTTCGGCGCACCGAACACTTCGAGTGGACGGATGCAGCCACGGCCGGAATCGACGAAATAAAAGCCATCTTGGCAACAAACCCAGTCCTGGCCGCGCCAAACATTTGCGAACCAATGCTATTATACATTGCAGCAACCCATCAGGTCGTAAGCGTAGTGCTCGTCGTCGAACGAGAAATGGACGGACACAAATTCCCCCTTCAAAAGCCGGTCTACTATGTGTCCACTGTCCTTACTCCGTGCAAGTCACGGTACCCGCATTATCAAAAGATTGCGTACGCGGTATTTATGGCATCCCGGAAGTTGCGATACTACTTTCAAGAGTGTTCAATAACAGTAGCCTCGGAAGTGCCACTTAACGATATTATAAACAACCGCGACGCGACGGGCCGGATTGCAAAATGGGCCGTTGAGCTCCTCCCATTCGACATAACTTACAAGCCACAGCGAGCTATCAAATAGCAAGTTTTGGCCGACTTCGTCGCAGAATGGATGGAGGCCGAACTCCCTAAAGAGTACGGCACATATTCCAACTGGGTCATGCACTTCGACAGCTCCAAAATGTTGGCCGGTCTAGGGGCTGGCGTCGTTTTGACGTCCCCCACAGGAGACACAGTTCAATACGTACTCCAGATAATGTACACAGACTCCAACAATGCAGCCGAATATGAGGCCCTTTTACATGGTCTCCGGATGGCAGTATCCATGGGAATTCAACGCCTAGAGGTGCGCGGGGACTCGAACCTCGCAATATCCCAAATAAATGGAGACTTTGATGCCAAGGATCCAAAAATGGCAGCTTATCGCAACGCCGTCCTAAAAATGTCAACTCGGTTCGAAGGGCTCGAATTTCACCATATAGCCCGGGAAAAATAATCAGGCGACAGATGTCCTGGCACGCATCGGCGCAAAACGCGATGTAGTCCCCCCCAACATCTTCTTGGAAAGGCTGTTCAAGCCATCCGTAGTATGGGAAGGGGAACCCAGCAATAACAGCCCGGACCCAACTGCACTGCCCGACACCGAACACTCTGACATAATTGGAGGCTCTGCCAATAAAATAACACCTTCAGCCCACGTAATAATGGCTGTCATCGCCCCGTGGACAGGACCATTCCTCGCCTACCTTACTAGGCAGGAACTCCCCGAGGACCAAAATGAGGCACGCTGCATAGTGCGGCGATCTAAAGCCTATAAAGTCCATGAGGGAGAGCTTTATAAGAAAAGCACTACCGGAGTCCTTCAAAGGTGCATCTCTGAAGAGGAAGGGTGGAACCTCCTAGCTGAAATTCATGCTGGACTCGGCGGTCATCACGCTGCAGCTCGGTCCCTTGTAAGCAAGGCCTTCCGTACAGGCTTTTATTGGCCGACGGCCCGGGCAGACGCCCAGGACTTAGTCCAACGATGCGTCGGTTGCCAGCTCTTTGCAAACCAAAGCCATATGCCACCCACCGCCCTCCAAACTATCCCCATCACTTGGCCCTTCGCGGTCTGGGAGCTTGACATGGTTGGACCCCTTAAAGGCGGAACCCACAAGAAAAAATACTTACTGGTCATGGTGGATAAGTTCACCAAATGGATAGAAGCCAAGCCTGTTAAGACGGTCGAATACGGACCGGTGATAGACTTTATATCCGGGGTTGTACACCATTACGACGTCCCCCATAGCATCATCACTGATAACGGCACGAACTTTACGACCGACGAGGTAAAACTCCGGTGGAAAAACATGGGCATCAAGCTCGATTATGCTTCCGTCTATCACCCACAAACTAACGGCCAGGTCGAACATGCAAATGGTCTTATCATGAGTGGCATCAAACCTAGATTAGTGCGGTCCCTTAAGGAATCTAATCCGCACTGGGTAGAGGAGCTCGACTCCGTACTCTGGGGGCTGCGGACCACGCCGAATCGCACCACCGGATACACACCATTCTTCATGGTGTATGGCGCAGAGGCAGTTTTGCCCTGCGACATAATTCATGACTCACCTCGAGTGCGCATATACGAAGAAAGAGAAGCCGAGCTCGATCGGCAAGACAGTTTGGACGCCTTGGAGGAAGAGCGTGACGTGGCAAAAGCCTGTTCCGCATTCTATCAATAGCAGGCTCGAAGATACCAAAGCAGAGAAGTACGAGCCAAAAATTACAACGTTGGCGAATTAGTTCTACGCCTGCCGGACAAGAAAAAGGACAAACTTAAGCCCAAGTGGGAAGGTCCCTTCATAATTGACCAAGTCCTGACTGGTGGAGCGTACCGTCTGCGAGATGCATCGGATAACCGACTCAAGCCGAACCCATGGAGCGCAGCCCGTCTCCGAAGATTCTATGCCTAGCGCCGGACTCTGTGTTCGTCTCCTTCCTCTGTCCATTTTTTATATACTTTCTGTCTTACATTTCTCTCCTTCCCCCCTCTCTCTCTCTTATAGCCTCTAAAGGCTCATAAAGTGACGCGCTATCCGCGCTCATTAAACCTAGGGGCTTCTTTAAACAGAAGCTTATTTATACGGGCTTCATGCCCAACGCATGTGTCACACTTCCGCATGTACCTTTTTATTCACCATTATATGCATCGATATGACTTAAGTTTTGGCCAAGCTGGGTTGCCTGGCTCCTGTGCTTACCCCTACGTTCCCGATTGTTCGGCTAGGTGGTAAGGGGAGCACCTCTGCGATTGTTACTGCCGGGTCAGCCGGATGTGTACCTCAGACTGGGTGAAGCCGAAAGCTAGCGTTCTTAAGGGAATATTTGGTCAGTGAACTAAAGATGATCTTTTTTCACTTATTTATCTATACGCCCCCAGATGTTTTTCCTGCGTCTCTTTTCGCAGAATGGACATGCACTTTGGGGTATGCCTCCTAGGGAAAGGAACCCCTAACGGAACTATTCTCCCTGGAAGATGTTTCTTACTAACCATGTAATATAACATAACTAGTTGGGCACTTGTCTGTTCAAGCACTAATGACCCCTACGGCTGGTCTCCATGCATACCCCGGTTCTTATATAACCGCGAGGGTATTCGGACACACTCCGGACCGTCAGGTCCCGAGGTTGAAGCGAAAAGGTCAGCCATGACAAACGATCTACAATCCGGCTAGAAGGCATTACACATGTCAATAAAAATTACATAGTCAATCTGACTGATTGTATTCCTCTTCAATACCATCTAACAGGCTGTCTAGCTTATAGTCCTGTTGGGAATACTTTGCGGCCAATTCTACATGGCCGTATACTTAGCTCACAGGGATCTCCTTCCCATCGGGCCCCACGGGTCCGACCTCGGCCATGCGGTTTGGGTCAGCCTTCGTGTACTGCGTCTTCGCCATGGCCCAGGCCTCCCTGGGGCCTTGACGGCAGGCCGACATCTTCCACAATCGGAAGCGCCGCCGCGCTCCCTTCAGCTTCTCTACAAGCTCTCCAAGGCCTTCGGGCATGGAGACGGATGGCCACAAGGCCTGGGCGACACCTTGCATCACCTGCCGAACTCGCTCGTGCAGTTGTGAGAGCTCGGGAAGAAGGTCACCCGTAGAACCGGGCATTTCCTCTGTAGGACGACCTGTTAGCATACCTACAGACATTACTCTGTTAGTCGACTTCCTCGCCGAACTCTTTTTTCAAAGTTCATTTAAGCACTTACTAAATATGTCGCGTCGAAGCCGCTGATTCTCCTTAACGGAGTCCAACAGCTGGGCACGAACATCCTTCAGTTCAACGCCCAGATTGGTGTTGGCATCTTGGAGATCGTTCTTCTCCCGCCTCACCTTTGTCAGCACACTCTCACCAGCCTTCAGCTGGCGTAGGGGTTGTTGCTTTTCCGGATTTAATCCGGCGCCATCTGCAATTTCATTTGTCAGATTTGCACCCGCGTCGCACTTCGCAAAATACTTATCTTTTGAAGTGAATATTACCAGAGGGGGTCTCCTTGGGCTCCCCTGCCGCGGCTAGTGCGGCCTCAAGTTGGGCTTTGCACTCTTCCAGCTCCTGCGACAGTAGGGTATTCTTTTCTGTAAGAACCTGCATAACAAATGATCCTTAAATCAGTTATTCTAACTGTTTCAAGTCTTGGGGGCTACTGGTATATATATAGTTACCAAAATTTTCTTACCCGTATGTCTTTTACATACTGCTCCGTGGCTCTGGCTAGACCATTTTGAGCGGCACGGAGGTACGCATCTCCTGAATTGAAGGCATCCAATGCCTCTTGGGAGAAACAAGCGGCGCGAAGAACTGTCCGGCGACGCCTGTGGTTCATGGCACTCTCCATCTCGGAATTGGTGGCAGACAGCCTGTCCTCATCCTCTGTCGAAGGAGCTTCTGGTGCGCGCCTTGTGTTCGCCTCTGCTTCCGGACCAGGCTTTGGAGCCTGGCTGGTGGAGGCGCGATTGGCAACCCCTCCGAATATAGTCCGGCAAGGTCTCTTCGTCCTGAAGAGAGCACAAGCGTTAATATGCCTTGAAGGAATAGCACCTGGGAACAAGATGGCGCATTATACCTTTGCGCCGGCGTCTCAGTCCGGACCGCACTTCTTTTCAGCCCGCGGGGCCTTGCCGCCCCTCGTTGGCTAGTTGCCGCAGGCTCGGCCTCCCGTCTCAAGGACCTCCCCTGCAAAACACGGTTGTCATATGGCAATCGAAAACACGCGAGGATAGATCCCTTTTCAAAGTGCTGGGACTTCGGTCTCAGTTACCTGTGAGGCTGGGAGTAGCCCTGGGTAATCGGCCGTAATGGCCACCAAGGCGTTGTCCCTGCTCAATTGATGAAACACCCCATCAATCAGCTCCACAGATAAGTCCGGACCCTCTTGAGAGGCCGGGACAAGGGACCGTTCTGGATCCTCGGGTTGTGGAGGAGGGCTGTTTATTTCTTTAACAGCCTGGCGCAGTTCCTGTGTTGAAGTCGTTAGACTGAATATTTAACGATGGGAATATAAAACAGATGGGCAAGTAAAAGTGTCCACTTACCCAACTTGGGGGATTGTACATAGAAAATCCACCCTGTGGGTTGACGTGGAGAAATTCCTCCTCTTCTCCCTTGTACAAAGCGGACAAGATCTTTATTAGAGCGGCAACCGAATCTGGCCCCTTACGGCTGTGGCGGGTGGCGTCGTCCTCCCTGTTGAAGTCCCACATGGGTTGGCCTCTATACTGGAGCGGCTGCACCCCTCGCATGATGCATACGGCCATGACCCCTATCATGGTCAGTCCGGAATGAGCTAACAATCTTATCCGGCCCATTAGGTAAAGAACGTCCTTGTCGCTTTCCCTCCGAGGGCTCCGTGGACGCCAACTTAGGCACTTCTTTAGGGGAGCACTGTCGAACTCAGGGAGGCCGATCCAGACAGGATCCGACAGCGGGACGTCCTCTATATAAAACCATTCCGAAGGCCAGTCCTCGGACGCCTTCTTTGGGGTTCCGGATAGATATCCGGTCCCGGCGATGCGCCACACTTCGGCTCCGCCCACTTGATATATTGACCCCTTCTGAGAACGGGGCACAAGCCAGAATAGCTTTTTCCACAGCGCGAAATGAGCCTCGCAGCCCAAAAACAGCTCACAAAGGGCTACGAAGCCCGCGATATGCAATATGGAGGCAGGCGTGAGGTTGTGCAGCTGGAGGCCATAGAACTCCAGGAGCCCCCAGAGAAACGGATGAATTGGAAATCCGAGCCCTCTTACCAAGTAAGGGACAAGGCATACCCGCTCTCCTTTGGAGGGATTGGGGGCGCTCTTTGCTTGCTCTCCGCCATTATAGGTGGCAAGTCCGGCTCGAACCGGGACCATATAGGCCGGGGGGAGAAATACCTTGGTCTGGAGCGTCACTAGCTCGCTGTGCATGATGGAGCATATCTCCCATTCTCCAGGCTGAGGGCTGGAAGGGTGAGAGGAGGAGCTGCGGCAGCCGGCCATGATAGAATGGACCTCTGTCGGATACGCTCTGATGAATACTTGCGGAGGGGAGAAAGTGTGGTTTGGATCTAAATCCTCGTCCCCTTAAATAGGTGGCTCATTCACGCGGCTAGGGGTGTAAATATAAAAACACCCTGACTTTTCGTATTCGTTTGACACGTGGAAGACGGCCATTATTGGGCGTAGAAGCCAAGGAGCACTACATTTACAAGAAACCGGACATTATTCGACAGGTACACGGAAATTGGAGGAGAACCCGCCTTGCAATGCCGAAGACAATCTGCGCGCCGGACTCGTCGTCATTGAAGCCTGGTTCGGGGGCTACTGAGGGAGTCCTGGATTAGGGGGTGTCCGGATAGCCGGACTATACCTTCGGCCGGACTCCTGGACTATGAAGATACAAGATTGAAGACTTCGTCCCGTGTCCGGAAGGGACTTTCCTTGGCGTGGAGGGCAAGCTTGGCGATACGGATATGTAGATCTCCTACCATTGTAACCGACTCTGTGTAACCCTATCCCTCTCCGGTGTCTATATAAACCAGAGGGTTTTAGTCCGTAGGACGAACAACAATCATACCATAGGCTAGCTTCTAGGGTTTAGCCTCTCTGATCTCGCGGTAGATCTACTCTTGTACTACCCATATCATCAATATTAATCAAGCAGGACGTAGGGTTTTACCTCCATCAAGAGGGCACGAACCTGGGTAAAACATTGTGTCCCCTGCCTCCTGTTACCATCCGCCTAGATGCATAGTTCGGGACCCCCTACCCGAGATCCGCCGGTTTTGACACCGACACACGGTCCAATAACAATATGCGTGTATGATAATAAGGAAAAGTGGCGCGGAATCGCCGATTTTTGCAACGCACAAGGCGGATAGTTTGTTTTTATATTTCTAGCTTGTTGGTCTATCGCACACGGTTCGTCCTAATTTCCAAATAAACTTACCCGCCTTTAGCTTGCACATGTGGTGGTTTTACAGCGTACTTGCATTGCACATGGTTAAGCCAGTACCTCCACCCTTTGCTCACGCTTGCGCGGTTGTGGTGATTTTACAACGCACTTGCATCGCACACGGTTGAGCCATTACCTCCACCTTTACTCGCGCTTGCACATGCGTGGTGATTCACAACACACTTGTATCACATACAGTTAGGATATTATACCCGTGTCCGTTGATTTTCATCAGAGTCTTTGTAGCAAAAAATAACATCAGAGGGGGTCAGAAGACGGCCACACCAGCATGTGGCTGAAATATATATGAGTGAAAAGGGAGGTCTGTGATGTTCAAAATTCCAATGCACAACTTTGACCGCGCGGGCCCATGGTTGGGCGCGCCATCGAAGATCGATCAGAGGGGCCAGAAGCTAAGAACCACTTGGAAGTGGCCAAATATATGTAGGAATATTGGGGATGTTTAAAACTTTAAATACACAATGCATAACTTTGGTGGCACCTGCCTCGCAAACCCGAAAGACGGACCAATGAATCTATTGTTTGTCAAATGACAATTGTTGTTGTCGATAAACCTCTTGGGCCAATAGATTGAACCATCATAAAAAATCGCACAAGAGGGACCACAATACCAGCACCTCTTGCATGCGGCCCAAAATGATGTATTTTGGGAAGGGGTGATGTGTGTTTTCAATATAGAATAATGTACAATTCAGATGTGGTGCGTACCTCTCGATACAAACAACAACCATGAAGGCAAGGTAGTTAAGGACGAGATACGCAGGGTATGATGTAGGTCGAACCCAGCAATCCGAGCATGTGGGAGGGAATCCTAACAACGCATGAGCTCGAGCTTTGGTTGAGAGACATGTGATGGTGACCGGCCCTAACACGAACTAGGAGGAATCCATTGATGGCCCAACACATACCCCGTATTATTGGTCAAAGGGGTGATATATATATATACACTTGGGGAGCCCACAGATATGCGTGTCGTCACAAAAAACCGCACAACGGAGACGCGGTCGAACAAAAGACCCCGTATACACTACATGCGGCCCGAAAATATGTATGGGTACGGTAGTTTGTGTTGTGTTTATATCCCAAATGCACAACTTCGATGGGCCACCAACTACATTATAAACCAAACACCGTACCCGACTCCAAGCCTGGTTCAATACGTACTATATCAATTTCCCAACTTCGAGGCGGCGGCGGCAGGGGGGTGGGTCGTGCCACGCATGCGCTCAAACTTTATTTGGTCTATCATGGGACACACCTATATCTATACCCCTATATAGTGTCCGAATAACTTTGAAAGTTGGTTGTTGGATGAAGCCAATCCGACGGTACAGAGATGGCAAATCCGAGCACTACATGTCATTGGATATCATCTACATTCCACCAGATTCTGCCACATGTACAATCTAGAAGACTCCATGGTTGAACTTAAGCATAATGCACAAACCTCAAAACACAAACACTTCTCCTTTGTTCTCTACAATCTTCCATATCTTAATTGTCCAAACTTTTTTTCTAAATGAATTGTCACCTTTTGTTTTTATTTTGTGCTTTACAATGCACAATTCCATGAATCTTAAAATAGATCTTTTTACAAAACTAATTGATTTAGGATGAGATGAACTATAAGAATTAAACGAACATCTAAATAATGCCTATATGACTCAAAGCTTACATGCTATAGTGTGGTATTTATTCATAATTTGGTTACCAAATCTCATGCGTGCAATGCGCGTGTACCTTAATAGTATCAATAGGAAACCATCATAGTCAAACCCTTCTCATTGTTGGGTCAAAGGTATAGATTATGTGCCCCCCTAATTGTCGGTAAAGGATATAAGCCGCACAAGGGAGACATGCTCGAGAAGAACACCCTGCCACCTATACCCTGCATGCAACCTGAAAAGGGTTTATATAATCGCCATGACAGGTCAAGTCAATCATTATTTATTCTTTTAGAGCAAAAAATAACCCACAAAACATAGTAGGTTTATATAATCGCCATGGCAGGTCAAGTCAATCATTCTTTAATTTTTTAGAGCAAAAAATAACCCATAAAAACATAGTCTACAAATTAGCAAGACAAGGATCCCAAGGTTTATATAATTACCATGATAGGTCACTGTAGAGATATAATATATCTCTATAATGACCGTGTCATGGCATTTAAATGAAGCTTGACATAGTGCCTAGTGCCAGTGCCTGTTTTTTCCATGTTTTTTACATCACAGGAAATCAATATCAAATGGAGTCCAAATGGCACGAAACTTTACGATGATTTTTTATGGGCCAAAAGGAAGCATATGGGCCCTGGTTGCACCTGGGGGAGTCTCGAGGAGGGGACAACCCACCAGGGTGCGCCAGGAGGCCCTGGCGCACCCCGGGGGGTTGTGCCCACCTCGAGTACTCCTCGGACTGCCTCTTTGCTCTATAAATACCTCGAAAATCCCAGAACCCTAGGGGAGTCAACGAAATATTCATCTAGCCGCCGCAGAGTCCAGAAACACCAGATCCAATCTAGACACCATCACGGAGGGGTTCACCACTTCCATTGGTGCCTCTCCGATGATGCATGAGTAGTTCTTTGTAGACCTTCGGGTTCGTAGTTAGTAGCTAGATGGATTCATCTCTCTCTCTCTCTCTCTCGATTCTAATTACAATGGTCTCTTGGAGATCCATATGATGTAACTCTTTTTGCGGTGAATTTGTTGGGATCGATGAATTTTGAGTTTATGATCAGATCTATGTTTTATATCCATGAAAGTAATTGAGTTTCTTTGATCTATTTTATGCATGATCTCTTATAGCCTCGTATTTCTTCTCCGATATTTGGGTTTTGTCTGGCCAACTCGATCTATTTATCTTGCAATGGGAAGAGCTGCCCGGTAGTGGGTTTGATCTTACGGTGCTTGATCCCAGCGACAGAAAGGGAACCGACACGTATGTATCGTTGTTACTAAGGATAAAAAGATGAGATATATATCTACCACCATATAGATAAACAGATCTTGTCTACATCATGTCATCGTTCTTATTGCATTACTCCTTTTTTCCATGAACTTAATACACTAATGCATGCTGGATAGCGGTCGATGTGTGGAGTAATAGTAGTAGATGCAGGGAGGAGTCGGTCTACTAATCTTGGGCGTGATGCCTATGTAATGATCATTGCCTGGATATCATCATAATTATTTGAAGTTCTATCGATTGCCCAGCAGTAATTTGTTTACCCACCATTTGCTATTTTTCTCGAGAGAAGCCACTAGTGAAACCTACGGCCCCCGGGTCTTATTTCTCATATATTTGCCTTTGCGATCTACTTTTTCCTTGCTTTTATTTTCAGATCTATTAAACCAAAAATATAAAAATACTTTGCTGCACTTTATTTTATTTGCGATCTATTTATCCAATCTATTACAACCTTTTTGCCGTCACGCACCAATTTCTGGCGCCGTTACCTGAAAGGGATTGACAACCCCTTTAACACGTCGGGTTGCAAGGTGTTGTTATTTGTGTGCATGGGCTGTTTACATTGTGTTGCTTGGTTCTCCTACTGGTTCGATAACCTTGGTTTCATAACTGAGGGAAATACCTACCGCCGTTGTGCTCCATCATCCCTCCCTCTTCGGGGAAATACCAACGTAGTTCCAACGGCCATCAAGGAGAATTCCTGGCGCCGTTGCCGTGGAGGATCTTCAGCATAACCAGGTTCCTAATCACAAATCTCATCTACTTGCAATTTACATTATTTGCCATTTGCCTCTCGTTTTCCTCTCCCCCACTTCACAAAAATTTGCCGTTTTATTCGCCTCTCTTTTCCATTCGCCGTCTTCTTGCCGGATGTGTTTGTGTGTGTGAGATCTTGTTTGCCACTTTGGAGAATTCCTCCTCTACTGCTTGCACTCCCGAGAACGAGGTTCTCAACTTTAAACAAAGGGGAGGAGAAAGTTTAAAAGATGCTTGGTATAGAATTTGCAATGCTCATAATAGATCTATCCGTAAGCAATCTACCATTGTGCATCTGCGTTGTTTTTATGTTGGTATCACCACTTGGTATAGATTCATCCTTGATACGATTACCAGTGGAAATTTCTTAATGAGTCCTCCTTTTGATGCTCTTAATGCTATGGGAAATTTAGTGGGCTCACCACCTCTTATAGTTAATGAAAAAAAATTGACTCTTGAGCATATTATGGAAAGACTAGATGCTATCGAAAAGAAAATGCTCACTGAAGATCATATGGAAATTATACATAAAAAGATGCATAATTTCGCCACTAATCTTGGATCAAAAGCAGGCGATATTTTTAAGTTGTTAAAAGAAAGGGGTACTTTAATCCATGAAAGAATAGAAGAAAGTCCGTCTCAAATCGTATAAATTGGAAGAAATCTTTAGTAATCTAAGCACGGCTTTTACTACCACTAAAATTATTGAGGAAACTCCCATAAAGAGTAGGAGATCCAAAAATAAGGGTGCAACTCCTAGTGACAGCAATAAAGGAGATCTTAGGATGATTAGTATCCACCCTGATTTTGTTGAAGAGATAAAAGATCCTTTTTGCAAGAATGAAATCTTTGAATTTATTCCTAGGAGTGTTGTTATTGAAAATCTTTATGTTAAATCTTTGAGGGATTCTAAGTGTTTGATTGAAGAGTTGGACAAGGATGACAAAACTCAGATCCTTGCTTTATGCCTAGCTAAGGGCGTAAAACTATAGCGCTTGTTGGGAGGCAACCCAATGAATAAAATTTATTTTTTCTTTTTGCTTCCGATTCTTGTGTGTTTACACAATTATGCTACTGTTATGATTGTGTTTTTATGTTTAATTAGTGTTTGTGCCAAGTAAAGCCTTTAGGATCTTCTTGGTCAATAAATTGTTTGATCTTGCTGAAAAACAAAATCTTTTACGCTCACGAAATTAATTTTCATTTTTTACCAGAGAGCGATAAAATACCCATTCCACTTGAAGTAGATCAATATACAAATTTCTTAGCTCGTCCTAATTTATCAGAATTTCTGGAGTTACGGAAGTATTTGAAATAGTCATATTGCTATAGACTATTCTATTTTCTTTGTGTTGTGTGCTTATTTTGATGGCACTATGGTTTTCTTTGATGAGTTTTTTCCACAGAAAAGTTGGAATACAGTAGATATAATACAAAAACAAAATCTGAATTGGTTTGATACAACACTTATAATAGTGGTTTATTATTCCTATACTACCGGATCTCAGAAAGGCTTTGTTGAGTTTTGTGTGATTGAAGTTTTCGTGTTTTTGGTTATCTTACGATGGATGAAGGAATGATGTAAGAGCCTAATCTTGGGGATGCCTTGGCATCCCAAGCTATTATCCAAGAATGAGAAACCAACTAATCTTGGGGATGCCCCCGAGTGGCATCCCCACTTTCTTCCAACAACTATCGGTATTTTACTCGAGACTATATTTTTATTCGTCACATGATATGTGTTTTGCTTGGAGCATCTTGTATGATATGTGTCTTTGCTTGTTTCATTTTGTGTTTTAAGTTATCAATCCTTGCTGGACACACCTTTTTGAGAGAGCCAAAACTTTGTCATGACTTGTTAGAATTGCTCTATGCTTCACTTAAATCTTTTATGAGCTAGGACTTGCTCTAGTGCTTCACTTATATCTTTTTGAGCATGGTGTGCTTTGTTATTTTTGAAGAAATGCTCTCTTGCTTCACTTAGATTTGTTTGAGAGTTAGTAAAATTTTGAAGAAATTCTGTCTTGCTTCACTTAAATTATTCTGAGAGAAAGAAAATTTGTTATGCTCATGATCTTCACTTATATTTGGTTGAGCTTATGAAAAGCAACACATGAATATTAGTGCCAAAAGTGATATATATCCAAGAAGGATAAAGAAAATAAAATGTCATGAAGATCATTTGACAAAATAAACTTGATTCTCAGTAATAGTTTTGAGATATGATGATGTGATATGTGAGTTATGTTGATGAGTAATTGTGTTCTAGTAAGGATATTGGTGTTAAGGTTTGTGATTCCCTATGCAAGTACGAAAGTCAATAGTCATGCAATGAAAAATATATCCTACTTGTGGTGCATTATTCGGTGTTAATTATTCTTAATGCTTGCTTATGAGATTATTCATTTCTTGGTTGGTCGCTTCCCACTCTTTTGCTAGCCTTCATTTTGCACTAAGTATGACCTCTACTTGTGCATCCAAAACCCTTTAAACCAGTTTTGCCACATGACTCCACTATATCTACCTATATGTGGTATTCTATTGCCGTTCTAAGCAAATTTGCATGTGCCATCTCTAATTTTCAAAATAAACTTCTCTTTTGTGTATTTGTTTCGCTCATGGAGCGGTAACGTGTGGCTAATATTTTCCATGCTAGATATGTTATTCTCAAGATGAGTGTTTATTCACTTGTCATTGCACGAGAGTAAGGCAAATGTATTAGGGATGCCCAGTCCCGAAATGCAAAAAGAAATGGATTTACTTTATGTTTTCAAATAATAAATTCCTTGGAAAGTGTTGATATGGAGGGAACCCGTGGATATGGTTAGCCATGGAAAGTGAAAGTTATGGTGGAAAAAGGAATAAACTTTATTTTTGATATCTATGCATGGAAAGTATTGGGAACTCTAAGTCATTTTCGTTGGTGGGATGGATACACCTCCCAAAATGTTTTTATCTCAAATTTTTTGCTTTGAGCTCTGGCACCTCTACAAATCCCTACTTCCCTCTGTGAAGGGACTTTCTTTTACTTTATGCAATTTTTATTTTGAAATTTGAGTCTCCATCTTCTCTCATAAAAAGCACCAACTAGGAGGCAATATGGTCGTGCTCAAGTATTGGGTGTATTTAATATTCGAGTGTGTTTCATGAATGGATCAATGTTTGAGCATGATGGGTTAGGGATAACTTATTTTAGCATTGATATTTTGAAAGACATGGTTGCTTGTTGATATGCTTGAGTATCTAAATTATTATGTTAAAACTAGACTATTGCTTTGAATCATATAAAAGTCCAAATGTCCATGCTATAAAGAAAAGAATATGATATGACTTGATGAACAACACTCCACATCAAAAATTATGTTTTTATCACTTACCTACTCGAGGACGAGTAGGAGTTAAGCTTGGGGATGCCGATACGTCTCCAACGCATCTATAATTTTTGATTGTTCCATGCTGTTTTATTATCAATCTTGGATGTTTTATAATAATTTTATAGTCATTTTATATCATTTTTCGTACTAACCTATTGACATAGTGCCCAGTGCCAATTCATGTTTTCCATGTTTTTTACATCGCAGGAAATCAATATCAAACTGAGTCCAAATGGCACAAAACTTTACAATGATTTTTTATGGGCCAAAAGGAAGCAGATGGGCCCTGGTTGCACCTGGGGGGAATCCCAAGGAGGGGACAACCCATCAGGGCACACCAGGAGGCCCCTGGCACGCCCCGGTGGGTTGTGCCCACCTCGGGTACTCCCCGGACCGCGTCTTTGCTCTATAAATACCCCAAAAATCCCAGAACCCTAGGGGAGTCGATGAAATATTCATCCATCTGCCACAGAGTCCAGAAACACCATATCCAATCTAGACACCATCACAGAGGGGTTCACCACTTCCATTGGTGCCTCTTCGATGATGCATGAGTAGTCGTTTGTAGACCTTCGGGCCCGTAGTTAGTAGCTAGATGGCTTCATCTCTCTCTTGCTTCTCAATAGAATGGTCTCTTGGAGGCCCTAGCGTGCCCTGGTGGGTTGTCCCCTCCTCGGGTACTCCCCGGACCGCCTCTTTGCTCTATAAATACCCCTAAAAATCCTAGAACCCTAGGGGAGTCGACGAAATATTCATCCAACCGCCACAGAGCCCAGAAACACTAGATCCAATCTAGACACCATCACGGAGGGGTTCACCACTTCCATTAGTGCATGTCCGATGATGCATGAATAGTCCTTTGTAGACCTTTGGGTCCATAGTTAGTAGCTATATGGCTTCATCTCCCTCTTGATTCTCAATAAAATGGTCTCTTGGAGATCCATATGATGTAACTCTTTTTGCGGTGTGTTTGTTGGGATCGATGAACTTTGAGTTTATGATGAGATCTATGTTTTTATATCCATGGAAGTATTTGATTTTATTTGATCTCTTTTATGCGTGATCCCTTATAGCCTCGTATTTCCTCTCCGATATTTGGGCTTTGTTTGGCCAACTCTATCTATTTATCTTGCAATGTGAAGAGGTGCCCGGTAGTGGATTCGATCTTACGGTGCTTGATGCCAGTGATAGAAAGGTAACCGACACGTATGTATCATTGCTACTAAGGATTAAAAGATGAGATCTATATCTACCGCCATATAGATAAACCGATATTGTCTACATCATGCCATCGATCTTATTGCATTACTCCATTTGTCCATGAACTTAATACACTAGATGCATGCTGGATAGCGGTCGATGTGTGCAGTAATAGTAGTAGATGCAGGCAGGAGTTGGTCTACTAATCTTGGACATGATGCCTATGTAATGATCATTGCCTGGATATCGTCATAATTATATGAAGTTCTATCAATTTCCCAACAGTAATTTGTTTACCCACCGTTTGCTATTTTTCTCGAGAGAAGCCACTAGTGAAACCTACGACCCCCGGGTCTTATTTCTCATATATTTGCCTTTACGATCTACTTTTTCCTTGCTTTTATTTTCAGATCTATGAAACCAAAAATACAAAAAATACTTTGCTGCACTTTATTTTATTTGTGATCTATTTATCCAATCTATTACAACCTTTTTACCGTCACGCACGAATTTCTGGCGCCGTTACCTGAATGGGATTGGCAACCCCTTTAATACGCCGGGTTGCGAGGTGTTGTTATTTGTGTGCAGGGGTTGTTTACGTTGTGTTGCTTGGTTCTCCTACTGGTTCGATAACCTTGGTTTCATAACTGAGGGAAATACCTACTGCCGCTGTGCTGCATCATCCCTCCCTCTCGGGGAAATACCGACGTAGTTCCACTGCCATCAAGGAGAATTTCTGGCGCTGTTGCCGGGGAGGATCTTCAACCTAACCAGGTTCCTAATCACAAATCTTATCTCCTTGCAATTTACATTATTTGCCATTTGCCTCTCGCTTTCCTCTCCCCCACTTCACAAAATTTGCCGTTTTATTCGCCTCTCTTTTCCGTTTGTCGTCTTCTTGCTGGATGTGTGTTTGTGTGTGAGATTGATAACCTACAAGTATAGGGGATCAATTGTAGCCTCTTTCGATAAGTAAGAGTGTCAAACCCAACGAGGAGCTAAAGGTAGAACAAATATTCCCTCAAGTCTTATCGACCACCAATACAACTCTACGCACGCTTGACGTTCGCTTTACCTAGAACAAGTATCAAAACTATTAGTACTTTGTAGGTGTAACGTGATAGGTTTGCAAGATTATAAAGAGCACGTAAATAAAAACTAGAGGTTGTTTTAGGTAAAGAAGCAATAAAGTTAGTATAGCGAGTGTGGAAAAGTGGTGGTAGGAGTTACGAAATTGTCCCTAAGCAATTGACTACTCTACTAGACCGATAGCAAGTTTAATGTGGGAGAGGCCACTGCTAGCATGTCATCCCTGACTTGGAATTCTATGCACTTATGATTGGAACTATTAGCGAGCATCTGCAACTACTAATGTTCATTAAGGTAAAACCCAAGCATAGCATTAAGATATATTGGTCCCCCTTCAATCCCATATGCATCAATTTCTATGCTAGGTTGAAGCTTCTGTCACTCTTGCCCTCCAATACATAGTCCTATCAACATACAACTAACCCTATGGTGTGATCCACACGCGTGCTCATATGATGGGCACCAAAGGACAACAACATAACCACAAGCAAATTAAACCATAGCAATTCACCAATTACCGATAGGACAATGAAAATCTACTCAGACATCATAGGATGGCAACACATCATTGCATAATAATATGAAGCATAAAGCACCATGTTCAAGTAGAGGGTACAATGGGTTGCGGGAGAGTGGACCACTATAGATAGATGGGGGAAGGTGATGAAGATGTTGGTGAAGATGGCGGAGGTGTTGGTGTAGATCGCCGTCACATGATGATGGCCCCAGCGGCGTTCCGGCGCCACCGGGAGAGAGGGGTAGAGAGCACCCCTTCTTCTTCTTCTTCTTCCTTGACCTTCTCCCTAGATGGGAGAAGGGTTTACCCCCTGGTCCATGGCTTCCAAGCCGACGGAGGGGCCAGAGCCCCTCCAAGATTGGATATGTCTCTCTGTCTCTCTCTGTTTCTGTGTTCCAGATTCTGGCCTTTCACTGTTTCTTATATTCTTGGAGATCCGTAACTCCGATGGGCTGAAATTTTAACATGATTTGTATCCGGATATTGGCTTTCTTGCAGTGAAAGAAGGGCACCAACTGCCTTACGGGGTGGCCACGAGGGCCAGGGGCGTGCCCACCCCCTAGGGTGCGCCCCCTGCCTCGTGCCCCCCTCGGGCATCGTCTCACGTTGATTCTTCTTCCCAAAAATCACATATATTCCAAAAAAACTCCATAAGTTTTTATCCCGTCTGGACTCCGTTTGATATGGATTTTCTGCGAAATGAAAAACATGCAACAAACAGGAACTGGCACTGGGCACTGGATCAATATATTAGTCCCAAAAATAGTATAAAAAGTTGCCAAAAGTATATGAAAGTTGTATAATATTGACATGGAACAATCAAAAATTATAGATACGACGAAGACGTATCAGAGATCTTGTTTGCCACTTTGGAGAATTCCTCCTCTACTGCTTGCACTCCCGAGAATGAGGTTCTCAACTTTAAACAAAGGGGAGGAGAAAGTTTAAAAGATGCTTGGTATAGAATTTGCAATGCTCATAATAGATCTATCCGTAAGCAATCTACCATTGTGCTCTGCGTTGTTTTTATGTTGGTATCACCACTTGGTATAGATTCGTCCTTGATACGATTACCGGTGGAAATTTCTTAATGAGTCCTCCTTTTGATGCTCTTAATGCTATGGGAAATTTAGTGGGATCACCACCTCTTATGGTTAATGAAACAATTTTGACTCTTGAGCATGTTATGGAAAGACTAGATGCTATCGAAAAGAAAATGCTCACTGAAGATCATATGGAAATTATACATAAAAAGATGCATAATTTTGCCACTAATCTTGGATCAAAAGTGGGCAATATTTTTAAGTTGTTAAAAGAAAGGGGTACTTTAATCCATGAAAGAATAGAAGAAAGTCCATCTTGGATCAATAAATTGGAAGAAATCTTTAGTAATCAAAGCACGGCTTTTACTACCACTAAAATTATTGAGGAAACTCCCGTAAAGAGTAGGAGATCCAAAAATAAGGGTGCAACTCCTAGTGAAAGCAATAAAGGAGATCTTAAGATGATTAGTGTCCACCCTGATTTTGTTGAAGTGATAAAAGATCCTTTTTGCAAGAATGAAATCTTTGAATTTATTCCTAGGAGTGTTGTTATTGAGAATCTTTGTGCTAAATCTTTGACGGATTCTAAGTGTTTGATTGAAGAGCTGGACAAGGATGACAAAACTCAGATCCTTGCCTTATGCCTAGCTAAGCGCGTAAAACTATATCGCTTGTTGGGAGGCAACCCAATGAATAAAATTTATTTTTGCTTTTTTGCTTCCTGATCTTGTGTGTTTACACGATTATGTTACTGTTATGATTGTGTTTTTCATGTTTTAATTAGTATTTGTGCCAAGTAAAGCCTTTAGGCACACAACTTTCGTGAGGGGGAGGGGGGCATCAGCCACGGTTTGGTAGGCACACAACTTTCGTGAGTGAACCGTGTGATATTTGAAAACATTTTGTGAGAAGAATCTCGGTTTTTAAATCCTCGTAAATCCAAAACTAACCCAAAAATTGTGAAACTTGGCATGGTATCACGACATGTTACATATATGTCGAGGAATTTTTTTCGTCCATTTTGGCCCAAGTTTTATTACAAGCCTCTAACAAACCAGAGCTTCTCTCAAAGAAGCCTCGTGGTCCCGATAGGGAAACGTGTCCCCCTTGTGGGCAAAACGTAATCACTGCCTCTTTTCTCCTTGTATTTTCTTATAGGGGAAACATGGAACGATAGGATATCTATGCTGAAATTTAAACTTATTCATGGTTTGTTTGGCCTTTTTATACACTAATTGAGTTTCCTAAGCATTTAATGTCCATACTTTAAATCTGAACTTCAAATGCATGCCCCAGTTCACCAAAATGGCTAGAAAATTTGTACATGTGTCCTTGGGTGCATGTTTAGGTCACATGCCAGGAATGGGAACAAATTACAACTATACCCGCGTCCTGGCTCGTCCTCAAACATTTGGAATCTCGGTTTTAAATCCCCGTAAATCTTAAACTCACTAGAAAGTCATCAAAGGTGGCATGGTGTCACATCATGGCACATATATGTCGTGGTAAAAACATTGTCCAATTTGGGCCAAGCTTTATTGCAAACCTCTTACAAACCGGAGCTTCTCTCAAAGAAGCCTCGTGGTTCTGATAGGGAAACATGTTCCCCTTGTGAGCGAAATATAATCACTACCTCTTTTCGCCTTGTATTTTCTTCCACGGGCAACATGGAACAACATGATATCTGTGCTAAAATTTAAACTTATTCAGGGGTTGTTTGGCCTTTTTATACACTAATTGAGTTTCCTAGGCATTTAATGTCCACAATTCAAATCTAAACTACAAATACATGCTCCAGTTCACCAAAATGGCTAGAAAAATTATACATATGTCCTTGGGTGCATGTTTAGGTCCCATGCCAGGAATGGGAACGAATTACAACCATACCGGTGTCCTGGCTCGTCCTCAAACATTTCGAATATCGGTTTTTAAATCCCCATAAATCCAAAACTCACCAGAAAGTCATCAAAGGTGGCATGGTGTCACGCCATGACACATATATGTTGTGGTAAAAACATTGCCAATTTGGGCCAAGCTTTATTACAAACCTCTTCCAAACCAGAGCCTGTCGCAAGAACCCTCGTGGTTTCGATAGGGAAACGTGTCCCCTTGTGGGCCAAACGATAATCGCTCCCTCTTCTAGCCTCGTATTTTCTTCTACACGCAACATGGAACAACGGGAGATTCGCGCTGAACATTCAAATTATTCAGGGTTCGTTTGACCTTTTATATTCATTAATTGAGTTTTCTAGGCATTTAATGTCCATAATTCAAATCCGAACTACAAATACATGCTCCAGTGCACCAAAATGGCTAGAAAAATGTACATGTTTCCTTGGGGTGCATGTTTAGGTCCCATGGAACGAATGGGAACGAATTCAACCGTCTCGCCATCCTGGCTTGGCCACAAACATTGCGAATCTCGATTTTTAAATCTCTGTAAATCCAAAACTCACCAGGAAATCATGAAACTTGGTATGGTGTGACTACAAGGTACATATAATTGTCCAATTTGGGCGAAGCTATATTACAAGCCTCTTACAAACTGGAGCCTGTTGCAACCCTCATGGTTCCGGTAGGGAAACATGCCCCTCTTATGGCCGAAACGATAATCGCTGCCTGAGGGAGTCCTAGATTAGGGGGTCTCCGAACAGCCGGACTATATCCTTTGGCCGGACTGTTGGACTATAAAGATACAAGATTGAATACTTCGTCCCGTGTCCGGATGGGACTCTCCTTGGCGTGGAAGGCAAGCTTGGCAATACAGATATGTAGATCTCCTCCCTTGTAACCGACTTTGTGTAACCCTATCCCCCTCCGGTGTCTATATAAACCGGAGGGTTTAGTCCGTAGGACAACATACAATCATACCATAGGCTAGCTTCTAGGGTTTAACCTCTACGATCTTGTGGTAGATCAACTCTTGTAATACTCATATCATCTAGAACAATCAAGCAGGACGTAGGGTATTACCTCCATCAAGAGGGCCCGAACTTGGGTAAACATCATGTCCCCTGCCTCCTGTTACCATCCACCTTAGACGTACAGTTCGGGACCCCCTACCCGAGATCCGCCGGTTTTGACACCGACATTGGTGCTTTCATTGAGAGTTCCACTGTGTCATCATCATAAGGAGGGATGGCTCATCTCATTGTCAAGGACAACATCACCTCTGGGGGAGCCCTGACTGTAGGCCAAACTCTCCAACTAGGCGGCTTCGTCATGACCGCCCGCTCGGCCACTGCGCCGACGATGACTTCTCGGGTCATCGAAAATAGCCTCCACATCGGCTCGAAATTCACCGAGCAGATGGATCCAATGGAGCTCTCCTCTTTGAACGAGCTCTTGGATCGCATCACCACTCTGGGAGTCGCTACAGACTATGATCGGATTGGGCTTAAACCCGACCAAAGGGAGATTAATTCTCCGCCGGTCACCCATCAGATAGCGGTGGTGGAGGAGCAATGCGGCGATTCTCCCTCTACCTCGAGGACGAACTATGTCCGGATTCCCGAGCTCTCCAAGCCAGATACCCGCCCACGGGAGGACATCGCCCTAACCCTGAACCTAGAATCAGGCTGCATGCCGAACTCGCGGGGCAACATCCCGGAGCCTGAATTTCCAAGATGGGAAACTCCCCCACCCCGGAGTCTCAGATTGGGTCAAGGTCTAGACTTAAATCCACCCACCCACCCAGATACAAACGATCTTTCCCACATTAGGCAAGAGCCCCAAGATACAGTACATCACTATTGGGCCAGATTCCTCATAATGAACAAGGTCAAGGACCGTCGCGAGGAAGACGCAATCTCGTTCTTTTGCAACAATTTCATGGACAAGGGAATCCTCAACGCCATAAGTCGCCGTGACATAGCACACTTCGCTGACTTGGCGGCCATAGTATGGAAGTACTGTGCGATGGAAAGCGCTTGGAAAACCCAAACAAAATTTTGGGATAATCCGGCTCTGACAAAACCCCTAGTCCTAACTAAAAGGGCGCACTCTCATAAGTCACCCGACTCAATTACAAAGAAGCAAAAGCCCACTGCAGGGCGTGGAACCGTATTGGAGGGATGGCTTAATGGGCCCTGCAAAATTCATAGTACAGTGGATACCATACCAACACACAGCCTTAGAGCATGTTGGGTGCTCCGGAAGGTGGCCAAGAGCGGTGAGGATCTCCTCATCCAAAACACCTCAGAGCACCATCCCATGGATAACAATACAGTATTGACAGTCTTCGAGACCTTTGCCTCAAATAACAGGCGTAAGCGAGCACTCCGCAGCAATAAATCCATGGAGCGACATGGCCATCACCTTCAATGCCAGTGACGAACCTAAATTCCGAATAGCCCGAGCACCAGCCGCCTTGGTCCTCAGTCTAATTGTGGACGGCTTTCGGCTCACTAAAATGCTCATGGACGACGGCAGCGGATTAAACCTCATTTATGAGGAGACTCTTCAAAAAATGGAAATACACATATACCGTATTGAGCAAAGCAGCACGACCTTCCGAGGAATCATCCCTAGTCGGGAGGCACGTTGCGCTGGGAAGATCACACTAGATGTGGTATTCGGCACTCTGGAGAATTACAGGTCCGAAGAAATTACATTCCAGGTGGCACCATTCAGTAGCGGATACCACGCCCTTCTAGGGGGGGAGGCATTCATGATCTTCCAAGCCATACCCCATTACGGGTACATGAAGCTCAAAATGCCCGGGCCCAATGGAATCATCACTCTAGCTAGTGATCCGGACATAGCACTCCGCGTCGAGAACAAAACAGCCACACTAGCCCTCGAGGCATTATCCGAAGCCCTTGTGGCGGAGGAATTAACCGCGCTGCGCTCCACAGTGGACAGGGATGACGCGATACTAGACAAAAGATCCAAGTCCACCTCTTTTAAATCAGCGAATGAAATAGTCAAATTCCAAGTCCATCCAACAGACCCCACAAAAACAGCATCCATCGGGGCATAGTTAAACCCCGCTGTAGACGCTGCACTACGGGAGTTCTTGCGTGAGAATTGGGACATATTCGCCTGGCATCCTTCAGACATGCCAGGAATCCCACGCAGGCTAGCCGAGCATAGCCTTAACGTTCTAAAGGGATTCAAGCCGGTCAAGCAGACTCTTCGGCGTTTCTCCGAACCTAAGAGGCAAGCCATGGGAGAGGAGCTAGCCAAGTTACTGGAGGCCTGATTCATTAGAGAAATAAATCATCCAGACTGGCTAGCACACCTGGTGATGGTACCAAAGAAGGACAAATCCTGACGCCTATGCGTCGACTTCAAGGACCTTTATAAGGCTTCCCAAAGGATCCCTTCCCCCTCCCTCGCATCGATCAAATTATAGACACTACCGCAGGACACGACTCATTGTGCTTCCTCGACGCATACTCCGGGTACCACCAAATTAAGATGGCAGAGTGCAATCAAGCCGCAACGACATTTATCACTCCATACGGCCCTTTCTGTTTTAACACAATGCCCTTCGGGCTAAAAAACGCTGGCGCAACGTATCAGTGCATGATTCAGACATGTCTGGAAAAGCAGATCGACAAAATAGTGGAGGCATACGTCGATGATGTGGTCATTAAAACTAGACACGTCGACTCCTTAATAGATGACTTGAGGCTCACGTTCGACAATGTCCAAATATACGACATTAAGCTCAACCCGGAAAAATGTGTTTTCGGCGTGCCCGCCGGAAAGCTCCTGGGCTTTATCGTCTCCAGTAGAGGAATTGAAGCAAATCTGGCTAAGATCCGGGCTCTGTCGCAGTTGGCTATCCCAAGTGACCTAAAGAAAATCCAGAAGTTAACTGGATGTGTGGCGGCCTTAAGCCGCTTTATCTCCCGATTAGGAGAAAAGGCACTCCCCCTTTATCGCCTTCTTCGGTGCACTGAACACTTTGAGTGGACGGACGCAGCCACGGCCGGATTGGAAGAAATAAAAGCCATCCTGGCCACCAACCCAATCTTGGCCGCGCCAAATGTCGGCGAACCAATGCTGTTATATATAGTGGCAACTCACCAAGTTGTAAGCGTAGTGCTCGTCGTCGAACGAGAGACGGACGGACATAAATTCCCACTTCAAAAGTCGGTATATTATGTATCCACTGTCCTCACTCCATGCAAATCACGGTACCCACATTATCAAAATATAGCATACACGGTATTCATGGCATCCCAGAAATTACGACACTACTTTCAAGAGTGTTCAATCACGGTGGCCTTAGAAGTACCACTCAACGACATAATAAACAACCGCGATGCCACGGGCCGGTTGCAAAATGGGCTATCGAGCTCCTCCCGCTCGACATAACATATAGACCATGGCGGGCCATTAAGTCGCAAGTACTGGCCGATTTCGTCGCCGAATGGACAGAAGCCGAACTCCCTAAAGAATACGACGCATACTCCAATTGGATCATGCACTTTGACGGCTCTAAAATGCTGGCTGGTCTGGGGGCTGGCGTCGTCCTAACGTCCCCCACCGGAGATACAGTCCAATACGTACTCCAAATACTATATACAGACTCCAACAACACAGTCGAATACGAGGTCCTATTACATGGTCTCCGGATGGCAGTTTCCATGGGCATTCAAAGCCTGGAGGTGCGTGGGGACTCGAACCTTGCAATATCTCAAATAAATGGAGACTTCGATGCCAAGGATCCAAAAATGGCGGCATATCGCAATGCCATCCTCAAAATGTCAACTCGGTTCGAGGGGCTTGAATTCCACCATGTGGCTTGGGAAAACAATCAAGCGGCGGATATCCTCACCCGTATCGGTGCTAAGCGCGACCCTATCCCACCTAACATCTTCCTGGAAAAGTTGTTTAAGCCATCCATGGTATGGGAAGGGGACACCGGTAACAATAGTCCGCACCCGGCCACAACACTAGATACCGAACACTCTGACACAATCGGAGGCTCTGCCATCAAAATAATACCTTCAGCCCACGTGATAATGGCCGTCATCGCCCCGTGGACAGAACCATTCCTGGCCTACCTAACCAGGCAGGAACTACCCGAGGACCAAAATGAGGCACGCTGCATAGTGCGGTGATCTAAAGCCTACAGGGTCCATGAGGGAAAGCTCTATAAGAAAAGCACTACCGGAGTCCTTCAAAGGTGCATCTCCGAAGAGGAAGGGCGGAAGCTTTTGGCAGAAATCCATGCTGGACTCGGCGGCCATCACGCCGCAGCCCGGGCCCTTGTAAGCAAGGCCTTCCGTACAGGTTTCTATTGGCCGACGGCCCGAGCAGATGCACAACATCTGGTCCAACATTGTGTCGGTTGCCAGCTTTTTGCAAACCAAAGCCATATGCCGCCTACCGCTCTCCAAACAATCCCCATTACTTGGCCCTTTGCGGTCTGGGGGCTTGATATGGTTGGACCCCTTAAAGGGGGAACCCATAAGAAAAAAAATACTTACTGGTCATGGTGGATAAATTCACCAAATGGATAGAAGCCAAACTTGTGAAAACGGCAGAATCCGGACCGGTGATAGACTTCATATCTAGGGTTGTACAGTGTTATGGCATCCCCCACAGCATCATCACTGACGACGGCACGAACTTTACAGCCGACGAGGTGAAACTTTGGTGCAGCAACATGGGCATCAAGCTCGATTATGCTTCTGTCTATCACCCGCAAACTAACGGTCAAGTCGAGCGAGCAAATGGTCTTATCATGAGCAGCATCAAAACCAGATTAGTGCGGTCCTTAAAGGAATCAAACACACACTGGGTAGAGGAGCTCGACTCCGTACTATGGGGGCTGCGGACCACGTCGAATCGCACTACCGGATACACACTATTTTTTATGGTGTACGGCGCAGAGGCGGTTCTGCCTTGCAACATAATTAATGACTCACCTCGAGTGCGCATGTATCAAGAAAAAGAGGCTGAGCTCGATCGGCAGGACAGTTTGGACGCCCTATAGGAGGAGCGCGACATGGCAAAAGCCCGTTCCGCATTCTATTAGCAACAGGCTCGAAGGTATCAAAGCAGAGAAGTACGGGCCAAAACGCATAACGTTGGTGAACTAGTTCTACGCCTGCCGGAGAAGAAAAAGAACAAGCTTAAGCCCAAATTGGAAGGTCCCTTCATTATTGACCAGGTTCTGACCGGTGGAGCGTACCGTCTGCGGGATGCATTGGACAATCGACTCGAGCCAAACCCATGGAACGCAACCAGACTCCGAAGATTCTATGCCTAGTGCCGGACTCTATGTTCGTCTCCTTACCTCCGTCAATTTTTTGCATATCAATTATCTGTCTATTCTCTCTTTCTCTATTTTTTTCTCCTCAAGGCCTTAAAAGGCTAAACTTGTGTCTTGGTTACACAATCTTGACGCGCTAACCGCGCTCATTATACCTGTGGGCTTCTTATACAGAAGCTTAATATAACTATTTTTCTGGGCTTTATGCCCCGCACATGTGTTATTATTCCGCATGTACCTTTTTTCGCCATTATATGCATCGATATGACTTAAGTTTTGGCCAAGTTGGGTTGCCTGGCTCTTGTATTTATGCCCTACGTTCCCGTTAATTCGGCTAGGGCATAAGGGGAGCACCTCTGCGATTGTTACTGCCGGGTCAGCCGGATGTGTACCTCAGACTGGGTGAAGCCGAAAGCTATCGTTCTTAAGGGAATTTCCGGTCGGTGAACAAAAGATGACTTTTATTTAATTCGACACATGCCCCCAGATGTTTATAGCCTGCGTCTCTTTTTGCAGTTCGGACATGCACATTAGGGCATGCGTACCCAGGGAAAGGAACCCTTAACGGAACTATTCTCCCTGGAAGATGTTTCTTACTATCCATGTAATATATTATAGCTAGTTGGGTACTTGTCTGTTCAAGCACTTATGACCCCTACGCCTGGTTTCCATGCGTACCCCGGTTTTTACATAACCGAATGGGTATTTGGATACACTCCAGACTATCGGGTCCAGAGGTCGAAGCGAAAAGGTCCGCCATGAAAAATGATTTACAATCCGGCTAGGGACATTATATATGTCACTTGAAGTAGACAATCACTAAGACTGATTAAATTCTTCTTCTATACTATCCAACAGGCTGTCTAGCCTACAATCCTGTTGGGAATACTTTACGGCTAATTCTACTTGGTCATATACCAAACTGACGGGGATCTCTTTCCCATCGGGCCCCACAGGCCCGACCTCGGCCATGTGGTTTGGGTCAGCTTTGGTATATCGCGTCTTCACCATAGCCCAGGCTTCCCTCGCACCTTGTCAGCAGGCTGATATCTTCCATAATCGGAAGCGCCGCCGTGCTCCCTTGAGCTTCTCTATAAGCTCCCCATGCCTCCTGGCGGGGACGCGGATGGCCACAAAGCTTGGGCAATACCCTGCATCACATGCCGAGCTTGTTCGTGGGACGACCCGTCAGCATACCTGCAGATATAACTCTGTTAGCCGGCTTCTTCGCCGAACTCCTTCAAAAGTTCGTTCAAGCACTTACTAAAAATGATGCGTCGAAGCCGCTTATTCTCCTTCACGGAGTCTTCAAGTTGGGCTCGGACGTCTTTCAGTTCCACGTCCAGCCGGATATTGGCATCCTGGAGATTATTTTTCTCTTGCCTGACCCACATAAGCATGCGCTCGCCAGCATTTAGCTATCGATTAACACGTTGCGCATCCTCCGGCACGGCCTCCGGATTCACTCCGGGGTCATCTACAATATCTACTGTTAGATTTGCATGCATGCCGCATACTATCTGGCACTGGTAATTCTTTGCAATAGAAGCAACTATTACCAGAGGGGGCCTTCTCGAACCCCTTCAACGCAGCCACCGCAGCCTGTAGCTGGGCTTTGCACTCTTCCAGCTCTTGAGACAATTGGGTATTCTTCTCTGCAAGAACCTACACAAATAATGATCCTTAAATCAGTTGTGTCAACTGTTTCAAGTCTCAGGGGCTACTAATATATATATATATATATATATATATATATATATAATTGTCAGATTTTCCTACCCGTATATCCTTTACATACTGGTCCGTGGCTCTGGCAAGACCATTTTGAGCAGCATGGATGTACGCGTCTCCTGAGTTGAAGGCATCGAACGCCTCTTGGGAGAAACAAGCATCATGGAGTATGGCCTGGCGATGCCTGTGATTCATGGCGCTCTCCACTTCGGAATTTGTAGCGGATAGTCTGTCTGCATCCTCTGTAGGAGGAGCATCCTGCGTCCGCCCCGTGTTAGCTTCCGCCTCTATATCCGGCCCTGGAGCCCGACTGGTGGAGGCTTGATCGGCAGCCTCTCCGGATATAGTCCGGTGAGCGTTTTTCCTACTAGGAAACATGGACGTCATTATATTTTAAAGAAAGACGACAACCACGGAGCGAGGTTTTGTATCATACCTCTGCGCTGGTGTCTCGGTCCTGACCGCCTTCCTTTTTGGCCTACCCGGCTTCGGTGCCCCTTGTTGGCGAGTCACTGCGGGTTCGGCAGGGCGTCCCGAAGGCCTTCCCTGTAAAACACCATATGTGTACGGTAGGTGAAGTGCATAAAAGGGGATCCTTCTCGGAAGTTGGGACTCTGGTTTTTCCTTACCTGCGATGCAGGGAGTAGCCCAGGATAGTCGGCTATGATGGCCACCATGGCGTCATCGCAGCTCAACTGATAGAATGTCCTGTCTATCAGCTCCACAAATATGTCCGGATCCTCTTCGAGTTCGGGATCGAGGGCCCGGTCAGGGTCCTCCGGTTGTGGAGGTGGGCTGTTGACCTCCCTTACAGCTTTTCGCAGTTCCTGCCGTGAAACGGCAAGGTGAGTATTTACGACGAATAATGCGGGAAGGTTGGGAGTAAAGAGTGATAGCTCACCCAGCTTGGAGGGTTGTACATGGAGAATCCATCCCGTGGCTTAATACGGATGAACTCCTCTTCCTCTCCCTTGAACAACTTGGACGGAATTTTTGCTAGAGCAGAAGATGAGTTCGGTCCCTTACGCCCGCTGCGGGTGGCATCATCTTCCCCATTAAAGTGGCCGCACCCCCCGCATTATGCATATTGACATAACCTCGATTATCGTCAATCCTGATTGGGCCAGCACTTTAATCCGGTCCGTCAGGTAAAGGACTTCTCCGTTGGCTTCCTCCTGGGGGCTCCGTGGACGCCAGCTTCAGCATTTCTTCAGAGGAGCATTGTTGAACTGAAGACCCCTCTGAATAGCATCTAGAAGGGGGACGTCCTCCATGTAAAACCACTCTGACGGCCAGTCTTCGGATGTCTTCTTCGGAGTGCCGGACAGGTATCCGGTCCCGGCGATGCACCATATTTCAGCTCCTCCCACTTGATATAGTGACCCCTCCTGTGTATGGGGCACCAAGAAGAATAGCCTCTTCCACAGCCCGAAATGAGCCTCGCAGCCCAAAAACAGCTCGCATAGGGCAACATAACCAGCAATGTGTAATATGGAAGCAGGGGTGAAATTATGCAACTAGAGGCCGTAAAACTCCAGGAGCCCATGGAGGAACAGATGGATTGGAAATCCAAGTCCCCATAATAAATAGGGGACAAGGGATACCCGCTCCCCCTTGGAGGGATTGGGGAAGCTCTCCGCTTGGTCCCTGCCATTATAGGTGGCAAGCCCGGCTCGAACGGGGACCATATATGCTGGAGGGAGGACTCCCTGGGTCTGCAACTCTACTAATTGGCTGTGCAGGACGGAACACTTCTCCCAGTCACCGGGCTTAGGGCTACGTGAGCGGGAGGAGGAGCTGCGGTGGCCAGCCATGTTGGAATGGATTTTTCCGAGCGTGCTCCGATGGATACTCGCCATGGGAGGATGGTGTGGTTTGGATCTAAGAATCCCCGTCCCTTTAATAGATAGTTTATTTACATGGCTAGGGGGCGAATGTAAAAATGCCCTGGCTCCTCGCATTCGGTCGACACGTGGAAGATAGCCCTTATTGGGTGCAGAATCCATGAAGTGCAACATTTATGGGGAGCCGGACACTACACACAGATATTCAGGATTTGGAGAAGAACCCGCCTTGCAATGCCGAAGACAATCTGCGCGCTGGACTCATCGTCATTGAAGCCTGGTTCGGGGGCTACTAAGGGAGTCCTGGATTAGGGGGGTCTCCAGACAGCCGGACTATATCCTTTGGCCGGACTGTTGGACTATGAAGATACAAGATTGAAGACTTTGTCCCGTGTCTGGATGGGACTCTCCTTGGCGTGGAAGGCAAGCGTGGCAATACAGATATGTAGATCTCCTCCCTTGTAACCGACTTTGTGTAACCCTAGCCCCCTCCGGTGTCTATATAAACCAGAGGGTTTAGTCCGTAGGACAACATACAATCATACCATAGGCTAGCTTCTAGGGTTTAGCCTCTATGATCTTGTGGTAGATCAACTCTTGTAATACTCATATCTTCAAGAACAATCAAGCAGGACATAGGGTATTACCTACATCAAGAGGGCCCAAACCTGGGTAAACATCGTGTCCCCTACCTTCTGTTACCATCTGCCTTAGACGCACAGTTCGGGACCCCCTACCCGATATCCGCCGGTTTTGACATCGACACTGGTTCTTCTCGCCTTGAAATTTGTTTTCTACAGGCAACATAGAATAACAGGAGTGTCAGGCTGAAATTTGAAACTATTCAGGGTTCATTTGACCATTGTATATATTACTAATTACTAAGTTTTCTACGCATTTAATGTAGTCCATAATTCAAATTTGAACTACAAGCACATGCTCCAGTGAAACAAAATGGGTGGGAAATCGTACATGTGTCATTGGGTGCATGTTTAGGTCTCATATAAGGAATGGGAATGAATTACAAACTTGTCATAGTCCTGAAACATGGAGAATCTTGGTTTTTAAATCCCTGTAAATCAAAAACTCATCCAAAAAACATGAAACTTGGCATGGTTTCATGACATGGCACATATATGCCGTGGTAAAAAATCGTCCAGTTTGAGAAGAGGAGCACACATTAGTAGCCAACGAAGTCCTTTTTGAAACAAAAAGCTGACACGTTAATATTGCAAACACTTTTATTATATTAACCGTGTCGAAATTTAACCATACACGGTGGCGTGCGTGCAGCTGTTTGATTAGACGGGACGAGCGCGAGAAGTCTGCCATGCAGGCTCGACGGGACGCGTGCGAGCAGTCCGCCGCACAGGCTCGATAGGACGCGTGCATCCTGTCCACCTCGCAGGATCGACGGGACACGTGCAAGCAGCAAGGCCGCCCATGCTCACCGGGAAGCGAGCTCTTTGACCTCCATGCACTAGCCGCTGCCCGCCTCGCTCAAAACTTCTCCATTAATGGGTTAATTAAAGCACCTGGACGGAGGGTGTTTGCTTGTGATCCCATGGCAGCATTTGCTTTGTTCGTGTTTTCAACTCGTATTTCCGCCCTAATTTAAATTGCCACATAGGGCAATGGATAATACGACCACAAATAAAATGGCAATGGATAATAAGATGACAAATTTACAATGGCGCAGATAATAATATTCTTACATATTCTGGATAATTTAAAATGCCACATGTGGCAAAGCCCAGAAGACACGGGGCAAGAGAAGAAGGAAATTGCAGACAACGATCTGGGTTGCTACTGTCTCTACTCGTCGATGGATCACCGGGCGACGATATCCTCCAGCTCCTTCTTTAATTCCTCACGACTTTTCTTGGAAGTAGCCACGAATTCCTCCACCTCCTGCTCACGCTCAATCCAGAGCTTCCTCAAGTCACCCATCAGTTCCTCGACGACCGCTATCAGCATCATCCCCAAGGCACTACTCTGCTCATGCAGCATCTTCTAGCCGGCGGCCTCCTCCTCCTTCTTTGCAAGCGCCTTGAGGAGCTTCGCATTGTCACCCATGAGTTGCTTGACGAGGCCATTCGCCTTATCAATCAAGGCATCGCTGATCTTGAGCAGCTTCATCAAGCCGTCGACCAGCTCCTGCTGCATAGTGATGCCAGCGAGAATGTCGTCGGCGGCGGCGAAGGACTTCAGGAACGTCGGCTTGTTGCGATGGCTGACGCCATGGATGCGCTTGTGAGAGACCTTGTGTGCCCATGAGAGCTCGTTCAAGGGCTCCGTGGCGCGCCGGGACATCTCTGCTACATCTGCGGCTTCGCGGCATGACCTATCTAGTGCTTCCGCAGCATTGGTGTCGGCGTTCTGGGAACGGGGGTCCCCATACTTGACTGCCTGTGGCCTACGGCGTGGCTCAAAGGGGGGGCCCAGCATGGCCCATCTTCACCAACACAAACCCAAGACCCTCGCGAGGGGCCAAGCCTCGCGAGGCGGACAACGTGAAGCTTCCTCAGGCACGGCCTCGTCAGGCTGGCTCACGAGGAGGCGGAGAGATCAAGGCAGGGTACCTCACGAGGAGCCCGTGACGCAAGCCATGACGACTCAGGGCGCCAGGCGGGTGCCAGCCCGCGCAGCGTCCTCCTTTCCTCTTTGGTGCAAAGGGGCAAGCGCAGCCGTGGAGTACCGAGGCATCAGGCAAAGGTTGCCATTTCGGTGCAATGAGACCAAGACCAGGAGGACTACGAGACGGAGGTCACCGTGGATCCCAAGACGGCGTCATCACCAGAGCTTTGCGCAGGCGAAGACCGCTTTTGTCAGGATAGCTGATACTTGCTGTCCCCCTTCAAATTAGCCCGCCATTGTTGGCTCCCTTCCCACTCAATATTTGGGAAGAGGACCAGGGCCTCTATAAATAGGACTAGCCACCCACACAACAAAGGGGGTTCGGCAAAAGGAGAGCGGAGAGGGAGAGAGAGAGAGAGAAAGGTGGTTGAACTCCTCCCAGCAGTTCATCGCCTCAGCCAAGAACAGACCCTCGCGAGGCTGTTCTTCCTTGTATTGTTCATCATCACCAGCCCAAGAGGCAATCCACACACCACACACTGGATTAGGGTATGACACCACAACGGTGGCCCGAACCAGTATAAACCCTGTGTCTCTTGTGTTGTTCTCTCCTTAGTTTAGATCTTAGCATGGCGGAGGGGTGAGGGTAGGTAGGAGGCGAAATCTCCGCGCGTACCCCAGTGTTTGAACCTCAAGGGTCTGCCGGAACCCAAAATCCGACATTTGGCGCGCCAGGTAGGGGTGCGCCGGAATTCGTCTTCCACCGCCCCGTTCTCCTCCGATCGTCACGCTCATGTCTGACGCCCGTCGGGCCCGCGCGGAGCGCCGGGCTGCCCTCGCTTCCCGCGTCACCCAGACGACCCCTATCGGCGGGCATCCACGCCATTCCCCGTCACCTGCCGTCAACGCCGCCACCGGCCCGGCGGGGGACGAGCGGCAAGCATCGTCCCAGCACCCGTCCGTGCGGCAAGACGGCCGCACCGCAACTCCCTCGCTCGCCCCAGCTAGATCTTCGTCCCGCGCGCTCCGCGCGCCCATGGAGGCTCGGGCTGCGCTCATCGCGGCAAACAAGCTCCTGCGCTACCGTCCCGTCGATGACGTCTATGAAGAATGGCTCGACCGCGTCGTCGAGCTTGTCCGCGCTGCAGGGGGCTCTTCCGCGCCGTCTGTTCCGCTGCACCACACCCCGCCCCGCGCGGGCGAAGAGGCCCCAGCGGCGCCCCGGCTGCCTCCTCCTCAAGAAGACGCCATGGCTCCAAGGCGCATGGTCCCTGGGCGGAACCCGCTCCATCAGGTGCCAGCGCAGCAAGAACAGAGCTGCCAAGAAGTCACTGGCCCGCCAGAAGCTGCCCGGGCGCTCCTTGCTCTAGCACGTCGTGACCATCCCCCTGCTCCAGCGTGTGGGGACATGCAAGACCAGGCTCTCCGTCACCTAAGGCCTCCCGTGGCCACAGCAGGCTGCCGCGCCTACACCACCAAACTACGCAGCGTCGCATGGCCCGGCAAGTTCAAACCAGACCTGCCTCCTCGCTACGACGGCACGGCCGACCCTGCGGAGTTCCTCCAGCTCTACGAGCTGGGCATCAAAGCTGCCAACGGAGACGAGAAGGTCATGGCGAACTGGTTTCCCATGGCGCTCAAGGACGGGGCCCGCACCTGGCTCCTGAACCTGGCTCCAGGCACAATCTCCTCCTGGGAAGAGATGCGCACCCGCTTCATCGCCAACTTCCAAGGTACTCGCGACCGGCCACCCACCGTGAGCGACATGCGCCGCATCAAGCAACAACCCGGGGAGACCCTGCAGAAGTACATCCAGCACTTCAACAACGCACGCCTCAAGATCCCCAAGGTGACTGAGGAGGCCATCATCTCAGCTTTCTCTGATGAAGTGCGCGATGTCAAGATGAAGGAGGAGCTGGCAATGCATGAAGACCTGTGCACTTCCTTGGAGCTGTTCAACTCGGCAAACAAGTGCGCCAGGGCTGAGGAGGGGCGTCTCTCCCTCCTCGAGCTGCCTGCCGTAGACCCAGAAGAGAAGAAGCTCAAGGCCAAGGATGTGAAGCGCAAGGGGGCTGCAGTGCTCGCGGCAGAACCAGACACCAAGCGGGGTAGAGATCAGCCCGAACCTCCCAAGGGCAGCCGGTACTGTGTGTACCACGACTTCCACACCCACAACACCAACGAATGCCAAGAACTCCGAGCCGTGCGTGAAGGAAGGATCGGCCGTCGCCCCGACTGCGGTGACCGGGGCTACGGTCGAGGAGGAGGAAGAAACGCAGGACGTTGGGAAGACCGTGGGCCGCGCCAACGGTGGCGCGACCAACCTCGCGAGGATTGCTGGCAAGACCCGCCTCGCGAGATAGGATGGAGGGATCAGCCTCGCGAGGGAGACTGGAGGGATCAGCCTCGCGAGGATCGCCCGCTAGGCAACGCAGGCCTCCCACCGCTGCCGCCGCAGCCAAGGAGAAACGATGACCGCCATCAGGACAAGGAGGCTGGGGGCTTTCAGGAGCCGCGCGCGATCGCCTGCATCTTGGGCGGAGCACAAGCCCCAGCCTATCAGCGCATCTTCAAGCAGTTCGCCCACGAAGTGAACGCAGTACCCCCTAGACTCGAAGCCACATGCCCTCTCAGGTGGTCGGCGTGCGCCATCACGTTCAGCTCAGCAGATCAGCTCAAGTGTGCGGCAACCGCCGGAGTCCTCCCGATGCTTTGTTCCCCAATCATCAGCAACATGGTGGTCACCAAGACCCTCATCGATGGCGGGGCAGGGCTCAACGTCCTGTCCGTGGAGACGTTCAACAACCTCCAAGTGCCCTACAGCCAGCTTCAGCCAACCAAGCCCTTCTCCGACATCACTGACGGATCCACGGTCCCGATTGGGCAGGTCCGCCTCCCTGTCACCTTTGGGGCACGCGACAACTACCACACTGAGCTCATCGACTTCGACGTCGCTGACATTCGCCTACCGTACAACGCCATCCTTGGGTACCCAGTGCTGGCCAAGTTCATGGCCGTAACTCACCACGGCTACAACGTCCTCAAGATGCCAGGAAGTGGCGGAGTCATCACGGTGCCCTGTGAAGAGAAGGACGCGGTGTGTTCCCTGGAACAAGCCTTTAAGGCCGCATCACCGAAAGACCCGGATCGCGGAAGCAGGAGGCTTCCCGAGACCACCCCCAAGAAGAAGAAGACATCGTCCGGCTCGACCACTCAGGAGGCAGGCCCCTCTGGGCCCGCGCCTGCCCAGGGGGAGCCTCCCTCCATCGCATAGGAAAGCACGCCCGGCGCCCTCCCCAGGCAGGGCTCGGGGGCTCTCCCCTGGAGGGCCACCGACCTAGCTAGGGTCACGAGGGAGGTGCTTGGGCACCACATGGAGGCGTGTTTTGAAGCACGTTTCCCTCAAGAAGGAGCAAGGCAAGGAGATCCAGACCCACAGGAGTTCGTCAGCAAGGCCATTCAGGAGCTACAAGAGTCAAGAGTCATGAGAGGCGCCCGCCGCCGACCAGCAGTGGCCCCCCATCCAGGCGAGGATGGTGGGCTGCGCGTCTGCATTGACATACCAGGGCTCAACCGAGTCGTCTCTCTGGAGCGCCTCTGGCCCTCGCGAGTGGGGCGCTGCGGAGGTCCACCCCACAGCTACGTTCGCATGCCTTACGGCTTGCCGAACGCAGCCGACGCGCACCAGCGCCTCATGAGGGGCATCACGGAGGTAAGAGAGGCCAGGCGCTCCGCAGCCCTGGCAGAGATGGAGATGGCCCGCGAGGAGTCGCCAGCGCCTCCGGAGCCTCCCGAGGCCCCTGGGCCTGCGGGCTCGTGAGGATCGGCTCCCGCAGCCCCCCGAGCCTGCTACACCAACACCCCTTCGTCCTCAACATCATCAGGTGACATCTTTCGAGTTTTACTTCCAGCTGGGAGCGCCCCAAGGGCTGCATTATTCCCAGGCCGCGTGGGTCCATCCCTGCGGCGTGTGTCCCTTTATTCCACGTTGTTAGCTTACCTTGTTGGGGGCGCCCCTCAGGCTGCATCACCCCCAAGTCGCTCGGGCCTGACCCAGTGATCTCCGCATTCCCAGCATCTATTCGAACGAATCCACTCCTTCACGGCTAACGTGTTTTACCTAGTGGCCTACTCAGCTGACGCCAACTAACGGAACTGCTCCCGAACGGCACGACACTTGCGCATGGGTCCGTCCCTGCAACACCGACAAACCTGGATGGCTGAGCTCTGGCCACGGCAGCCCCGCACAACATCACCTCGTCAAGCCTTTAGTGCCTCACTACCCCTCGGAAGCAACCAACGGCGGACCGTCAATTGTATAGCAACCCCTTGCTTTTTTCTATGATGGACCTGCAGGACCTCCTGAAGGAGCTGCGTCAGGCGAGGCTCTTGCTGTGCCTCCTACGCTCTTGTCCGCGCGAACCTCTTGCACGTTAAAGGGGGGGTGCCTGAGCATCGCGACTCAGGGCTCCTACTGGCTCTCCAGCCCTCACCCTCTGGCCTTGACCACGGCATCACGACCTGGCATACCAGCAACGGCTGAGATTCGCTCGAGGGCCGGGACCCGAGGACGTAGAGCAGAAAGGGGAGCTAAGGCGAGAGGGAGGAGACACACGAGGACCTCGCCAAGCAACCCCGCTCCTGCCGATGCGCGGACCCGGCCACACACCAGAGAGCGACCCCTGATCCTTGAGATAAGTTATCGCCTGGAAGCGCCAGCTACCGTGGCACCATCCCCGCACCTAATGCTATCCCTTGTTAGCGATGCCGCTCCCCTTTTTCACCAAACGACGGCTGCTTGGGCGCCAAAGGGGACCTCCTGAGCATCGCGACTCAGGGGCTCTTACCGGACTCCGGGTCGGTCACCTCCTGGCCTTGACCACGGCATCGCGACCTGGCATACCAGCGACGGCTGAAGCCGCCTTGGGACTGGGACCTGTCAGCGCAGAGCACCAAGCCCTCGTGAGGTTCGAAAGGGAGGACTGAGCTAAGATGGAATGAGCAACTCGCGCAATTCTACGACAAGTGTTATATATACAAGACAGGATCACAGGCACCTTACAAGCCCCTACGGGACGCGTTTTTGATTCCTCGCAGGGAACGGATCCTAAAGGGACACAAACTACGCGCGTCCCTGCAAAAGACGCCATCATCAACAGTGGGCCGTCAAGCACCGACGCCAACCCCATCCAGATCAGAGTTGGCGGCGGCCTAATGAGCCCGCCCTGCTCCAGGAGCGGCGCCGGCTCGGGGGCTCGTAGCTGTCGTCGCTCGTCTCCGGAGTCGCAAAGAGCTCGCCGGAGTCGCTGGAACCTCCGACGCCTCCACCACCTGAGGAGCCTCCAAGGGAGTGGGTGCAGTGCCCAGTCCTTGTCACAGCAGGGCCTTGGCCACCTTCCCCGGGGCAGCACTCCAGCCAGCGCCCGCTCGCATCCAAGACCTTGAAGAGCATCACCGAAGCACCGTCATAGTCCAAGTGGATCGCGAAGACTCCCCTTGTCCTGCAAACCCGGGCGATCTCCCTCCAGCCGCGGGTCATGTAGACCTCGCCCGGGGCGACGACCGCGACCTCTGCCTCAGTCGCGAGGGTGCTGCAGCCAGCATGCTGCAGCCAGAGCTCCAGGGGATCCCCTTGCGGGATGATGGAGGCGAAGAAGGGAGGCAGGCGAATCCAAGACTGAAGAGGAATGGCGACATGGATCACGAACTCTTGGGAGGAGCCCTCGGTGTGGACCCCAGGGGGGACGACCCACACCTCCGTGACCCGTCGGCGCCGACGATGGCGCCGCCCGTGGCGGTCAGCATCAGCTCTTTCAGGGCCCTCGACGTGGGCGTGCAATGGAAGCGGGAACCCCGGCGGCGCCCGCTCGCCCCAAGGCCTCGGCACCACCTGAAGGGCCCCTTTGTCCGGGCCACGGGGGATGAGCCGTTTCTTCAGCGGGAGAGGGTCTGGCCCCTCTCGGGGAGCCTTTCCCTTTTCTGCCGCCGAGAACCGGCGGATCGGAGCCATCGCGGCAAGACGGAGCAAGGATCGGGAAGAAGGAGAAGCAAGGAGGGGTGGGCTGGAAGCGCGCGCGCCGTTCCGTACTTATAGCCGGCGAAGGCCAACCACCGGCCTCCATGATCGCAGGTAATCATGATCCGTTTTTGCATGCAGGGACTTGTCCCGTCCGTGCAGTTGCCGAGGCATCATGGGGAAGTGGAGGCGCACACGTCCAGTCAGCCGCCACGCGGCGCTCAAGGCCGCAGGCTGTTAGGGCCCGTGGCGCTTCGTTCTTGCCCTTCCGCCTCCCTGCACGGCCAAGTCCGGGCGCGCCTTGGGACCAGGGGCTACTGTCGGCGTTCTGGGAACGGGGGTCCCAGACTTGCCTGCCTGTGGCCTGTGGCGTGGCTCAAAGGGGGGCCCAGCACGGCCCATCTTCACCAACACAAACCCAAGACCCTCGCGAGTGGCCAAGCCTCGCGAGGCGGACGACACGAAGCTTCCTCAGGCACGGCCTCGTCAGGCTGGCTCACGAGGAGGTGGAGAGATCAAGGCAGGGTACCTCACGAGGAGCCCGTGACGCAAGCCATGACGACTCAGGGCGCCAGGCGGGTGCCAGCCCGCGCAGCGTCCTCCTTTCCTCTTTAGTGCAAAGGGGGCAAGCGCAGCCGCAGAGTACCGAGGCATCAGGCAAAGGTTGCCATTTCAGTGAAACGAGACCAAGACCAGGAGGACTATGAGACAGAGGTCACCGTGGAGCCCAAGATGGCGTCATCATCAGAGCTTTGCGCAGGCGAAGACCGCTTTTGTCAGGATAGCTGATACTTGCTGTCCCCCTTCAAATTAGCCCGCCATTGTTGGCTCCCTTCCCGCTCAATATTTGGGAAGAGGACCAGGGCCTCTATAAATAGGACTAGCCACCCAGACAACAAAGGGGGTTCGGCAAAAGGAGAGCAGAGAGGGAGAGAGAGAGAAAGGTGGTTGAACTCCTCCCAGCAGTTCATCGCCTCAGCCAAGAACAGACCCTCGCGAGGCTGTTCTTCCTTGTATTGTTCATCATCACCAGCCCAAGAGGCAGTCCACACACCACACACTGGAGTAGGGTATTACACCACAACGGTGGCCCGAACCAGTATAAACCATGTGTCTCTTGTGTTGTTCTCTCCTTACTTTAGATCTTAGCATGGCGGAGGGTTGCGGGTAGGTAGGAGGCAAAATCTCCGCGCGCACCCCAGTGTTCGAACCTCAAGGGTCTGCCGGAACCCAAAATCCAACAATTGGTCTTTGCTTCCTGGTTATATGTCCACCCTAAACTCCTCCTACCGGTCATGGCGGAACGACTTGACAGGAAATACCAGTTTTGTGGGTGATGAGGAGAGGAACTGTGAAGTGATTTTTGAGTGGGTACTTTTTATAGCCCGGTGCTAAGTGTGAACACATATTAGTTTGATAGGTGTGAACAGATTTGCAATTACTTAGTGCGTTGTAATCTGCAATGTGACGAGAAACAAGGTCAAAATTTATTGATGGCAGAAGGTTGACCATGTGGTTTCTCGCCGTTGTGGCGGCCGCGAAGCGCTCCACTCTGGCGTCCCTGCACGCGCTATGCTCGTTGTTGAGGCAAATTTACAATGGCAACGGTTAATAATTCTTAATAATCGTCTTACATATTCAAGATAATTTAAAATGCCACATGCAGCAAGGCCCAGAACACTCACGACCTACATATGCATACAATTATAATAAAATATAACCTAAAAGGTTGAGCTGGCGGCCTTCCGACGATGGTCTTCTCGGACGCCATGATCAGCATAGAACCCTTGCGGCCGTTCACTCCAAGTGTCCCGACCTGCCTCCGCCTACGGAGCTGCTAGCGTTGGGAGGCTCTTGGGGCTATTGGGCCTCTTCCAGAAGAGCTTGACAGCATGCAATCGCGCGCATGACAACTCCATGGAACCGCTCCATTTCCATGTCTCTGGCCTGGTAGCAAATTCCGTCCATCACCTGTATCCTCAAGATATCATGTTGGCGATGTTCTACTTCGTCGGGGATGTCAACTCCACCAAGGATGCGTTGAAGCCTGGCCACCACATCATCAGGATTGAGGTTGACACGGCCCCCGCGGGCAATGATGAAGCCGCAGGCCGCCTGTGTCTTGGCTGAATCGTAGATGTCCTCTACCCTTTCCTTGCGGGGCATTAGGCTCTCGATGAGCACTAGTGACGGCGGCTCTTCGGGTGGGTCGTCAATCATGCCGCCAAGCAGCTTTGGATCTTTTGCACGGATGGCAAACTGCTCATCACACCTCCTTTGCAATATGTCGATTGTGCTCCCAAGGACTGTCACGCCGATATCGCTACCAATGGGCCATGGTGCCTGCACCGACCGATGAAGCTCTTGCTCCCTGACCTGCTCTGGCTCGTACTCCTCACCGAAGATGTAACGCGGGTAGGCGTCGACATCGAAGCTTTGGTCGTTGCCTGGCATGCTTGGAATAACTAATGGTAGATGGGTGAGGACTAGATCTGCACAGAGTGTTGCGGCGGTGTGTTACTGCCTGGGTTATATGCAGCAGGCCATTAGCTGGTGGTGGGAAACCGATGAGGGAACACTACTGCAGGATGCTGCTAACGTGATACTACGATCAGAGACCCTTCGACGAGACTGTGTGCGATGCAATAATCGCAAACGGTGGTGTAAAAGAACCATCAAAAAGGTGCAAAATGTTTGCGATGGAACCAATCAAACACGGTTCATATTTTAGTTGCGTGTGCGATGCAGGGCATATGGTTCAGTTCAATTAGCTGTTTGCGATGAGGCGGAACAAAATAAACATGCAGCCAGATGAAGGCATGTGCGATATACGGCATACGGTTCACTTGGATGAACTGTTTGTGATGAGGAAGAACAATAGAAATGGGAAGCTAGATAAAGGTGTGTGCAATTAAGGGCTTACGCTTCAGAAGGATTAACTGTTTGCGATTAGGCAACAGAACAGAAATGGGTCAGCCAGATCAAAGTGTTTGCGGTTGATGGCATACACTTCACACGGATGACCTATTTGCGATTAGGCACAACAATCAACATGTGTGCACTAGACGGGCACACACATTCTAATTAAAAGAAGTGTGCGCGATGGTAATAACGAGTGCGCGCGGTTGTTGGTACAAGACGTGTGCTAATATTGCCTATTGCGGTGCACCCTATGGTGCAAACGCCACGTACGCGGCCGGGAAGGTGTGCCCACGTTACGCCTTTCGGGAATAGTGCCGCACTTATAACAATCAATAAATTTTGAGCCTGCGTCCCGCCACATTCCAAATTGCAAACCTGTTCACACCGATCAAAACCTAAATGGTTTCCCACCTAGGAGCATATTAGTACCCGGTTATAAATACTACTACTCCAAGATGACTACACATTCCTCCTCAACTCCTCATCCACAAAAACAAACAAGTCATTCATCATTGTTCCCTTGCATCTGCCATGGGCAACGTGAGTTCTGGGTCGAGAGATTGCCACCAGGGAGATGCGAGCATAGAAGCGGAAGCACGAGAGATGTCCCGCCTCGTCGCGAATGCAGCCAGCATGTCCCACTGTGCGGCCGTAGCAGCACAAAGGTCCCGCCACGCTGTCGAATCAGCATGCAGGTCCCGCCCCACTGTCGATGCAGCAAACTGGTCCGGCCGCGCCGCGGAAGTAGAAGAGATGTCCCGCAGTGCCGCGAATGCAGCAGAGATGTCCTCCCGCGCTGCGGCGGCCTGGGAAAATGTCTCGCGGGTAGGCGAGGACTCTTACAGGCGCATGCATGCAATCGTGCATAGCCATATGGATCAGATATCCGATTGGGCGAGGTTGCAGGACGACATGAAAGCCTCTTTTGAACAGCCTACCAGTGTCATCCAGCAACTAAATGAGAGCAATGCGAAGCTCTTGGCCGAGCACGACCTGCTGAGGGCGAAGATCGTCGGAAGTGCGGAGTAGTAGGAGGAGACCACAGCCTTGTTGAAGAGGACCAGCGTCATCATCGAGAAACTTATGGACGAGAATGCCATGTCGCCCATCGAGCATAGAAGTCTGGTGGAGGAATCCATGTATGTTCTCAAGCAGCATGTTGAGGACAAGAAAGAGCTCATCGCCGCTCGCCGCAGAGACTAGTTCCGGCGGCCTGCAGCAACGCATCAAGAAAGTAGAGATCAACAAGCCAGATCGTTGTCTTCCTTCTTCTTTTGCCCTTGTGTATTTTAGGCGTTGCCGCATGTGGCTTTTTTAATTATGTTCCTAAATATGTAAGACAATTATTATCCACTGTCATCGTCCTTAATATTCATCATGCTTGCTATAAGTCGCAGTCGATGCTATGTAGGTTCGTCGGATCTTACATCAAGATCCGTGCAAAACTTTCTTTTCAGATTTTCATTTTTCTCTCTTAAATCTTAGTCCAGTGAGACATATAGCCACGCTATAGAATAGGGGCTCGGGCGCCATTAATGAAGACGTTGGGAGGAAGGTGCGCGGCAGGTAGAGGTCAAAGGGCTCTCCTCCGGTGAGCATGCGCTGGGGTCTGATCGCACGCCTCCCATACTCACATAGCTACCCCGCACGGCTCCTCCTAGCCAATAAAAAAGGGACGCGTAGAGGCACGTAATTGGTAAGTAGAACACCCACGGTTTCAATAATACTTTTTGTTTCCGATTTGTAACAAGACGACACTTGTTTCAAAATGACTTTGTTGATTGTTAATGTGTGCGCCTTTGCAAATCGGACATAAAAATTACCAAAGCATGTTGGTGCCATGTCATGATACCATGCCAAGTTTCATGATTTTCAGGCGTGTTTTGGATTACAGGAATTAAAAAACCAAGTTTCTCAATCTTTACGGCCGAGCCACGACGCCTAGATGTTTGAATTTCATTGCCATTTCTTGCATGTGACCTACAAATTTACCCCGGGACACACATGTGATTTTTCAACCAACTTTGGTGCACCGGAGCATGTTCTTGTAGTTCAAATTTGAATTATGCACATTAAATGCCTAGAAACTCAATTAGTGTATAAAAAAGGCCAAACGAACCCGGAATAATTCCAAAAATTAGCACGATACTTCTATTTGGTCTAATCTGCCTGTGTAAAAAATTAAGGCAGGAGAAGGCAGTGTACGTATGTCATTTCACACACAGAGGTGACATGTTCCCTTTCGGAACCACGAGCCTTCTTTAGGGAAGCTCCAGTTTGCAAGAAGCTTACACCAAAGCTTGTCCCAATTCGGCCAAAAAAATTACCGCAGCATGTTGGTGCCATGTCATGACACCATGCCAAGTTTCATGATTTTCTGGCGTGTTTTGGATTTACAGAAATTTAAAAACCAAGTTTCTCAATCTTTACGGCCGAGCCACTACGCCCAGATGTTTGAATTTCATTCCCATTTCTTACATGGGACCTATAAATTCACCCAAGGACACACATGTGAGTTTTCAACAAACTTTGGTGCACTGGAGCATGTGCTTGTAGTTCCAATTTGAATTATGCACATTAAATGCCCATAAACTCAATTAATGCATAAAAATGCCAAACGAACCTGGAATAATTCCAAAATTTAGCACGATACTTCTATTTGGTCTAATCTGCTTGTGTAAAAAAATTAAGGCGGGAGAAGGTAGTGTACGTATGTCATTTCGCACACGGAGGTGACACATTCCCTCTCGGAACCATGAGCCTTCTTGAGGGAAGCTCCGGTTTGCAAGAAGCTTACACCAAAGCTTGTCCCAATTCGGCCAAAAAAATTACCACAACATGTTGGTGCCATGTCATGACACCATGCCAAGTTTTATGATTTTCAAGCGTGTTTTGGATTTACAGGAATTAAGTTTCTCAATCTTCCCAGCCGAGCCACGACGCCCAGATGTTTGAATTTCATTCCCATTTCTTGCATGGGACCTATAAATTCACCCAAGGACACACATGTGATTTTTCAACAAACTTTGGTGCACTGGAGCATGTGCTTGTAGTTCACATTTGAATTATGCACATTAAATGCCCAAAAACACAATTCATGCATAAAAATGTCAAACGAAGCTGGAATAATTCCAAATTTAAACACGACACTCATGTACTAGTTGCATGTTCATTGTACGTAAATGTTCTCGCAATTCAAACACCCTCCTTTCCCTCCGTAACACCATTTTGTCTTTTCAAAACATAATGAAAATATCAGGTATACCATAAACAGTTTACTAGAAAGAATCGTGTGGGATGTGATATAAAATGTCTTGGCGCACCGTGTTGTCTAGCTTGCGCAGGAAGCTTCGTCATCTACAGTCCACCGCCCCCTCTTGAACCACACTTGCACGCTAGTTTCTCGCGGCACCGGGCAAATTTGTTTTTGCCACCACGGAAATATCTATCTCCCCGCCCCTCCCTCCCACCAAAAGCCACATTTCCACTGTTCCTCCTTGCTTTCCAAGTTCAAACCTTCACTATTGCTTAATGGCAGCTTAGCCTCCTCGTCGGCGACCCTTCTTCCTGTAGCTCAGCCTCCTCGCCGGCGACCCTTCTTCTTGCAACGCCGCCTCCTCGCCGGCGACCCTTCTTCTTGCAGCCCCGCCTCCTCACCGGTGACCCTTCTTCTTGCTGGGCGGCCTCCTTGCCGCCGACCCTTCTTCTTGCTGCGCGGCCTCGTTGATATGGTCAGGTAATCTACACCCCACCCACACCATCCTCCTTCTTTCCCGTCCCACATGCCCTGACCGACGGCGCTACACCTTCCGTTGAAATCACTGTCCCCCTCCTCCAATTAAGCGCCGCCCACAACCATTTTGCATGCAGTATAACATGGAGCTCAGTAGCATGTGGCCACACGCGCACACGAGGTCGCTATGGCTGCTGTCGGTGTCAAAACTGGCGGATCTCGGGTAGGGGGTCCCGAACTGTGCGTCTAAGGCGGATGGTAACAAGAGGCAGGGGACACGATGTTTTACCCAGGTTCGGGCCCTCTCGATGGAGGTAATACCCTACGTCCTGCTTGATTGTTCTTGATGATATGAGTATTACAAGAGTTGATCTACCACGAGATCAGAGAGGCTAAACCCTACAAGCTAGCCTATGGTATGATTGTCTGTTGTCCTCCGGACTAAAACCCTCCGGTTTATATAGACATCGGAGGGGGCTAGGGTTACACAAGGTCGGTTACAAAGGAGGAGATATCCGTATTGCCTAGCTTGCCTTCTAGGCCAAGTAGAGTCCCATCCAGACACGGGACGAAGTCTTCAATCTTGTATCTTCATAGTCCAACAGTCCGGCCAAAAGATATAGTCCGGCTATCCTGAGACCCCCTAATCCAGGACTCCCCTAGTAGCCCCTGAACCAGGCTTCAATGACGACGAGTCCGGCGCGCAGTGTTGTCTTCGGCATTGCAAGGCGGGTTCCTCCTCCGAATACACCACGGAAGAGTTCGAATACAAGGATAGTGTCTGACCCTGCAAAATAAGTTCCACATACCACCGTAGAGAGAATAATATTTCCACAAATCTAATCTGCTGACGCGTTTTGGCAGCATGACATCACGCCACGGCCCATTAATTATTAGAACCATTTTTCTTTAACCAGCCCCGCACACAACGCGGGGCGGTTTCTTGACACGTCTTGTCAAAGCAGAGATCGTGTTCCCCTTATCACGGGATTCTCATCAATACAAACGTGGGTAACCCAACCGTGCCTGTTGGTATGACTCCTAGATCTTAGGTAAGTCTCGAATAGCCACGAGGAGGACGCCTGATATTCATCCCCTTTATAAAGGGACAAGTATTTTTCTTTTCCCCTCATGTGCTCAATCGAATCCTTCCCCCGCCTCGAGTTCTAACACCCAAAGCTCAGGTCAGGTGCCTCAGACCTTCAATCATGTCCGGATCCAGCCTTCAAGGCTGGTGGGTGCCTTCCTCCGTCATGGAGGAGGACATCAAGAAGTTGAGGGAGGCCAGATATCTGACCGCCGAAATTTCGCATAGGCTGCCCACCCGGGGGCAGGTCGTCCCTACTCCCGAACCCAACGAGAGAGTTGTGTTCGTCTCCCACTTCCTCCGAGGACTAGGCCTCGCTCTGGATCCCTTTGTTAGGGGTCTTATGTTCTATTACGGGCTAGATTTTCACGATCTGGCCCCGGATTCCCTTCTTCACATCTTGTCATTTATTGTCGTGTGTGAGGCCTTCCTCCGCATTACCCCTCACTTCGGCCTGTGGCTCAAGACCTTCGATCTGAAGCCGAAGATGGTCGAGGGGCAGTGCGCAGCGTGCGGAGGTGCTTTAATAAGCAAAATTGTTGACGCTCCATGGCTAAAGGGTTCCTTTCCAGAGGTGTCCGGATTGTGGCAATGGGAGTGGTTTTACGTCACAGCTCCCTGAAGTGCCAAATGGGTAGCTGCCCCCACCTTTTGCTCGGGCCCCCCACCACAAATGATGTCATGGATCAGCAGGGGGCTGAGCTGGGGTCCAGACAAGGATGTGCCAATACTGCAAAGTCGTATCCGAGATCTCTTCAAGGGAGATTTCAGTCTGGTTATGGTAATGCAAGTTATGCTGGTTCGTCAAGTCCATCCTTGCAAATGTCGGCCCCTCCGCATGTGGGAATTCAACCCGGAAGGACCGTGCACTATTCAGCATTTCCTCGGCATGACGCATGAGGAGATGTACAAATCGTTCTTCGGACCCCAAATAGAGTGTCCGGACACTACCGAGGACGTGGGCCTGAGCTGCAACCGCCTCGCTGCCCAAGTAAGTAATCCCCTAGCCGTACACACTGTCCTTTTGTTTATCATGACATCATTCTGACAAATCGCTCTTTGACCAGGACTGGATAGCAATGGCGAAGATGATCCTGTGTTCGGCCCCCCTTCCTGAAGGCTTGGACAATCCGGTGCTGGAAAAGATGCTCAAGCCAGCACCTCGTCTAGTGCCCTCAAAGGAAGATGAAGGGGGGGGAATAAAGAGGGCGAAAGCAGGCCTCCATCGCTACCTATTCCAATCAAAGGAATGAGCGCCTCTGCGAGGGAGGATAACCAAGGGGAAGAATTTGATATTCTCCCTCCCCGAGGAAGGAAGAGGACTACCTCTGAAGATCCGGAAACTAAGGTTTCCAAATGGGAGAAGAAATCTCCGCCAGAGGGTCCTGCCTCGGAGGGCATTCTTGCCGCACGGTGTCCGTGCGGAGATCATCCCTCTACCGAGCTATAAGTAATCAAAAAGTACTTATTAGTGAAGATATCCTACCTTGCTTCCGAAGACAATAACCGATGCTTGTAAATTGTAGTCCGGATCGCAGCTCTTCTCGACAGAGTTCATCTTCGGGGGATCTTCTTCCGGAGATGATGGAGAGCGAAACGCCTCCCCCGGACTCCCCAGCCCAAGAAGTGGGTGACCTTGAAGTGTCGTCGCGAAGCGTATCTCCGGATCCAATATCACCGGAAGATAACCCTTTGGCTGCCCGGCATCCCCAGTATCCGGCTCCTGAGGAGAGAGACATCAAGGGTTCATATAGTGTGCGGTCGGACGTGCTAAAGGATCTTCTGGGGCAAGCTATCGTCTCGGAAGCACATCGTACGCTAATGGGTATGGTAATTGAAAGGATTTCATCTGCCGAAAGCGGTTTGCATGAAGCTTTTATGAGTCTGCTAAAAGGCTTCGAGGTACGTGAAATAATGTATGCCTTTAATAGTACCACATACGTTAGGTATGCCTATGCAGATAGTAGCCCCTGAGACTCTGGTTGTCGTCGAGAACGGCGGCAAACAGAGGATCATAGTCCCAGGTAATAACCAGACCGCCTTTATGTGCAGGTAGTTGAAGCTCCGGTGGCTAGCCGGACTGATGGGTTTGCCGAACTAAAGCGACAGCTGGATGTGGCAGATGCCGACATCATGCTTGTCAACATGCGGCTTGACAAGGCGTAGGGTGAGTGATTTTTCTGGTGATCGTCACATAGTAAGAGCAGCATGATGGGAGGTGGACGAAGAGCACACGGAGGCGCACTTCTCTACAATCCTTTTTAGTTTCGCTACTGAACCAATACAATTTTAATACTCACATGGCATTGTAGAGAAGTAAAGGCGAGTTGCTTTTTGTTAATGGTACAATATGCCAGAAGTAAATGTGCATTGACTTTATGTCCACACATGGTTAATTCATGCATGTTGGCAGAGAAAGGATGTCAGATAATTACTACGTAATAAATGTGTTGGAGCTCGCAGGTATACCACGGTTTAATAAATGAAACCAAACGGCAGTATGCAATGTAATTAGGATTAATTCATCTTTGCTGGACCATGAAGATAAATGGTTACATACATCTGCACTAATAAATCAGTAGGCAACGTCAGTAAAACATAACTTTTTTATGGCAGAAAAAGTCCTGAGATTAGTATAAGTAATTTTTCTAGAATTATTATCATTGAGTTCTCATGTTTCACTAGAAATAAAAAATGAAAGACATAATTTCATGAAATTTGTACCTTGAATTTTCCAAGAATTACAATACTGAATTATCGTTCTTTTCTATTTGAAATGTAACAATCATGAAATCCAGTATTTACTTTAATTATCCCATCACAAGATTCTCAGTTTATTGAAGAGACATAACTTAAGGAAATATATTTGATTTCACATTTCCTAAACCTTGGAAATTATTCAAATGCATTAAACATAAATTATTTTGAAATTTGAAACGATATACAATTTTAAAACTGGTACAAATACAGAAACTTGTGAAAGATATTTTTAGAGTTCAAATAATATTGCATTTAGAAAACTTGGGACAAACTGAATATTAGATGTGTTGCATGATTCAAAACTTTGAGATCAACAAAATCTACATGCATGTGATTCACAAGTTAATGAGTCGTTGTTGGTTGTTGGGGGTTGGCACGAGAGCATGGGGAGGAGTGGGGTAGGAGAGGGACAGTCTGCGCAGACAATATCTCCTTATACTACTTATACAAGAAAACATAGAGCGAACTATAACAAAGAATGCAAGCATGCTAATATAGCGGTGCAAATCCCTATGCATATTGAATGGTGAGATATCAAGGAAGATAGCCTGCAAGTGCTCCTATGCATTATCGCAGCATGATGCCAGTATCTTTAATATGTTGTGACTGCAGATGGAGTTGCCACCGTGGAGACCCTTCGGGCGGAGCTTACCCGAGCCAAGGAGCAAGGGAGGAGTACCAATGCGGCCGCTTTAAAGGCGGTCGAAGAGTTAAGGGCCGAACAGACCGCGCCTTGCAAGAGCAAGGAGAAAATAGCCAAGATGGTTGTAGAATTAAAAGATGCTGCTGACCGTTACCGGCTTCTTGAAGAAGAAGGGCGAAAGCGACGGACCTGGAGAAGGCCCGGGTGGCTGCCAAGGAAGCCCGCTCCAAAATTAGAGCGACGAAGGTGGAGCTGAATCAAGTTGCAGATATCGTGTCTGGGAAGCCCTTCTTGTTGCGGACTAAGTTTGGAGATCCGAAGTATGCTCCTATGGACCGGCTATGGAACTCTGCGGACAAGTACATGGATTTGGCTGCAAGTGCTGCTGATGCAGCCGAGTACTTCAAGGATCAGAAAGGTCCTGAAGTGGAGAATCTATTCTGGTCACAGTTTCACGCTCTAGTTCGTCCGCTGCTGCTGAATGAGCGATTGACCGGTTGGGCCGAGCTCCATAGGTTGTCCGGACTTGCCATGAGGTCCGTTGTGGATCACCTGTGGCCGGGAGGGCCAAGGCCGAGTAGCTACTTTAGCTTAGTGCAACAATTTCTTGAAGCTATGCCACACATCGATGTTGTAAAGAGATCAACGTGCATAGAAGGTGCGCTGATGGCCCTAGCCCGTGTCAAAACATACTGGGCGGAGATGGAGGCCACCACTGTTGCGGCACAGGGTTCGGCCATAGGCCGAGTGGCTGCCGAGCACTACTTTGAAGAAGTCCTTGAAGGCGCTCGCTTGATAGAGGCTTAGTGCTCGAAGAATATTATTTTCCAGTGACATGTAGTCCCATTGTACAAACAATGTTTTTCTGAATTAATCAACACTGTATTTATACTTTTGCCCGAAAGTACTATGATGCCTCCTGTGCGGCTGTTTATGTATATATGTATATAACCTAAAAGTTTGCAGTCGTCGGCTTCCACCCCCATGCATATAATGCGGGGGTGTTTGCAAAAGATGCATATCCACACTTGATCCAACGTCTTGGTCCTTTAAGGAGGTGATAGCGTTGCGAACAAGGCAATCGGACTATATTGCTTTAACACTTTCACTTAGCCATAGGAGTTTGACAGTGGGGCTACTATGTAACCCCTGGTACTTCTGTGCTCGTCCGAATACGGTGCACGTACGTACATGACTGGGAAACGGCCCTTCATTAATGCGGAGGAATCCCGAAGATTCCGATTAGTCATCGAGTGGTTGACCAGTCTCTCGCTATATCATGACAGTCAGTTTTCAGCTTTCTCTACTGAGGTGCCCATCCGAACGAACCAGGGCACAATCGCAGTAGTTCTCCCAGTGCTACCTTAGCCAATATAACAGAACATAAGGTACCAAAACATGGGAGCTGGGCAAACCCAACATTTGACCAAAGACATGATCCGGAGCTGATGCATATAGGGCCAAACTCGCGACGACGAACACTCCCTAAGGTGTTTGGTCTTTATAACATATATCGGGCTAAACAACACCCTTTATAAGAAATCCCATGTGTACAGGTACGTGCAAAATCCTGGCATGGCCACATGCCAATAACGTTGGCATCCTTCTCAGTTGTGTGGAGTATCCAGAGGATGTGAGCAACAACAGACAGTAAAAAAGGTCTACGCAGGGCCTTAATCTAAAAAGAAACCTTTTGGGCGGGTCCCTGCTGCATGTCTGCGCCTGTGTCTCCGTTGTGCCGTGTCCTGGACGGGTGTAGCACGAGTGTCATATGCAAAAGGAGAGAATTTAGGTGAAAGTTGTCATGCCAAAAAGAAGAACGAATTATCAAAATTCCAAAGAAGCTTAGTTGAGCCGGGTTGGCCCTCATTACACGCGGGAAGCCCCTGGTATCGTTTTATGAGGGTTTGAAAACGAACCTCATTTATGTATGATGGAGCGCCGGACTCGTCTAATCGTGTCCGTGGTCTTGACGACCTGCCATTTTTTCTGGTTGGTGAGGCCGTCTAATGTGCGGCTGTTAGAGCCGTCGCGTCCTCCTCCATTCATAAGGAACAATTGGTATTTCCGCTAACTGTGATGATGCCTCGTGGACTGGGCATCTTGAGCTTGAGAAAAGCATAATGCGGTATTGCGTTAAAACGAGCGAACGCCGCCCTTCCGAGTAGTGCTTGAAAATCACTTCGGAATGGAGTGATGTGAAAAGTTAACATTTCACTTTGGAAGTTATCGGGAGAACCGAATACCACCTCTAGTAGTAGAGAGCCCGTGAAGTGGGCCTCTTGGCCTGGTATTACTCCCTTGAAGGTAGTATTACCGTGGCTTATTTGTGTCGGGTCTATCCCCATTTTGCGGACTGTATCCTGATATATCAGATTTAGATCACTGCCGCCATCCATTAGGACCCTTGTGAAATGGTACCCGTTTATTATTGGGTCTAACACCAAGGCCGTCAGTCCTTCGTGCCGGATATTTGTACTGTGATCTCTACGATCAAAATTGATCGGGCAGGCCAACCAGGGGTTGGACCTAGGGGTGACGGGCTCGATGGCGCATGTGCATCGGAGTGCGTGATTGCTTCTCCTCCTTGTCACATTGATCACATTTACTGTTTTAACCTCCGGTGGGAATTTTTTCTGTCCTCCGGCGCTTTGCTGGCGAGGTTCATCCTCGTCTTCGCTTGGTGTCTCCTCCCCTTTGTGTTCAGCGTTTAGCTTACCGGCCTGCTTGAAGATCCAACATTCTCTGTGGGTATGATTTGCAGGTTTGTCTGGGGTGTCGTGAATCTGATAGAGTTTGTCAAGAATTTTGTTTAGGCCATATTGTCCTTCTCTGTTGCCTTTGAAAGGCTTTTTCCGCTGACCTGGTTGGGAGCCCCTAAATCTGGCGTTTACCGCCGCATTATCTGGGCTACCGTCTTTATTTCGACGCTTGTTTTTGTTGCGTCGTGGCTTACCATTGCCATCCCTTACTTCGGATGTGCTTGGGTCGCTGGTGCAGCTACGGGCCAACCAGCTGTCCTCGCCCACACAAAAGCGGGTCATGAGGCTTGTTAGAGCTGCCATTGTTCTCGGTTTTTCTTGACCGAGGTGTCTAGCGAGCCATTCGTCTCGGACGCCGTGTTTAAAACCTGCTAAGGCTTCGGCGTCCGGATAGTCAACTATTTGGTTCTTCTTGGTGAGGAACCTGTTCCAAAGATTTCGGGCGGACTCTCCGGATTGCTGGATTATGTGACTTAAATCGTCTGCATCCGGAGGTCGGACATAAGTCCCTTGAAAATTGGCCCGGAAAGCGTCCTCGAGCTCCTCCCAACTTCCAATTGAGTTTTCGGGGAGGCTTTTCAGCCAGTGCCTAGCTGGCCCTTAAAGCTTGAGGGGCAAGTATTTAATGGCATGGAGATCGTCTCCATGATCCATATGAATATGGAGGATGAAGTCCTCTATCCAGACTCCAGGGTCTGTGGTTGGTCGTACGCCTCTATGTTCACTGGTTTGAATCCTTCTGGGAATTCGTGATCCAGCACCTCATCAGTGAAACATAGTGGGTGTGCGGCACCCCTGTATTGGGATGCGCCATAGTGTTCGGATGGTTGTTGTATTCAGTGTTGGTTGTGTACCATAGCGCGCTTCCTAGATCCATAGATAGATCTGGTCGCGCCGGATTTTTGACGCAAGTTCTCACGTAGAACGTGTGTTGACTTATGCGTGTCTTTGTTAGCCGCTCTATCGCGTTCACAGGGCGGTGGATCCGGCCGGTTGGCCGTATCACTTATCGGCTGTATGGGCTCTAAGGCCTCGTCGTCGAATTCCGGTAATAGCTTGCGCTTTGGATAGCTATTTGGGTGGTAGCTTCTACCATACTTTGTTACTTTGTTCCACTTGCTGTTGAGCGTATCTTGTGAGACCTTGAGCATTTGCTTCTGTTTCTTTAGGCTTCTCGCTGTGGCAGTAAGCCTTCTGCGGAGGTTCTCTTGCTCTAAGTGTATTTCCGGGATGATGGGTGCATCATCGTCCGGACTGTTTTCTTCCCTAGATGGGGATTGATGATGCTTATCTTTGGCGTCCTCGTGTTCGGACGTCGGATCCGTACTATGTTTGTTGTTTGCATCTTGATCATTTTCTGCCACCGGGGTGGTGCAGTTGTCGTCTTTTCCGGAGTCGCGTGGACTATTGTTATCACTGTTTTTGCTATGGCGGGACTTAGGGTGGCGCCGCTGACGTCGGCGCTTGGGTTGCTTCTTGGAGGGGTCATCCTCCGCTTTCTCGTCGCCATTGGCTTCGTTGGGGGTGTCCACCATGTACACGTCATGTGATGAAGTAGCGGTCCAGCGCCCTGTGGGTGGTGCTTCCGGTTCATCTCCGGCTTCGTCGTCCATACCGTCGAAGTCCTCGGAGCCGAAGTCAAGCATGTCGGTTAAGTCGTCGACAGTGGCTACTAAGTGGGTGGTGGGTGGGCGGCGAATTTCTTCGTCGTCCGCATCCCATTCTAGTCGAACATAGTTCGGCCAAGGTTCTCCTGACAGGGAGAGAGACCTTAATGAATTTAGCACATCTCCAAAAGGTGAGCGTTGAAAGATATCCGCGGAGGTGAACTCCATGATCGGCGCCCAGTCGGACTCGATGGGCTTGGATACGAGCGGCTTGGAGTCCGTGACCGAAGATGAATCCAGTGGTTCGGCAACACGGCTCTCGTAAGGGGTGAAGTCAGTATCCGGCTCTATCGCCACTGAGAGTGCGGCCTCCGTGGCGGGGTCCATCCCTCCGCTCTCGGATGGCGTGACTTGCTCCGGGTTGATGGACGGAGTAGCTACGGATGCGATCTCCTGAATACTGTCCGACAGCAGAGTTACGTCATGCTCGTCAAGACTGTACGGCGCGTCCGACATGGGCTCGAATCCGTCGAAGATCAAGTCTCCGCGGATGTCGGCCGTGTAGTTCATGTTTCCAAATCTGGCCCGGTGGCCAGGGGCGTAGCTCTCAATCTGCTGCAGATGGCCAAGCGAGTTGGCCCGTAGTACAAAGCCGCCGAATATGAAGATCTGTCTGGGGAGGAAAGCCTCACCCTGAACCGCATCGCTAGCGATGATCGAAGGAGCCATCGAGCCTTATGGTGATGACACAGTGGAACTCTCAACGAAAGCACCAATGTCAGTGTCAAAACCAGCGGATCTCGGGTAGGGGATCTCGAACTGTGCGTCTAAGGCGGATGGTAACAGGAGGCAGGGGACACGATGTTTTACCCAAGTTCGAGCCCTCTCGATGGAGGTAATACCCTACGTCTTGCTTGATTGTTCTTGATGATATGAGTATTACAAGAGTTGATCTACCACGAGATCAGAGAGGCTAAACCCTAGAAGCTAGCCTATGGTATGATTGTCTGTTGTCCTACGGACTAAAACCCTCCAGTTTATATAGACACCGGAGGGGGCTAGGGTTACACAAGGTCGGTTACAAAGGAGGATATATCCATATCCGTATTGCCTAGCTTGCCTTCCACGCCAAGTAGAGTCCCATCCGGACACGGGACGAAGTCTTCAATCTTGTATCTTCATAGTCCAACAGTCCGGCCAAAAGATATAGTTTGGCTGTTTGGAGACCCCCTAATCCAGGACTCCCTTAGCTGCCATGCGTGCCGACCTCCAGATCTTGGAGGAACACCTCGTCTTCGAGGCCACCGTCGACATCGCCACGCGGTTGTCTACTTTAAAATATAGTTCGTTATGTTTTCTCGAGGCCACCGCCAGTGCCTTCTAGCGATTTGTCCTCTGTAATGTTAATATGCAATCTGATGTTCAGTTAATAGTTTGCTCCTCCCAAATGTAATGTTCAGTTAACACTTTGGTCCAACAATCGCTACATTTCGTAGTACTGTTCTCAAGTATTCTTTGTTTTATTAACTGTCTTATCTTCTAGTACATGTTTCTATTCTGCAATGTCGTGCTCAGTTAACTATTTTGGTTCATTTGGTCTGCTGTCCATTTAACTGTTTGGTTCGGCTCTGCAATTTGATTATCATTTGTTGTGGGTTCAATTTTGTATTGTTATGCATGTGACACCAATCGAATTTGGTTGTACTCAATACATATTCTACTGATAGTATGGCAACTCTCAGTTAACCTGATCAAGATCTTCCTTATGTGTGTTGTAGGGAAACAATGGGAGACACTGCAGTTTACCATCAAGGTTTGTTCAAGCATGGTCCTTTGGCTAATAGCACATTATTGTGAAGTTGTAGGAATCATGTTAATATTTAGGTTTCTTACAAATTGGTCTTGCACATGTAGGTCCTGCTGTCAGAGGCTTATACCCACTGTTCGACCCATTTTTCATATGGGGAAATGAGATGTACATGAATATCAGTCAAGTCAAGAAACTCAGAAAGATTGTTCGGATGAAGAAACTTGCGACGAATAACAGCAAGATCTTTGTTTGCACAATGAAGACGACATCCTCAACTATAGGATGGTACTAACTCTTTTACCTTGTTTTTACCCCTTGCGCCATTTCAAAATTTGTAACGGCGATTTATGCATATCTTTGTTTTCAGTACTTTATAAAGTAGTTCACCGATGATTCCTCTCAAACAACCTGCATGGTCAAGAGGCGAGTAAGGTAATCACTCAACACCCGCGGTACAATATTGAAGTCTTGCTGAAGAGGACAAAGGTTGGGCGGACAATTATCCATAGCCGCTGGCCTAAAGTTGCAAGGACATTCAACATCATTGAAGGCTCAATATTTGCCTTCCACTTCTGCAGTTTCCCAGATGAGATTCATATGTCTATTTACCATGTATGATTCTACTTTCCAAAGGTTTTTGATGTTGCATGTGAAGCTTGGTGCTGTTGTGTAATGGCGTAATTGAGTGCCGAAGCTAACTGATGTAATTCGATTATGAAATCCTGGTTGCTTTTATACGGATATGAAATATCTGGCGTGTCTTATAAGAAATATCAATTTGATTAGTACATGGATTATCAATAATAGGCTAATTACCCTGCTTATTGGGGTTTTCTATTGCAGACAGTTGCTCAGACAGCACCGTGGGCGATGAACTCAAACAACCCACACGGTTTCTAGAAAATAGGTGTGTTCGATCAACAACAATCACACACGGCTTCCGGCAGTGAACTGTTTGCGTTAGGCCACCTTGCACAGACGTTTCCACACAAACAACTATGTGTGATATACATACAAACGGAAGTGATTTTCTGGGATTCACCATGTGGTATGTACATACCCACGGAAATGATTTTCTGCGATTCACTGTGTGGGGTGTACATACGTACAAAAATGATTGGGTTTCAATGCCTCATCCGATCGGACACGAGCTCATTTGGTGTCCAGGGAGGGCCTATCCCCGAAGATTTTTGGGTCATGTGGGAAGGACCCTCCCCCCTATCGCCCACACTCACTTGGCGACAATTCCAAACGCTGTCGCAGAAGGGGATTAAAAACCATTTGTATAGCACGTCGGTGTACTAGTGGAAGAGGCGTGGATTTTAAAATTCACCACGTGGAGCACGGGAGGCATTCACTAGAGCATGGGAAGACTAAGCGGAGCACACACACAACCCGAATACCGTATCCGGTGCCACGTGTTATTTATCACACAAGTGTTAACATAAGGAAACATATGTGTAACTTACTAATCATCGCACACGAGTACTCGCCGACACATTGTGTGCGATACTCCTAGCCATCGCAAGCAACTAGTTTGCATTTTTCAAAGTTTTTTGTACACACAAAATCGCACACGAACTAACTGTATTAACCGTATGTGTTGTAATTTCTCATCACAAACAGTTCATCCGAGTCGGTTGTTTGCCATGTATCACACATATCTTGTTAAGTTGAACCGTTTCTGTTGTGTTCGCTAATCGAAAACAGTTCATCCGAGTGAACCATATGCCCTATAACACACACACACATTGATCTGGCTAACCATTTCTATTGCACTCCCTAATAACAAATAGTTCATCGGAGCAAATTGTACGCCGTATATCGCACACACATTGAAATGGCTACCCATCTCTGTTGTTCTGCCTCCTCGCAAACAGTTCGAATGGGTTAACCGTGTGCCCTGCATCGCAAACATTTTGCATCTTTTTGACGGTTTTTTACATCCCCATTTGTGATTAATGCATCGCACACAGTTTCACCAAAGGGTCTCTGATCGTAGTGTTGCGTTAGCAGCATCCTGCAGTAGTGGTAGGGAGCGTGCCACCTTTGGGGACGAAACAATATCCATTGCCTCGTATTGCTTTCAAAATTTTCTAGTGTCAACATAGAACAATAGGAGTGTTGTGTTTAATTTTGGAATTTTTCGGGGTTTGTTTGGACATTTTTATACATCAACTGAGTTTTCTAGGCATTTTATGTGCATAATTCAAATTTGAACTATATGCACATGCTCCAGTGCATATAAATTGGTTGAAAAATCAAATATGTGTCCTTGGTTGCATGCTTAGGTCCCATGCAAGAAAAGGGAATGAATATCAAACACCCTGCCACCATCACTCGGCCACAAACATTGAGATACTTGGTTTTTAAATTCTAGTAAATCCAAAACTCGTCTGAAATTCATTAAAATTGGCATGCTATCATGGAGCGGCATCAACATGCAGTGGTAAATTTTTTATCCCATTTGGGGCAGGTTTGGGTATAAGCTTCTCACAAACCAGAGCTTGTCACAATGAGCGTGATGGTTTCGGTAGGGAACGTGCCACCTTTAGGGACAAAACGATAACTGTTGCCTCTTATTGCTTTCAAAAATTTTCTAGTGTCAACATAGAACAACAGGAGTGTTGTGTTTAATTTTGAAATTTTTCAGGGTTCGTTTGGACATTTGTATACATTAACTGGGTTTTCTAGGCATTTTATGTGCATAATTCAAATTTGAACTGCATGCACATGCTCTAGTGCATATAAATTGATTGAAAAATCAAATCTGTGTCCTTGGTTGCATGCTTAGGTCCCATGCAAGAAATGAGAATGAATGCCAAACATCCTGCCACCATCACTCGGCTGCAAACATTGAGATAGCTGGTTTTAAATTCTAGTAAATCCAAAAATCATCTGAAATTTATGAAACTTGGCATGCTATCATGGAGGGGCATCAACATGCCGTGGTAAAAAATTTGTCCCATTTGGGGCAGGTTTGGGTATAAGCTTCTCACAAACCAGAGCTTCTCACAACAAGCGTGATGGTTTCGGTAGGGAACGTGCCAGCTTTGGGGACGAAACGATATCCATTGCTTCTTATTGCTTTCAAAAAATTTCTAGTGTCAACATAGAACAAGAGCAGTGTTGTGTTTAATTTTGGAATTTTTTTTGGTTTGATTGGACATTTTTATACATTAACTGGGTTTTCTAGGCATTTTATGTGCATCATTCAAATTTGAACTACATGCACATACTCCAGTGCATATAAATTGGTTGAAAAATCAAATCTATGTCCTTGGGTGCATGCTCAGGTCCCATACAAGAAATGGGAATGAATTTCAAACACCAGGGCACTATTGATTGCCGGCAAAACGTTGAGATACTTTGTTTTTAAATTCTAGTAAATCCAAAACTCGTCTAAAATTCATGAAACTTGGCATGCTATAACGGAATGGCACCCGACATGCTGTGGTATTTTTTGTGTCCATTTTGAGAGAAGGCACACTTGAATAACAGCCAACAAAGGCATTTTGAAACAAATAGCTGCCACTGTAACATCTCAAATGTTTTGTATAATTTAAATCATGTGCATTCTGTTAACCATGCACGTGACGCCACGCCTCACTCTTTTAATGGCTAGGAGGTGTTGTGCACATAGGTGCTTGAGTGCTTGACTAAACGGGAGGCGTGCGAGTTGTACTCCAATGCGGAGGCTCACCAAGAAGCATGTGAGCTGTACGCCGCGGAGGCCCATTGGGAAGTGAGCCCTTTGACTTCCATGGGCGCCCGCCTTGCTCACATCCTCTCTATTAATGGTGCCCAAGCCAAAGTTTAATATGGTTTTTAAATATAGAACACTCATCGCAAATGTTTTAGTTAGAACACCCATATGCAAAACCGTCAACTTCCCCAGGAAGCCATGGGAAAATGTTCCTAGGAGGATTTGTGCAGCTCTTGATCGCAAACGCTTTAGTTAGAACACCTGTATGCAAACTGACAGCTTCCCCAGGAAGCCAAGAGAAAATGTGCCGAGCAGGATTTCTGCAGCTCTTGATCACAAACGTTTTAGATAGAACACTCGTATGCAAAGTGAGAGCTATGGTCTTCCCCCTTAAGTCGAGGGAAATTTCGCAGCGCAGGATATGTGCATCCCTTCAACGCAAACGGTTGTTTTGAATGAACCGTGTGCAATCATCTACAAACAATTTGGTAAGATTTGCATCTATCATATTGGGTATGTTGCCATTTGTCAAGCTGGAAAGTTTGATCTAGTAACATTGCCATTTGTCAATCCTTATAACACTGCGATTTGTCAAAATATGCAGCTAAAAATCACTAGCACTATCTAATTTTTGCAACTAAAATTCAGTAATTAAGTATAGATTTCATTCATAGATTAAGCAGTCATTCTTAATTTATACAAACAGTTCAACTCAACAGCTGAACCAACCAAACTTTTACCCAATTGTTGCCAACCACGTACTGAAATAGCTAGTTCAACTATATATACTAGCTAATTTTAAGTACGTTGTACAGTTCCACCACATCTATAGTCAGATGAACTGAACAAAATAGCCCCTAAATACTGCTACTATGGAGGGGCTTTGTGCTACTTTCGGCAGCCTCTCCTTAGCCGAGCGCTCTCAGTAAGAGGCAGAGGAGGAGGAGGAGGAGCCTACCGACGAGCTGGACAAATGCAATACGGTGCCTGCCGCTGCTGCACGTTCAACGATGCTCGCCAGCTCGAATGCCTATTGCCGCTCCAAGCAATCCCTCTCGAAGTGGCCGGACTGCTCGTAGATCTCCTGATTCCTCGCCTCTGCGTCGGCGTGTGCTATGGCCACGGCTGCGGTAAGGCTCTTTGCATGCTCGACGAGGCGCTCCTCCTCCTCCTGTAGGAACTCGATGTAGCGCGCAAGGTCGCTGACGCACGTGCGGGCCTCCACCTCCGCCTCCCTCCTTCGGGCGGTGATGTGATGGCGGAGCGGGTGAGATCCCGGCGGTCAACGGTGGGCTTGCGGCCATGAAGGTCGATGATGGAGTGGCGGCCACGAAGGCCACCTCCCGCCTTCAGGCCGCGGTGGCGGAGCGAGTGATGGCTGATAGTGGGGTGGCGGCCACGACGGCCACCTCCTGCCTTCGGGCCGCGGTGGCGGAGCGTGTGATGGCCGGCAGTGGGGTGGCGGCCACGACGGCCACCTCCCGCCTTCGGGTCGTGGCGGCGGAGCGGGCGATGGCCCTGGCTTTCATCGGTTGTGTGGCGGCAATGGCGGCCGGCAACAGCTGCCGACGGGCACCGACGGCGGAGCGTGTGGTCGGTGTTCCGCGCACACCCAACAGGGACGCCACATGCACTACACTACGCCAGGGACCGAGCCGCCGCCGCGGTGTAGCCTCCAAGATGGAGCTGTCCTTTGATGACGGCGGAGTGGCTGAGCGACGATGATGGACCGGTGCCATTGGTGATTGTGGGAGAAGCAAACGAGTTAAGCTACAGGGAGGGAGGGGAAAATGCGGTGCAGGACTCGCCGGCCGTGAGGGTTTATATAGCAGGCCGGTAGGCATTGGGATTTTGGGGGATTTCACTGAGTCGGGCAGGAAACTTGCGCGGGAACCTTCGAGGTTGCGCGGGAATGGGCTCACCAACGATTCATTGGCGCCATTTCGAGGCACCGTTTGGCCAAAAGAATGCCCCCGCACGCTGCGCAAGCTTGCGCTGTAAGCCATCTGCGGCAGCAGGGTGACAAGACGTGCGAGAGGAGGATGAAAGGACACATACACATACGGTTAATACAAAAAATGTTTGCGATTTAATTACCTACTATACCCCCGTCCTGGTTTGTAAGTAGGATTTAACTAATAAAATACGAATGCATGTCGCCAAAGATTATATTGTTGGATTCGTATTTGAACACAGTTTCCAGTTATATAATTTTTGTAACATGCATTAACACTATTTGGTTAAATTTAAGGTTATATACTAGCAAGCGTTTGCCCGCAACACACACGGCTTATTCCATCACAAACAGCTCGGATGGATCAACTGTATGCCACGTATCGCGCACGCAACCCTAATCTGATTCGTGCTTGATGTCTCCAACATTGCTCGCACAGTTCATCTTATTTGCCACGTATCACTGTGCCGGCCTCTGCTCGCGTCCCTCGGCAAGCTCTACTCGCTGTTAGGCTCTGCGACGCACTCTGCTCGTGTCCGTCAGCGTGCTCAGCTTGTGTACAACTTTTCCTTGCGTGTTCAACTGCTATATGCATATATATATGGTTGCTCACCATTGAGGCGACCGCGGAGCGCTTTGCTCGCGTCCCTCCGCACGCGCTCTACCAGTGGTTGTCCGTGCGCACGATCACGTCGGGGGCCCCATATGCATGCGGTTACGCCGCACGCATTGCCACGTGATGCAGTTACGTGTGGCATGATGGAGTTACGCGCTGCAAATTAGAACTGCCATCAGGGCCTGCCGATATTTCTGGCCGTCCGGCTTCCCCTTTAATTCCCGCGGCCATTATAACCTTAATCTCTTCTTAGTCTCTATAACCTTTCGATCGCGCCCCACAACACAACAAGCACACCCACGAAGACACATAGAGAGGGGATGTCTAGCGGCGTTCCAATGGAGTTCGGCGAGCATACAGTGGAGATCCACGCGAGGGAGACGGATCTCTCGATGGTGTACACCATTGACCCGGACATGGTGGACGACTACATCAACAACGTTAAGTAGTTGCTTGCTCGAGACAAGTACAAGGTGGTCGGCATCGACCTCCAGTACACCGTCGATCGTCTCGGCATAGATCAGAAGGTTGCCGTCGCCCAGTTGTGCGTGCGCCATCATGTCCTCATCTACCACTACTACATGGCCACAGAGCCTTGCGACCGTTTCAACAGGTTTGTCAACAGCACTGACTACAAGTTCTCCACGGTGGAAACCACCAATGATGTAAAAGCGCTCAGGGTTACGGGCTTGGCCTGCAAGAACCTTGTCGAAATCCGTGAGCACTATAGGGTCTAGGGCAACACGAAGAAGGTCCCTGATTGAACTCGCCTCGGCCATCATCGACCCCTACTACAAAAAGATGAAGCAGAATGCCCAGAGAACAAGTCCCGTATCCTGGCATAGGGCCTGGATGCGGCAACTGGATGAACCTCACCTCAGGTTCGCGGCCAAGAGCATGTACAAATGCTACGAGATGCACAGGCGGATCGTTGACATGAGGAAGTGCCTCGTTACCCAAATCGACGAGTCCAGATCGAGCCACAAGCAGAGCAAGCGTCACAATAAGTAGGTGATGATCAGATGATCGTTTATGCTAGTTAATCATGCATGTAATATATAGTTTACTTTATTGGTGTGTGGAAATGTCATGTGTGTAGTAGCCACCTATGTAATTATGCATGTAATAGTTTACTTTGGTGTGTGCAAATGCCATGGTTGTAGTAGCCACCTATGTAAGTGGATGTTTAATTTGGTTATGCAACCATGTCCTTATAAGTGTGTGTGTGTGTGTATGTTGTTGTTCTGTATGCAATCCCATCGCACAACACACACGTTATATTAGCAGCAACCGTCTATGTTATTATCAGTCTTCGCACACATTTTTGATTACCGACCTGTTTGCCGCGTATCACACACATCTTGATATATTGAACCGTTTCTATTCTCTTGTCTCAACACAAACAGTTCATCCAAGTGAACTGCATGCCGTATATCACACACACCTTGATATGGCTGACCGTTTCTTTTGTGTTGCCTAATCACAAATAGCTCATCCGAGTGAACCATATGCTATATATCGCACACACCTTTATCTGACTACCCGTTTTGTTTGTTCCTCCTCATCGCAAACAGTTAATTGAACTGAACCATATGTCCTGCATCGCACACGCAACTAAAATCTAAACCGTGTTTGATGCATCCGTCATCACAAACGTTTTGCACCCTTTTTGATGGTTTTTACACCATCGTTTGCGATTATTGCATCGCACACAGTTTCGTCGAAGGGTCTCTGATCGTAGTGTCGCATTAGCAGCATCCTGCAATAGTGAGTGGCCGATTTGAGGATCGTAATCTCCTCAGAAACCCATTCTTGCACCTAGAATTTTTTTCATAAGAAATGTTGATGTAGTAGCCCCTAAGACTAATGTTGGCTAGAAAAGGCGATGTCAGGTTTGAATCTCCTTGGGTCCGTGCAAACCAACTTAAACATTTCCATGCTTGTTATGTGCACAAAGCCACCTTGGACAACGAGCGCCTCTCTGGAGAGATGGAGACCTAATACGTCTCCAACGTATCTATAATTTTTGATTATTTCATGTTGTTATATAATCGATCTTGGATGTTTTATAATCATTTTATAGTTATTTTATATCATTTTTGGTACTAACCTATTGACATAGCGCCAAGTGTCAGTTGCTGATTTTTGCATGTTTTTTACATCGCAGAAAATCAATACCAAACGGAGTCCAAATGCCACAAAACTTTACGGAGATTTTTTATGGACCAAAAGACACCTAATGGGCCAAGGCTACGCCTGGGGGTGTTCCGAGGGGAGCACAACCCACCAGGGTGCGCCAGGAGGCCAAGGCGCGCCCTGGTGGGTTGTGCCCACTATTGGTGTCAAAACCGGCGGATCTCGGGTAGGGGGTCCCGAACTGTGTGTCTGAGGCGGATGGTAATAGGAGGCTGGGGACGCAATGTTTACCCAGGTTCAGGCCCTCTCGATGGAGGTAATACCCTACTTCCTGCTTGATTGATCTTGATGATATGAGTATTACAAGAGTTGATCTACCACGAGATTAGAGAGGCTAAACCCTAGAAGCTAGCCTATGGTATGATTGTTGTTGTCCTGCGGACTAAACCCTCCGGTTCATATAGACACGGAGGAGGCTAGGGTTACACAGAGTCGGTTACAAGGGAGGAGATCTACATATCCGAATTGCCAAGCTTGCCTTCCACGCAAAGGAGAGTCCCACCCATACACAGGACGAAGTCTTCAATCTTGTATCTTCACAGTCCAACAGTCCGGCCAAAGGATATAGTCCGGCTGTCTGAGGACCCCCTAATCCAGGACTCCCTCAGTAGCCCCTGAACCAGGCTTCAATGCTGACGAGTCCGGCGTGCAGATTGTCTTTGGCATTTCAAGGCGGGTTCCTCCTCCGAATACTCCATAGAAGATTTTGAACACAAGGATAGCGTCCGGCTCTGCAAAACAAATTCCACATACCACCATAGAGAGTATAATATTTCCACAAATCTAATCTGCCGACAACTTTTCATAACATGACATCACGCCATGGCCCCGGTTATTATCCGAACCATTTTTCTCAACCAGCTACTGCACATATTGCGAGGCGATTTTCTTGGCACGTCTTGTCGAAGCAGAGATCGTGTCCCCCTATCACGGGATTCTCATCAATACGTGTGTGGGTAACCCAACCGCGCCATTAATCACGGTGCTTGGGGAATAAGTGAATTTACCAAGCAGGTGGGGAGGCGCATAGTTTCTTCTGCCCTTATAATGGGATAAGGGTTCCACCTTTTTACCCACGCCTTCTTCTCTCCTTCCCATCCATTCTCGCGTACTCGAGCTCCAACGCCCAAGTTCGCATTTTCTCCGAAGAACCACTCCAAATATGTCTGGAGCGGGAGGCAAGTGGATGGCCTCTACCGTACGGAAGAAGGACATCAAGAAACTTCGGGAGGCCGGGTATCTTGCCCAGAAAATCGGCCACCGTCTCCCGACGGCGGGATAGATCGTCCCTACCCCGGAACCCCACGAAAGGGTCATATTCCTCCCTCATTTTATTCGCTGGCTAGGTTTTCCCCTCCACCCATTTGTTTGCGGCATCATGTATTATTACGGGATCGATTTTCATGATCTATCCCCCAATTCCTTCCTCAACATCTCGACATTCATTGTCATGTGCAAGGCTTTTATCCACATCCCACCACCCTTCGACTTATGGCTGAAGATTTTTAATGTGAAACCCAAGGTAGTGGGTGGTGAGCACGCTGAGTGCGGGGGCACTATGGTGAGCAAGATGCCCAACGTCACATGGCCAACAGGTACCTTCAATGATTCCGTCAGGGAGTGGCAACAGGAGTGGTTTTACATCATTCAGCCGCGCGGCGCGGAGTGGGCCACTGCTCCCGAGTTTTGATCCGGATCCCCTCTGCGGCTCACGTCCTGGCTCAAGAAGGGCCTGGACTGGTCTTTGTCTGACGAACTGTTAGCGCTCCAGACGCGCGTCAAGGATATGGAAGACAAGAATATCAAACTTGTCAATGTAGTCCAGGTGATGTTAGTCCGTCGGATCCTACCTTGTCAACACCGGACTTGCAATCTATGGGAATTCGATCCGGCCAAGCACCAGACCCTGCGAGAGCTCTTTCGCTCCTCACACAAAGACATCTGGAAGGTGCTTTTTAAGCCCGGCAAATCATGGCCGGACTCGGCCGAGGACCGTGGGTACCAACTGTCCCGCCCTGTGATAACCCACAAGTATAGGGGATCGCAACAGTTTTCGAGGGTAGAGTATTCAACCCAAATTTATTGATTCGACACAAGGGGAGCCAAAGAATATTCTCAAGTATTAGCAGCTGAGTTGTCAATTCAACCACACCTGGAAACTTAATATCTGCAGCAAAGTGTTTAGTAGCAAAGTAATATGATAGTAGTGATAACAGTAACAAAAGGTAACAGTAGTAAAAGTAATGTTTTTGGGTATTTTGTAGTGATGATAGCAATAGCACGGGAAAGTAAATAAGCGAAGAACAATACATGGAAAGCTCATAGGCAATGGATTAGTGATGGAGAATTATGCCAGATGTGGTTCATCATGTAACAGTCAAAACCTAGGGTGACAACAGAACTAGCTCCAGTTCATTGATATAATGTAGGAATGTATTCCGAATATAGTCATACGTGCTTATGGAAAAGAACTTGCATGACATCTTTTGTCCTACCCTCCCGTGGCAGCGGGGTCCTTGCGGAAACAAAGGGATATTAAGGCCTCCTTTTAATAGAGAACCAGAATAAATCATTAACACATAGTGAATACATGAACTCCTCAAACTACGGCCATCACCGGTAAGTGTCCCGATTATTGTCACTTCGGGGTTAACGGGTCATAACACATAATAGGTGACTATAGACTTGCAAGATAGGATCAAGAACACTCATATATTGATGAAAACATAATAGGTTCAGATCTGAAATCATGGCACTCGGGCCCTGGTGACAAGCATTAAGCATAGCAAAGTCATAGCAACATCAATCTCAGAACATAGTGGACACTAGGGATCAAACGCTAACAAAACTAACTCGATTACATGATAGATCTCATCCAACCCATCACTGTCCAGCAAGTCTATGATGGAATTACTCAAGCACAACGGTGAGCATCATGAAATTGGTGATGGGGGATGGTTGATGATGACGATGGCGACGGATTCCCCTCTCCGGAGCCCCGAACAGACTCCAGATCAGCCCTCCCGAGAGGTTTTAGGGCTTGGCGACGGCTCCGTATCGTAAAACGTGATGATTTCTTTTGTCTGGTTTTTTCTCCCCGAAACTCAATATATGGAGGTGGAGTTGGAGTCGGAGAGGCAACATGGGGCCCACGAGGTAGGGGGCGCGCCCCCCACCCTCGTGGCAAGGTGGTGGGCCCCCTGGCCTTCATCTTTGGTAGGTATTTTTCTTATTTTCTGAAAAGTGGCTCCGTGAAGTTTCAGGTCATTCCGAGAACGTTTGCTCCTGCACATAAATAACACCATGGTAATTCTGCTGAAAACAGCGTCAGTCCAGGTTAGTTCCATTCAAATCATGCAAGTTAGAGTCCAAAACAAGGGCAAAAGTGTTTGGAAAAGTAGATACGTTGGAGAAGTATCAACTCCCCCAAGCTTAAACCTTTGCTTGTCCTCAAGCAATTCAGTTGACAAACTAAAAGTGATAAAGAAAAACTTTTACAAACTTTGTTTGCTCTTGTTGTTGTAAATATGTAAAGCCAGCATTCAAGTTTTCAGCAAAGATTATGAACTAACCATATTCACAATAAATCTTAGGTCTCATGTTTACTCATATCAATGACATAATCAACTAGCGAGCAATAATAATAATTCTCGGATGACAACACTTTCTCAAGACAATCATAATATGATATAACAAGATGGTATCTCGCTAGCCCTTTCTGAGTCCGCAAAACATAAATGCAGAGAACCTTTAAAGATCAAGGATTGACTAGATATTGTAATTCATGGTAAAAGAGATCCAATCAAGTCATACTCAATGTAAACTAACATTAATGAATGCAAATGACAGCGGTGCTCTCCAACTAGTGCTTTTTAATAAGAGGATGATGACTCAACATAAAAGTAAATAGATAGGCCCTTCGTAGAGGGAAGCAGGGATTTGTAGAGGTGCCAGAACTCAATTTTGAAATAGAGGTGAATAATATTTTGAGCGGTATACTTTCATTGTCAACATAACAACCAAGAGATGGCGATATCTTCCATGCTACACACATTATAGGCGGTTCCCAAAGAGAATAGTAAAGTTTATACTCCCCCTCCACCAACAAGCATCAATCCATGGCTTGCTCGAAACAACAAGTGCCTCCAACTAACAAGAGTCCCGGGGGGAGTTTTGTTTGCAATTATTTTGATTTAGTTTGCATAAAGCATGGGACTAAGCATCCCGGTGACCAACCATTTATCTCGTGAGTGAGGAGCGGAGTCCACTCCTCTTGAGAATAACCCGCCTAACATGGAATATACGGACAACCCTACTTGATACATGAGCTATTCGAGCATACAAAACATGATATTTATTTGAAGGTTTAGAGTTTGGCACATACAAGATACCGTATATAGGTAGGTATAGTGGACTCATGTGGAATAACTTTGGGGTTTAAGGGATTGGATGCACAAGCAGTATTCCCGCTTAGTACAGGTGAAGGCTAGCAAAAGACTCGGAAGCGACCAGCTAGAGAGCGACAACAGTCATGAACATGCATTAAAATTAATCAACACTGAATGCAAGCATGAGTAGGATATAATCCACCATGAACATAAATATCGTGAAGGCTATGTTGATTTTATTTCAACTACATGCGTGAACATGCACCAAGTCAAGTCACTTAAATCATTTAGAGGAGGATACCACCCTATCATACCACATCATAATCATCTCAATAGCATGTTGGCACGCAAGGTGAACCATTATAACTCATAGCTAATCAAGCATGGCACAAGAAACTATGATCTCTAGTTGTCATTGCAAACATTTTATTCATAATAGGCTGAATCAGGAATGATGAACTAATCATATTTACAAAAAAAGAGAGGTCGAGTTCATACCAGCTTTTCGCATCTCAGTCAGTCTATCATATATCATCATAATTGCCTTTCACTTGCACGACCGAACGATGTGAATAATAATAATAGTGTGCGTGCATTGGACTAAGCTAGAATCCGCAGGCATTCAATAAACGGGATAAGACAAGGCAATATGGGCTGTTTTGTCAGATAAACAATAATGCATATAAGAGCCACTTCAACAATTTAATTATGGTCTTCTCCTATCGACCCCCAAAGAAAAGAAAAGAAATAAAACTATTTACACGGGAAAGCTCCCAACAAGCAAAAGAAGAACAGGAAATCATTTTGGGTTTTCTTTTTAATTACTACTACGAGCATGGAAAGTAAATTAATTAAAAGCTACAACTATTTTTTTTGTTTTTCTTAAGGTTTATTAAACACACAAGAAGAAAGCATAAAAAGGAAATAAACTAGCATGGATGATACAATGAAAAAGTATGAGCACCGACATCTAACAATGAGTGTGTGAACATAAATGTAATGTAGGTGGGAAATACGTACTCCCCCAAACTTAGGCTTTTGGCCTAAGTTGGTCTATGGCCACGGCTGGCATGGCGGATATCCATAATAGTAGTTGGGGTCATACTGAGATGAAGAAGAGGAAGACTCAGCTTGCCACTGGCTGACAATCATCTTCGGATCCCACTGGTAATTAGACTGTCGTGAAGGATCAATTTGTGGTTCCGGCTCTGGCTCCTTAGCTAGTGCGGGGTTCCGGTAGGCGTAAATAGCCTTCACCGGAACAAGGTACGTTCCTACAGATAAATCAAACAAAGAAGGAGCAGGCAGGGTAATAGTCTCAGGATGGTGTTTATTAAAGAACAATTGATATTTAAGCTCTCCTTCCCTATTCTTAACAATAAAATCATGTGCCACCATACTTTTATAATCTAGATAAACACGAGGCAGCACTTTTTCTTGCTTCTCAACATGCCTAATAGGTATGTTAAAATGTGCAGCTAGGCGTGAGGCATAGATGCCTCCAACGATGGGGCCCTTGGTACGGTTCAGACTTAACCGTTTAGCAATAATGCCGCCCATACTAAAAGTGTTATCACCGTATAAACCTTGGAGCAAAATAATAATATCAGGGATACGAAGGTTTCCACAGTTTCTGCGACCAATTAAGCAACGACTAGCAAATAATGCAAAGTAACGTAAAACAGGAAAATGTATGCTAGTGATTCGTGCATCGGAAACCTTCCTTGTTTCCCCTACAGTGATAGTATCAATAAACCCCTCCACGTCATCACGATGTGGTTCTTCTATCTTTCCCTCAAAAGGGACTAAACAAATCCGACAAAAATCATAAAGTGACATCTCCTTATGCTCATCATATAAATGAAACTCCACCGTAGGTGGCGAGTTCCTAGAATGAAAATGAAAGTTTTGCACAAAGGTATTTGTGAGTAAGAGATACTGATCGCATTGGTCGTGGAGGAAAGCGGTGAGGCCTGCATTATGAGCCAATTCATGAAAATCTTCATAAATCCCGGCGGCTCTCAAGAAATCCTCGGAAGGCCACACCCGAACCTCCGCGGTGCGAGGCAGATTATACTTAGGCTTTGGTGCCTTTTCCTTCGAGCTTTGGCTCGATGAGCCCCTCAAAAGTCTCCTCATCATTTTCTGAAAAATTCTGAAATTTTTAGTAACTTAAAAATAAAACTAAACCAAACTCAATAATATTGATAGCAACTACTCCTACAAGTGCCTAGGGCCTATGTCAGGCATCAAAACTACTTTTGACCATATAAATTTGACATGCAAGCTCAAGAACAGGGTCACCTAAGCAGCAAAAATTTGCAATGAATAAAGCACTAGAACAAAAACTAATTGGACCAATGGAGGAGTCACATACCAAGGAACAATCTCCCCAAGCAGTTTTGTGAGAAGTGTTTTGAGCAAGGAGATCGAAAATGGCAGCAAGATGAGCTAGAACTCGTGCTTGAGCTGGATATTCGTGTTTGTGGGAGGAATATGAAGTGTGTAGGTTCAGGAATAAGTGGAGGAGGGCCACCGTGGGCCCACGAGACAGGGGGTGCGCCCTAGAGGGGTGGGCGCGCCCTCCACCCTCGTGGCACGATGGTTGACCCCCCTGGTGTGTTTTCAGTTCCATAAATCCTCAAATATTCTAGAAAAAATCATATTTAAATTTTAGGGCATTTGGAGAACTTTTATTTTCGAGGTATTTTTATATTGCACGGATAATCAGATAACAGACAGAAAAATATTTATTTTTATTTTATTTAATATAAATAACAGAAAGTAAAAGTGGGGTACAAAAGGTTGTGCCTTCTAGTTTCATCCATCTCATGATCATCAAAAGGAATCCACTAACAAGGTTGATCAAGTCTTGTTAACGAACTCATTCCGAATAACATGGAACCGGAGAAATTTCGAATAACACTATGTTACCTCAACGAGGATATGCACATCCCCAATAATAAGAATATCATATTTCTTCTTGACAGTAGGAAGAGGAAATTCAAAACCTCCAAATATAATCGATGGAATTTTTCCAATAGAGTTGATACTATGAACTTGAGGTTGTTTCCTCGGAAAGTGTACTATATGCCCATTACCATTAACATGAAAAGTGACATTGCCTTTAGTGCAATCAATAACAGCCCCTCGGGAATATCAAGAATAACAAAGTCCGTTAAAATAGTAACGTTTGCAACTACTACATGCACATCCTCACAAATACCGACAGGTATAGCAGTTGATTTATCAGCCATTTGCAAAGATATTTTTAGTAGGTGTCAACTTATTCAAATCAAGTCTACGATATAAAGAGAGAGGCATAACACTAACACCGGCTCCAGGATCACATAAAGCAGTTTTAACATAGTTTCTTTTAATGGAGCATGGTATAGTGGGTGCTCCTGAATCTCCAAGTTTCTTTGGTATTCCACCCTTAAAAGTATAATTAGCAAGCATGGTGGAAATTTCAGCTTCCGGTATCTTTCTTTTATTTGTAATAATATCTTTCATGTACTTAGCATAAGGATTGGTTTTGAGCATATCAGTTAATCGCATATGCAAAAAGATAGGTCTAATCATTTCAGCAAAGCTCTCAAAATCCTCATCATCCTTTTTCCTGGATGGTTTGGGAGGAAAAGGCATGGGTTTCTGAACCCATGGTTGTCTTTCTTTATCGTGTTTCCTAGCAACAAAGTCTTTTTTATCATAATGTTGATTCTTTGATTGTGGGTTATCAAGATCAACAGCAGGTTCAATTTCTATGTCATTATCATTACTAGGTTGAGCATCATTATGAACATTATCATTAACATTATCACTAGTTTCAGGTTCATTACTAGATTGAGTTTGAGCATCAGAAATAGAAATATCATTTGGATTCTCAGGTGTTTCAACAATAGGATCACTAGAAGCATGCAAAGTCTTATCATTTCTTTTTCTTCTTTTTAGAAGAACTAGGTACATCTATATTATTTCTCTGAGAATCTTGCTCAATTATCTTAGGGTGGCCTTCAGGATACAAAGGTTCCTGAGTCATTCTACCAGTTCTAGTAGCCACTCTAATAGCATAATCATTATCTTTACTATTCAATTCATTGAGCAAATCATTTTGAGCTTTAAATATGTGTTCTACTTGAGTGGTAACCATAGAAGCATGTTTACTAATAAATTTAAGTTCACCTTTAACATTAGCCATATAATCACCCAAGTGTTCAAGCATATTTGAATTGTATTTCAAATGTCTACCAAAATAAGCATTAAAGTCTTCTTGCTTAGCCATAAATTTATCAAACTCATCTAAGCATGGGCTAGCAAACTTAGTAAATGGGATTACAGCTTTATCATATGTATAGAGAGAATTTACCTTTACTACCTGTGTCGGGTTATCAAGACCATGAGTTTCTTCAATAGGTAATGGATTAAGATTACATATCTCTTCAACAGGTGGTGAATTAAGACCATGTATTTCTTCAATAGGAGGTAAATTCTTAACATCTTCAGCTTTAATACCTTTTTCTTTCATAGATTTCTTTGCCTCTTGCATATCTTCGGGACTGAGAAATAGAATACCCCTCTTCTTCGGAGTTGGTTTAGGAATAGGCTCAGGAATTGGCTCCGGAGGTGTCCAATTATTTTCATTTGTCAACATATTATTCAATAGAATTTCAGCTTCATCCGACGTTCTTTCCCTGAAAATAGAACCAACACAACTATCCAGGTAATCTCTGGAGGCATCGGTTAGTGCATTATAAAAGATATCAAGTATTTCATTTTTCTTAAGAGGATGATCAGGCAAAACATTAAGTAATTGGAGAAGCCTCCCCCAAGCTTGTGGGAGACTCTCTTCTTCAATTTGCACAAAATTATATATATCCCTTAAAGCACCTTGTTTCTTATGAGCAGGGAAATATTTAGCAGAGAAGTAATAAATCATATCCTGGGGACTACGCACACAACCAGGATCAAGAGAATTAAACCATATCTTAGCATCACCCTTTAATGAGCACGGAAATATTTTAAGGATGTAAAAGTAACGAGTTCTCTCATCTTTAGTGAACAGGGTGGCTATATCATTCAATTTAGTAAGATGTGCCACAACAGTTTCAGATTCATAACCATGAAAAGGATCAGATTCAACCAAAGTAATTATATCAGGATCAACAGAGAATTCATAATCCTTATCAGTAACAAAGATAGGTGAAGTAGCAAAAGCAGGGTCAGGTTTCATTCTAGGATTTAAAGATTGCTTACTCCAGTTAGCTAATAATCTTTTGAGTTCAGTTCTATTTTGGCACGCTAAAATAGCTAAGGAAGCTTCTTGATCAAAGACATAACCCTTAGGAATAACAAGTGATTCTTCATCATCACTTTCATAAGTATCATCAGATTCAATATTTTCAATTTCTCTAGCCCTAGCAAGTTGTTCATCAATAAAATCACTAAGTGGCATAGTAGTATCAGGCATAGATGTAGTTTCATCATAAGTATCATTGTAGGACCGAAAGTATGTCTAGATGGGGTGATTAGACTACTTAACCAAATAAAAGTCTAGCCTTTTCCCAATTTTAGTATTTGGCATATTTTAGCAACTTTGCCCAAGTCAAGCAATCTTAACACAATTCAAGCAAGCATGCAAAGAGTCTATGAGCAGCGGAAAGTAAAGCATGCAACTTGCAAGAATGTAAAGGGAAGGGTTTGGAGAATTCAAATGCAATTGGAGACACGGATGTTTTTGTCATGGTTCCGATAGGTGGTGCTATCGTACATCCACGTTGATGGAGACTTCAACACATGGAGGGTAGCAGTTGCGCGAGTCCACAGAGGGCTCCACCCACGAAGGGTCCACGAAGAAGCAACCTTGTCTATCCAATCATGGCCATCGCCCACGAAGGACTTGCCTCACTAGCAGGAGATCTTCACGAAGTAGGCGATCTCCTTGCCCTTACAAACTCCTTGGTTCAACTCCACAATCTTGTCGGAGGATCCCAAGTGACACCTAGCCAATCTAGGAGACACCACTCTCCAAGAAGTAACAAATGGTGTGTTGATGATGAACTCCTTGCTCTTGTGCTTCAAATGATAGTCTCCCCAACACTCAACTCTCTCTCACAGGATATGAATTTGGTGGAAAGAAGATTTCAGTGGAAAGCAACTTGGGGAAGGCTAGAGATCAAGATTCATATGGTGGGCATGGAATATCTTGGCCTCAACACATGAGTAGGTGGTTCTCTCTTAGAAAATGTATTGGAAGTGTAGGTATGTTCTGATGGCTCTCTCCTCGAATGAAGAGTGGGTGGAGGGGTATATATAGCCTCCACACAAAAACTAACCGTTACACACAATTTACCAATCTCGGTGAGACCGAATTGAGAAACTCGGTCGGACCGATTTAGCAAACCTAGTGACCATTAGGATTTTCGGTGGGACTGAGATGCAACTCGGTAGGACCGATATGGTTAGGGTTAGGGAATAACGTAATCTCGGTGTGACCGATTACACAAACTCGGTGAGACCGATTTTGGTAATAAGTTAACCAGAGAGTTGGTCAGGTAAACTCGGTGGGACCGATCGCTCATTTTGGTGGGACCGAAATATTACAAAAGGGAAACAGAGAGTTTACATTGCAATCTTGATGGGACCGATCGCTCATCTCGGTAGGACCAAAACGTTACGAAGGGAAACAGAGAGATTACAACCCCATCTCGGTGTGACCGAGATCCCTATCGGTGAAACCGATTTGCCTAGGGTTTGTGGCAGTGGCTATGACATCTGAACTCGGTGGCGCCGGATAGAAAGAATCGGTGGGGCCGAGTTTGACTTTTGGTTTAGGTCATATGTGGATGTGGGAAGGTAGTTGAGGGTTTTGGAGCATATCACTAAGCACTATGAAGCAAGAACCACATCAAGCAACACCTCATCCCTCCTTGATAGTATTGGCTTTTCCTATAGACTCAATGTGATCTTGGATCACTAAAATATAAAATGTAGAGTCTTGAGCTTTGAGCTTGAGCCAATCTTTTTGTCCTTAGTATTTTGAGGGGTCCACTTTCCTCATCCATGCCATGCCATTCATTGAGCTTTTCCTAAAATATTAATCTTGGAATAGCATTAGTTCAATGAGCTATATGTTGTTAGGAATTACCAAAACCACCTAGGGATAGTTGCACTTTCAATCTCCCCCTTTTGGGTAATTGATGACAACATATAGATCGAAGCTTTGACAAATGATAATAAGAGTGAAAAACATTGTTGCTTTGAGAAGTATGTGAAAAGCAAGAGCTCCCCCTAAATTTGTGCATAGTTTATGATTTGCTTTGGACTGAAAATGCACAAAGAGTTAGGCTCATGGGTTACTCTTCCATGTCACATACATCTTGGTGGAGCGCTCAAAATGATAATAATTAAATACATGCACTCATCACCAAGCAAAGTGAATGATCATATAGGGATAAAATGATAATGTCATCCAACAAGCATTAAGGTAGCATATGATCAAACACACATGATCACCCAAGTATCACACGGACAGAAAGTATCTCAAAAAAGCAAAGCAAATAATGTTTAACCACCAAAGCAAGAGAGAATAAGAAGCAACGCTCTCTCTCGAAGCCTATGATCTATACATTTTTCTCCCCCTTTGGCAACAAGTTACCAAAAAGTTCCTAGAAAATGCATAGCACTAAATCGTCTCTCGGGCTTGGTCTTCAGGTGGTGGTGTCCGGATAACTCCAAGAATGAAGGCTTCAGTCGATGTAGATGGAGCTAATGGAGTAGGTGCTGGAGCTGGTGGCGCTGAAGCTGTAGCTGGTGCAGATGAAGTGGCTCTGGTGTCTGGAACAGGCACTGTAGCAGATCTCTGAGCTCTAGGCACTCTGGAAAATGCATCAGTGGTTGTCTTGCCCTTCCTCTCCTGCATATCATCCTGAAGTTGCTCCACAACAGACTGGATCTCAGTTACCTTCACATCCAAGTCATAGAACTTCTGCTCCACGATCCTTTCCAAGCTCTCCTGGTTTTGAGTCAGGGTGGCCAGTCCCTTCTCAATCCTCAGAGTGAAGGCAATCAAGTAGCCAAGCTGATCTTGCTTGCTCTTCAGAAGATACTGAGATGCTTCTTCAGTAGTTGGCATCCTTGCAGCCTTTTCAGCCTTTGCCTTCTCCTTCTTGGCTTGTGCGTGCATAGAAGATGGTTCATTTTCATCCATCACCACAGTGTTTTCCTCAAATTTTGGGTAGATGGGCAGGTGCTCCTTGTCCAGCAGATATGTGCTAGTGCCCATATTGGAGTTAATCAACTCCTGGATCTGTGGGGCATACCCACAACTCCTCTTCTGATCTGCAGTTGTCCTCTTTAGGGTTTCCACTATGAGGCTCATGACTTTGAACTTCTGTGGGACATCAAAGATGTGAAGCAAGCTTATTGCATGGCCTCTGATCATCTTGTGATCACTTGACTTTGGCAAAAGAGTGTGCCTGAGGATCCAGTTGATAGTTGGCAAGCCTGACAGAAGGTAATGTACATATCCAAACTTGTGTGTCTCAAGAGCAGCATCTGGGATCTCCTTGTACATGTGTGCCATGGTGTTGTTATCCTTCTTCTTGTTGGCATAGACATCCAAGTCATCTTCACTCTCTTCTGGAGCATTGATCAATTTCGCCCATTCAGCAACCGTGGACTGGTACCTAGTGCCTTCAGACATCCAGACAATCCTTCCATCTGGGTAGAAGTGAGCTGTGGAGTAGAACTGCATGATAAGCTCATCATTCCATTTTGTGAGCTTCTGAGCCACAAACTCATCAACTCCACAAGCCTTGAAACTGTCATACACACCTGGATAATGTTCATCATTCCCCTTGATGTAGTCCCAGTCGACTCATCTCATGTCACACACTATTGGTTTCTTGTCAAGCAAGATGGTCTCATAGAAGTCCTGTTGTTCCTTTGTATGGAACATGTAGTCCACGGCAGTCCTTCTTCTGGTGGCATATGGATCAGACTCTCTCCATAGCCTTAGACCCGAGTCCTTCCTGATCTTCATGTTCTCTGCAACTAGATGAGCATCCTTGTGATCTAGATTTTTTGGCTTTAACTTCCTCAAGACATGTGACTCGTCATCTTCTTCTTCCATTTTAGCTTCAGGCACTGGGGCCTTGTTCTTCTCCTCAGAAGGGATGTTCCTGGTGCTCCTCTTTGGTTTTGGCTTTGGAGTTGGAGCAGCAGCCTTAGGAGCAGTCTTAGGCTTAGATGGAATAGCCCCTGCCCTGATGGCATCACACATAAGCTTCTGAGCTTTGGGTGCTGGTGCAGCATCTTCTTCCTCTTCCTCTTCAAAATCTCTCATGATTGAGGATCTCCCAAGCACTCTAGCAGTGGTCTTCTTGACCCTCTCTTTCCTCTTCTTCTCTGCCACAACCTGCTCTTTGGGTGCAGATCCCAAAGTCTCTTGAGTAGATGATCTGGCCTTAGACATTGGATCTCTCTTGGTAGGAACCTTTTGCTTCATGCCTGGCTTGGTGGCAGCAGCTATGCCATATTCCTTCTTCAGGACTTTCCTCTTTGAGGTGGTTTCTTCTTCCTCAGCCACATAGTCCTCATCCTCTGACTCTGAGGTTCTTTTCTTGCTGGCCCTGGTGGCAGCCTTTGGCAGATTGCTTGGTGTGCTCCTGCTGCCATCATCTGAGCTGCTAGAGGGACTAGTGCCCTCACTCAAGTGAACCTGCTCCTCTAACTTGTTCTGGCTGTCACTCTAATCAGACATATTGCAAACACTGACAGCAGACCCTGTGAATAGATATAGATGAGATAGAGTGGATGAGCATCACAAAATGCAGAGGTTTTTGCAAAAGAATGAGTCAAAAACTTAGATTTAGTTTTCCACAAAAAGCATTTCGGATCAACCGATTTGTAAACTCGGTGATACCAAAACAGCCGTTGGAACCTAAACTAGTGAACTCGGTCAGACCGAGTCACAGTTCGGTGGCACTGAGACTGCTAGGGTTTCACAAAGTCCTGAACTCGGTCACACCGATTTGCAATTCTCGGTCAGACCGAGAATCACATGTGCAATGGCCTGAGCCGAATTGGTGGTACCGACTTCCACAACTCGGTGGGTCCAACATGGTTTCGTCGGAAACCTAACCCTAAATTCTCAATTCACGACTAAACTATGGAGTGTTTTCGATGGATAGAATGATCTCAATCGTGGCAAGATACATGGCGAACACAATGTGCTAGGAATCAGATGAGGATAGCATAGTGATCGAGTTCATACCCTAGTTCGGCGATGAACTCGCCACGGCGGCAATGTCAGGGATGATTCCCGTTGACGGCGGCAGAGACCAGCGGCAGGAGGCGGCTGGCGACGAGGAGGACGATCCGGAGACCCAGGGAGGCAGAGCGGGCTAAGCGCGGGCGAAAGGGTTCGGAGAAAATTTCCAAAATTTTGCCCGTGGGTATATATAGCTCGACCCTGTCGGTGTGACCTAGTGGAACAACTCGGTGGCACCAAGATGCATAACTGTAAGCAGTTACTGCAACTCGGTGTGACCGAAAAGTTCAAATCGGTTGCACCGAGATTGAAAACCTAGATCGACTTAGTGATCTCGGTATGACCGAAATGGGTGAATCGGTCAGACCGAAACGCACAAAGAAGTTTTGGAAGTTTAAGTCTATGAAGAATTGGGGACTCCGAGTGCTCCTCACACAGAGTGGTTCGAATCTGACTTGATCAAATTTTGTGATGCAGCATGAATAGAGTTTGAGACGAGAAAAGCATAGATAGCTAGAGAAGGTTCTTAGGCATTCTTGTCCATCCACTTGGCCAAAAGAAAAGGAAACCAATCAATCAAAACAATAAGTGGATGTCCTCGAATGAGTAAATTATGCAACCAACATGCTCACACAATAAAATGGCAATTGAAATATGTGCCAAAGCATGCACAAACAATTCTAGCATCTATCAAGCAATTGGCGATGACTAGGTCATCTATATATGAGTATATTGACTTAGGAGTCAAATGAGAACATTTGATCATAGGTCATACTCACCGTTTAAGCACAAGTGGGGTTACCACTTTTACATAAAGCGTTGTTGTGTTCACACCATTAGAGTTGCTTTAACTCAATTGTTAGAGTAAAGCTCCCCCTAGATGTGAGATCCCCCTAAGAGGGATGAACTAACCTTGGGTTTTGTCGATGATGACTTCATGTAGATGTTGAAGATGTGGATGCTCAATGTTGATGTAGATCATTTGGAGCTATCCTTTGGAGTGAGTTGCACTTTCAATACCTACACGGGTTAGTCCCACAAGGAACAAACAAGGATATCCATAGACATAGAGTGATGCACACACAAGATGATGTCTATGAAAGCTTTAGGTTACCTTGTCCCTTGTCTTACCAACAAGAGGGTTTGTGACTCCTTGAACTAGTGCAAGATGTGGAAGTTGATTGCAGTCGTTCTCGCCAAAATGATAAGAGTGAAGTATGTTGGCGGAGTCACCCTCAAGAACTCTCTAGTTCTTCTTCTTCGGGATCCACACCATCTTGATGGGAATCCTCGGAGTTGTAGTTGTACTTGATGAAGTGGAACTTGATGTAGTCTTGGGGACCCACTTGACCAAGGCCTTAGGAGCTTCTTCAAATGCATCAATTTCCTCTTGAAGCTTGTCCTTGCCTTTTTTTTGTGGTCTTGTGGTGGAAGATCATCTTGAGCTTGTGTCCCTATGGAAGAAGTAGGATCATACTTCTCTTGTTGAGGAACAAACTTCATCTTGGGGTATTGATCTTCTTCCCACTCAACTCCATTGGCATTGAACTTTCATTCAAAACCAATACCTTGATTCTTTCGGTGCCTTCCTTGCTTGCGTACAATTTCCTCGAATTGCTTACTCCCGGCAAGGCTCTTGTAAACACCTTTCTCTATAATTCCCTTCAATAAGCTATTTTCTTGCTCAAGTGTAACTTGGCTAAGAGAATCATTAGTGGAATCAAGAGAACTACTAGAAGCAACAATATTGGATTTAGCATGATTATTGTTACTACTAGAAGAAGAATCCTTCTTGTTCTTATTACTAGACATGACTTGAGGCATGTAAGTGGATAAGAGTAAACGCTTGGCAATGTAAGAAGAACTTTTCTTGCGAAGATCATCATTGATTGCCTTTAAGAATTCATGCTCTTGCTCAAGGTTGAGCTTTTCAAAACATAATTTCTCATGAGTCCTTAAAAGTTCTCGATGATCTCCTAAGATAGTTTCATGAGCTAACTTAAGAGTGTTTAGTTCTTTAGTTAGAGACTCAATCTTCTCCTTATCATTATCATTCGTTTCATCATAGTATTCATCACTATAGTTGTCAACAAGTAAATCATCATCACCTAACAAGTCATCTTCATCACTATTGAAATCAACATACTCGGGGTGTGATACCTTTGGACCTTTGGCCATGAAGCATCTTCCAATTCCTTCATTTGGTGAATCAAATATGTCATAGGAGTTGGTTAACACAAGTGCTAGACCGGCAACACCTTCATCTTGAGTATATTCGGAGTCGGAGTAATAGCTTGTCTCGGAGTCATTGTCGGAGTCGGAGCCGGATACCCATTCACCAACATGAGCTTGATGTCTTCGTTTTGTGTAGCTCCTTGATGACTTGTCCTTCCTTTCCGAATCCTTGCTTCTCTGAGAGTGTCTTCGTTCATATCGATCATCCCTACTCCTTCTCTCCCTTGATGGTGATTCTTCTCTTCTACTTCTTCTTTTGGGAGAATCTTCTCTTCTCTTGTGGGGAGCCATAAACTCGTTGGAGTAGTGTCCGGGTCTTCCACAATTGTAGCAGTTTCGCTCTCGACTAGAAGATCTTTTGTCATTGTAGGACCTTGACTTGGAACTTCTCTCTTTGCTTCTATTCTTGTAGAACTTGTTGAAGTTCTTCACCATTAAGCTCAATTCTTCATTGAAGGTTTGTTTCTCACTTGATGATGTGGGAGCTTCACATGAGGCTTTGTAAGCACCACTTGACTTGTTATGGAGCTCCTCCTTATCCTTGAGTGACATCTCATGAGCAACAATTCTTCCAATGACTTCTGTTGGCTTGAGATCTTTGTAATTTGGCATCATTTGAATCAATGTGCATACGGTATCGTATTTTCCATCCAAGGCTCTTAGGATCTTCTTGATGATCAATTTGTCGGTCATCTCTTCACTTCCTAAGCCGGCAATCTCATTTGTGATAAGAGCAAGCCTAGAGTACATTTCAGCGACACCTTCACCATCCTTCATTTTGAACTTGTCAAGTTGACTTTGAAGCACATCCAACTTGGATTCCTTGACGGAGTCGGTACCTTCATGCATATCAATCAAAGTATCCCAAATTTCCTTTGCATTCTCAAGACGGCTGATTTTGTTGAATTCTTTGGGGCACAATCCGTTGAAGAGGATATCACAAGCTTGAGCATTGTATTGTAGCATCTTCAACTCATCCGCGGTAGCTTCACGATTCGGTTCTCTCCCATCAAAGAATTCACCTTACAATCCAACACACACAATAGCCCAAACGGCGGGGTTATGTCCAAGAATATGCAGTTTCATCTTATGCTTCCAACTAGCAAAATTAGTACCATCAAAGTAAGCACCTCTACGGTGATAATTTCCCTCGCTAGACGTCATACTCTCCTAGGTTGTGAAACCAAGGCTATGACCACCAAAAGCTATGGAAATCAAAGCAAATGGAGACCAAAGCTCTGATACCACTTGTAGGATCGAAAGTATGTCTAGAGGGGGATGATTAGACTACTTGACCAAATAAAAGTCTAGCCTTTTCCCAATTTTAGTCTTTGGCAGATTTTAGCAACTTTGCACAAGTCAAGCAATCTTAACACAATTCAAGCAAGCATGCAAAGAGTGTATGAGCAGCGGAAAGTAAAGCATGCAACTTGGAAGAATGTAAAGGGAAGGGTTTGGAGAATTCAAACGCAATTGGAGACACGGATGTTTTTGTCGTGGTTCTGATAGGTGGTGCTATCATACATCCACGTTGATGGAGACTTCAACCCATGGAGGGTAACGGTTGTGCGAGTCCATGGAGGGCTCCACCCACGAAGGGTCCATGAAGAAGCAACCTTGTCTATCCCATCATGGCCATCGCCCACGAAGGACTTGCCTCACTAGCGGTAGATCTTCACGAAGTAGGCGATCTCCTTTCCCTTACAAACTCCTTGGTTCAACTCCACAATCTTGTCAGAGGCTCCCAAGTGACACCTAGCCAATCTAGGAGACACCACTCTCCAAGAAGTACCAAATGGTGTGTTGATGATGAACTCCTTGCTCTTGTGCTTCAAATGATAGTCTCCCCAACACTCAACTCTCTCTCTCTCACAGGATATGAATTTGGTGGAAAGAAGATTTGAGTGGAAAGCAACTTGGGGAAGGCTAGAGATCAAGATTCATATGGTGGGCATGGAATATCTTGGCCTCAACACATGAGTAGGTGGTTCTCTCTCAGAAAATGTGTATTGGAAGTGTAGGTATGTTCTGATGGCTCTCTCCTCGAATGAAGAGTGGGTGGAGGGGTATATATAGCCTCCACACAAAAACTAACCATTACACACAATTTACCAATCTCGGTGAGACCGAATTGAGAAACTCGGTCGGATTGATTTAGCAAACCTAGTGACCATTAGGATTTTTGGTGGGACTGAGATGCAACTCGGTAGGACCGATATGGTTAGGGTTAGGGCATAACGTAATCTCAGTGTGACCGATTACACAAACTCGGTGAGACCGATTTTGGTAATAAGCTAACCAGATAGTTGGTCAGGTAAACTAGGTGGGACCGATCGCTCATTTCGGTGGGACCGAAATGTTACAAAAGGGAAACAGAGAGTTTACATTGCAATCTCGGTGGGACTGATCGCTCATCTCGGTAGGACCGAAACGTTACGAAGGGAAACAGACAGATTACAACCCCATCTCGGTGTGACCGAGATCCCTATCGGTGAGACCGATTTGCCTAGGGTTTGTGGCAGTGGCTATGACATCTGAACTCGGTGGCACCGGATAGAAAGAATTGGTGGGGCCGAGTTTGACTTTTGGTTTAGGTCATATGTGGATGTGGGAAGGTAGTTGAGGGTTTTGGAGCATATCACTAAGCACTATGAAGCAAGAACCTCATCAAGCAACACCTCATCCCTCCTTGATAGTATTGGCTTTTCCTATAGACTCAATGTGATCTTGGATCACTAAAATACAAAATGTAGAGTCTTGAGCTTTGAGCTTGAGCCAATCTTTTTGTCCTTAGTATTTTGAGGGGTCCACTTTTCTCATCCATGCCATGCCATTCATTGAGCTTTTCCTGAAATATTAATCTTGGAATAGCGTTAGCTCAATGAGCTATATGTTGTTAGGAATTACCAAAACCACCTAGGGATAGTTTCACTTTCAATCATGCATAGCAGAAGTGGCATCATCAATAACATGCGACATATTAGAACGAATAGCAGAAGCACATGTAGGTGTCACAAACTTACTCATAACAGAAGGTGAATCAAGTGCAGAGCTAGATGGCAGTTCCTTACCTCGCCTCGTAGTTGAGGGATAGATCTTGGTTTTTGGATCTCTCAAGTTCTTCATAATAATAAGCAGATATATATCCCAAGTGACTCAAAGAATAGAGCTATGCTCCCCGGCAACGGCGCCAGAAAATAGTCTTGATAACCCACAAGTATAGGGGATCGCAACAGTTTTCGAGGGTAGAGTATTCAACCCAAATTTATTGATTCGACACAAGGGGAGCCAAAGAATATTCTCAAGTATTAGCAGCTGAGTTGTCAATTCAACCACACCTGGAAACTTAATATCTGTAGCGAAGTGTTTAGTAGCAAAGTAATATGATAGTAGTGATAACAGTAACAAAAGGTAACAGTAGTAAAAGTAATGTTTTTGGGTATTTTGTAGTGATGATAGCAATAGCAACGGGAAAGTAAATAAGCGAAGAACAATATATGGAAAGCGTGTAGGCAATGGATCAGTGATGGAGAATTATGCCTGATACGTCTCCATCGTATCTACTTTTTCAAACACTTTTGCCCTTGTTTTGGACTCTAACTTGTATGATTTGAATGGAACTAACCCGGACTGACGCTGTTTTCAGCAGAATTGCCATGGTGTTGTTTTATGTGCAGAAAAAAATATTTTCGGAATGACCTGAAACTCCACGGAACATCTTAGAAAAAATAATAAAAAATCCTCGCCAAAGATGAAGACCAGGGGCCCACACCCTGTCCACAAGGGTGGGGGCGCGCCCTCCCCACTAGGGCGCGCCCCCCTACCTCATGGGCCCCCTGGATGCCCTCCGACGGCAACTCCAACTCTATATATTTGCTTTTGGAGAGAAAAAAATCAGAGAGAAGAAATCGTCGCGTTTTACGATACAGAGCCGCCGCCAAGCCCTAAAACCTCTCGGGAGGGCTGATCTGGAGTCCGTTCGGGGCTCCGGAGAGGGGGATTCGTCGCTGTCGTCATCATGAACCATCCTCCATCACCAATTTCATGATGCTCACCGCCGTGCGTGAGTAATTCCATCATAGGCTTGCTGGACGGTGATGGGTTGGATGAGATTTATCATGTAATCGAGTTAGTTTTGTTAGGGTTTGATCCCTAGTATCCATTATGTTCTGAGATTGATGTTGCTATGACTTTGCTATGCTTAATGCTTGTCACTAGGGCCCGAGTGCCATGATTTCAGATCTGAACCTATTATGTTTTCATGAATATATGTGAGTTCTTGATCCTATCTTGCAAGTCTATAGTCAGCTACTATGTGTTATGATCCGGCAACCCCGAAGTGACAATAATCGGGACCACTCCCTGTGATGACCATAGTTTGAGGAGTTCATGTATTCACTATGTGCTAATGCTTTGTTCCGGTTCTCTATTAAAAGGAGGCCTTAATATCCCTTAATTTCCAATAGGACCCCGCTGCCACGGGAGGGTAAGACAAAAGATGTCATGCAAGTTCTTTTCCATAAGCACGTATGACTATATACGGAATACATGCCTACATTACATTGATGAATTGGAGCTAGTTCTGTGTCACCCTATGTTATGACTGTTACATGATGAACCGCATCCAGCATAATTATCCATCACTGATCTGGTGCCTACGAGTTTTCCATATACTGGTTCTCGCTTATTTACTTTCCCGTTGCTACTGTTACAATCACTACAAAATACCAAAAACATTACTTTTGATGTCTTTACTTTCGTTGCCGCTACCACCACTATCATATTACTTTGCTACTAAACACCTTGCTCCAGATACTAAGTTTCCAGGTGTGGTTGAATTGACAACTCAGCTGCTAATACTTGAGAATATTCTTTGGCTCCCCTTGTGTCGAATCAATAAATTTGGGTTGAATACTCTACCCTCGAAAGCTGTTGTGATCCCCTATACTTGTGGGTTACCAATGCCGGATGCGGTTCATCATGTAACAGTCATAACCTAGGGTGACATAGAACTAGCTCCATTCATTGATATAATGTAGGCATGTATTCCGAATATAGTCATACGTGCTTATGGAAAAGAACTTGCAAGGCATCTTTTTTCCTACCCTCCCGTGGTAGCGGGGTCCTTACGGAAACAAAGGGATATTAAGGCCTCCTTTTAATAGAGAACCAGAACAAAGAATTAACACATAGTGAGTACATGAACTCCTCAAACTACGGTCATCACCGGTAAGTATCCCGATTATTGTCACTTCGGGGTTAACGCATCATAACACACAATAGGTGACTATAGACTTGCAAGATAGGATCAAGAACACTCATATATTGATGAAAACATAATAGGTTCAGATCTGAAATCATGGCACTCGGGCCCTAGTGATAAGCATTAAGCATAGCAAAGTCATAGCAACATCAATCTTAGGACATAGTGGACACTAGGGATCAAACCCTAACAAAACTAACTTGATTACATGATAGATCTCATCCAACCCATCACCGTCTAGCAAGCCTACGATGGAATTACTCAAGCACGGAGGTGAGCATCATGAAATTGGTGATGGAAGATGGTTGATGATGACGATGGCGACGGATTCCCCTCTCCGGAGCCCCGAACAGACTCCAGATCAGCCCTCCTGAGAGGTTTTAGGGCTTGGCGGCGGCTCCATATCGTAAAATGTGATTGTTGGTGTCAAAACCGGTGGATCTCGGGTAGGGGCTCCCGAACTGTGCGTCTAAGGCGGATGGTAACAGGAGGCTGGGGACACGATGTTTTACCCAGGTTCGGGCCCTCTTGATGGAGGTAAAACCCTACATCCCGCTTGATTTATTCTTGACAATATGAGTATTACAAGAGTTGATCTACCACGAGATCGGAGAGGCTAAACCCTAGAAGGTAGCCTATGGTATGATTGTATGTGTTGTCCTACGGACTAAAACCCTCCGGTTTATATAGACACCAGAGGGGGCTAGGGTTACACAAGGTTGGTTACAAAGGAGGAGATATCCATATCCGTACTGCCTACCTTGCCTTCCACGCCAAGTAGAGTCCTATCCGGACATGGGACGAAGTCTTCAATCTCGTATCTTCATAGTCCAACAGTCCGGCTGTCCGTAGACCCCCTAATCCAGGACTCCCTCAGTAGCCCCTGAACCAGGCTTCAATGACGATGAGTCCGGCGCGCAGTGTTGTCTTCGGCATTGCAAGGCGGGTTCCTCCTCCGGATACACCATAGAAGAGTTCGAATGAAAGGATAGTGTCTGACCCTGCAAAATAAGTTCCACATACCACCGTAGAGAGAACAATATTTCCACAAATCTAATCTGCTGACACATTTTTTCAACATGACATCATGCCATGGCTCGGTGATTATTCGAACCGTTTTTCTTTAACTAGCCCCGCACATGACGCGAGGCAGTTTCTTGACATGTCTTGTCAAAGCAGATATCATGTCCCCCTTATTACGGGATTCTCATCAATACGGGCGCTATTCAGAATTGCCTCGGCCTGACGCACGAGGAAATGTGCAAGTCGTTCTTCGGACCCCAAATAGAGTGTCCGGACACCTCCGAGGACGTGGGCCTAAGCAGCAACCGCACCGCAGCCCAAGTAAGTAATCCTCTAGTCGAACACACTGTCTTTCATTTATCACGACATCATTCTGAAGAATCGCTCTTTGACCAGGACTGGATAACAAAGGCAAAGATGATCCGGTGTTCGGCCCCCCTTCCCGAAGGCTTGGACAATCCGGTGCTGGAAAACATGCTCGAGCCAGCACCTTACCCGGTGCCCTCAAAGGAAGATGAAGGGGGGAATAAAGAGGGCGAAAGCGGTCCTCCACTGCTACCTATTCCAACCGAGGGAACGAGCGCCTCCGTGAGGGAGGATAACCAAGGGAAGGAATCTGACATTCTCTCGCCCCGGGGGAGGAAGAGGACTACCTCTGATGATCCGGAAACCAAGGTTTCCAAACGGGAGAAGAAAACTCCACTAGAGGGTCCTGCCTCAGAGGGTGCTCTTGCCGCACAAAGTCCATGCAGGCATCAGCCCTCTAACGAGCTGTAAGTAATCAAAAAGTACTTAATAGTGAAGATATACTACCTTACCTTTGAGGAGAATGACCGGAGTATTTATCTTGCAGTTCGGATCATAGCCCTTCTCAGCAGAGCTCGTCTTCGGGGGATCTTCTTCCAGAGATGATGGAGAGCAAAACGCCTCCCCCAGATTCCCCGGCTCAAGAAGCGGGCGACCTTGAAGTGTCGTCGCGGAGGGTCACTCCAGATACGGTGAGGCCAGAAGATAATCCTATGGTTGCCCGAAGTCCCCAGTATCTGGCTCTTGAAGAGAGCAACCAAAAGAATCCGGCACCGTCTGGTATGCGGTCGGTCGCACTGAGGGATCTGCTGGAGCGAGCCACTATCACAGAAGAGCACCGTACATTGATGGGTACGGTGATTGAAAGGATTTCGTCCGCCGAAAGCAGGTTGCATGAAGCCTTTATGAGTCTACTAACGGGCTTTGAGGTACGTGAAATGATATACATTTGTGATAGTACCGCACATTTTTAGGTGTGCCTTGTGTAGATAGTAGCCCCTGAGACTCTGGTTATTGTCAAGAACGGCGGAGAACAGAGGATCATAGTCCCAAGTAATAACCAGACTGCCTTTATGTGCAGGTGCCTGAAGCTCCGGTGGCTAACCGGACTGATGGGGTTGCCGAACTAAAGCGGCAACTGGATGCGGCAGATGCCGACATCGAGCTTGTTAACAAGCGGCTTGACGAGGCACAGGGTAGGTGATGTTTATAGTGAATGTCACATAATAAGAGCAGCGTGATGCCAGTATCTTTACTATGTTGTGACTGCGTATGGAGCTGCCACCGTGGAGGCCCTGCGGGCGGAACTTGCCCGAGCCAAGGAGCAAGCAAGGAGTAGTAATGCGGCCGCTTTGAAGGCGGCCGAAGAGTTGAGAGCCGAGAAGGATGCGCATAGTGAGAGCAAAGAGAAAATGGCCAAAATGGCTGTGAAATTAAAAGACGCTGCCGACCGCTGCCAGTTTCTTGAAGAAGAAAACCGGGCGAAGGCTACGGACCTCGAAAAGGCCACAATGGCGACCAAAGACACCCGCTCTGCAATGAGAGCTAAGAAGGAGGAACTGCATGAAGCCGGGGACATTGTGGCTGGTAAGCCCTTTATGCTGCAGAGGAAGTTCAGAGATCCGCGGTATGCCCCTCTGGATCGATTGTGGAGTTCGGACGACACATATCTAGACTTGGCGGCGAGCGCTGTCGATGCGGCCGAATACATCCGAGATCAAACAGATCATGAAGTGGACAAGCTATTCTGGTCGTAATTTAACGTTCCAGAGCGTCCGCTTCCATTGACTGACTAGCTTGCCGAATGGGCCGAACTCAATAGATTGTCTAGACTCGCCGTGAGGTCTGTCGTGGATCATTTGTGGCTGGAAAGGCCAAAGCCGAACAACTATTTTAGCTTGGTGCAGCAGTTCCTTGGTGCGGTGCCACGCATTAATGCGATGAAGAGGTCGGCATGTATAGAAGGCTCGCGGATGGCCCTTGCCCATGTCAAAACATACTGGGCGGAGATGGATGCCACCACTGTCGCGGCGCAGGGTTCGGCCATAGGCCGAGTGGCTGCCGAGCACTATTTTGAAGAAGTTCTTGAGGGCGCTCATTCGATAGAGGCCCAGTACTCGAAGAATGTTATGTTTGAGTGACATATATTCCCATTGTAAAAACAACGTTTTATTGAATTTATCAAGGCCGTATTTATACTTTTGCCCGAAAGTATTGTGATGCCTCCTATGCGGCCGTTTATGTATACATGTATATAACCTGAAAGATTGCAGTCGTCGGCTTCAGCCCCCACGCATATAATGCGGGGGTGTTCACAGAAGACGCGTATTCACACTTAATCCAAAGTCTTGGTCCTATTAAGGAGGTGATAGCGCAGCGAACTAGACAACCAGACTATAATGCTTTAACACTTTCACTTAGCAAGAGGAGTTTGACAGTGGGGCTACTATATAGCCCCTGGTGGCTCCGCACTCATCCGGATTCGGGGTGCACACATGCCTGGCCGGGAAACGGCCCTTCGTTAATGCGGAGGAATCCTGAAGATTCCAATAGGTCATCGAGTGGTTGACCAGTCTCACGCTATATCATGATAGTCAGTTTTCGGCTTTCTCTATTGAGGTGCTCGTCCGGATGAACCAGGGCACAATCGCTATAGTTCTCCTGGTGCCGCCTTAGCCGATAGAGCGAAACATAAGGTAGCAAAACACAGGAGCCGGGCAAACCCAACATTTGACCAAAGACATGATTCGGAGCTGATGCATGTAAGGCCAAACTCGCGACGCCGAACACTCCCTAAGGTATTCGGTCTTTATGGTGTAAACCGGGTCTAAACAGTACCCTTTGTAATAAGCCCCTGGTGTCCAGGTACGTGCATTATTCTGGCGTGGCCACATGCCAAGACGTCAGCATCCTTCTCAATTGTACTGAGAATCCGAGGGATGTAAATCAACAAGAGATAGTAAAAAAAGGTTTACGCAGGGTCTTAATCTACAAAGAATCCTTGGAACGGGTCCCTGCTGCACGTCTGTGCTTGTGTCTCCGTTGTGCCGTATCCTGGACGGGTGTAGCACGATGGTCATCTGAAAAAGAGAGGAACTTAATTGGAAAGTTGTCGTGCAAAAGTTAAGTCATACTAAATAAACAATATATAGTTCAAAATGACTAAAGGTGAGCCTTATTTCCACTTTTGCGCGCGCGTTGAGCCCCTTGTATTGTAATAGGGGTATAGCCATCAAACCTGTATTAATTACGTATAGCTGTGCCAGACTCGTCTAACCGCGTCTGTGGTCTTAACGACCTATCAAATGCTTGAGTTGGTGAGGCCGTTTAGTGTGCGGCGGCCAAGGCGGCCGCACCGTCTTCGACGTGCAAGGAGCGCTCAATATTTCCATTTACTGTAATGATGCCGCGTGGACCGGGCATATTGAGCTTGAGGGAAGCGTAATGCAGTATTGCGTTAAAGCGAGCGAAAGCTTCGCGTCCAAGTAGTGCTTGATAGCCACTTTGGAACAGAGTGACGTGGAAAGTTAAATTTTCGCTGCGGAAGTTATCGGGGAAGCCGAATATAACCTCTAGTAGCAGGGAGCCCCTGCAATGAGCCTCCGGGTCTGGCGTTACTCCTTTAAAGGTAGCATTGCTGCGGCAAATTTTTGTTGGGTCTATCCCCATTTTGCGGACTGTGTCCTGATATATCAGATTTAAACTGATGACGCCGTCCATCAGGACTCGTGTGAAGCGGTATCCGTCAATTATTGGATCTAATACCAAGGCAGCCCATCCTGCACGCCGGATACTTGCTCCCGATGGTCGAAGGTGATCGGTTGGGACGACCAGCGGCGGAGCTCCGCGGTGATAGGCCCTGGGGCATGTTTGTGACACTCCAAAAATTTTGATTTGGTTTTTATCAAAATCTTTATTTGATTTGAAAGAGGCTATTTAAATTTTTTCTTAAAACCTCTCCCTCTCAAAACTTTTATGACAAATATTTTGTTACTCTTCTCAACCTTGATTTTTGGTCTTGAGAGCTTTTCATTTTTGTCTTGACCCTACACAAATTTATTTTTTTGAAATACATTCTATTAAGAAGAAACCCTAGGGGTTATGGGTTTATTCTTTTCCCATTCAAAAATTTCCCCTTTTGCCAAGTCACATATTGACATTGCCCTCCAAAACCCATCCCTGCCTTGGATCAAGTCAATACTCCCACCTCCAGCAAGTTTCAAGCCTTTTTTGATTTTTATTCAATTTATTTTAACCTCAAAACTATTTCTGTGATTATTTTGGACCTAGGTGATTTACAAAGGACTACAAGTTTCCTTTGGATTTTTAACTCCAAACAAACTTCTCTGACTAGTCCTTAGTACCCTAAACTTAGACCCATCAAGATCCACTTGTCCTCAGTTCAAAATTTTCAAAATTTGCCCACCGCAAGTTTGGACCAGAAATGCCATTTTTGGTGAAATTCATATTGTTCCTTTTCCAAAAATTCTAAGATAATTCATGTAGCTTCCAGATACACCAAGAGGCCACCTCACCGAAGATCAGCTCCAGAAAAATTTCCCACATGCCAAAAACATTTCATCGAACAGTTGGCAGGCACTGTTACTGTTCAAAATTCAGAAAAATTCAGAGTTCAGTGTCAAGTTCAGTCAGCGGCGTCGTTTTCTTCAGAGTTTGGCATCGATCTCACCAGTGCGCATGCCGGCATCTTTCTCACTGCTCCCCCTCCTTATCCAGAGCGCCACAAGGTCGCTTGGCCGGGCGCGGGCGTCGGTGGCGACGTGGCTCGCCAGCTCCGGCGTCTTCTGCGGTGGCAGAGCCACCCGTGGCGGCCAACGGAGGCCGGCCCTGACTTTCGGCGCCGTCCGGCACCGCCCCAGCCACCAGAGGCCTCCGCGTGTCCACTCCCCTCCTCTGTGCACGACTGCGGCACCGTCGCCGTGGCCTGGCAAGCACATGGCATGCTCTCTGCCGCCGACGGGCCCGCGAGGTGCCGTTCCATCGAAACCGCGGAGCAGGCCAAATCCAACCGAGGTTAGCGTTTGAGTGGAGCCAGTGGATCATCTCGAAGCTGCCCAATCACCTAAATGGCCCGTTCAACCTCCGCACCGCCATAACCATCACCGGAGTTATCCCGTTCTCGGGCACCGCCTAGGCCGGCTATAAAAGGGGGCCTCGAGCTCGATCTCGACCAGGCATCACACCTCCACCTCTCCAGAGCCACGCCCAGCCACTAGGAGGACCTCGAGGGGGTCTTCTTCTCCATCTCCGGGCGCCCTGATCCGCTTCGGGCTCCGGTGAGAGCAACCCCGCCTCCCATACCTTTTCAGCAACCTCCTAGTGCACCCACACTTCTAACCCACGCCCCAATTTGAAGCTTGCAGCTCTGTTTGGAGAGAATCAGCCTCGCCCGAGCCACCGTTCGCTGGAGTTGGGGCCGCCGTCGACGTGGTGCTCGCCGACGCTCAACTCCACCACCCACAGGTGCGGAATAACACCGTGAACCCGTAGGTACCCCCGATCCCCCTGCCTCATCGTGGATCGCCACCGGCGACCACCACGGCCCTTGGGCGCCAGTGCCCTGTTTTGGTTTTCAAACCCGACGGGTGGGACCCCCCCCCATTAGCTTTTTCTCCTTTTCGAAGCATTTTCTGAAAACGCCTTCGGGCAAAATACGTCTCCCCTCTGGACTGGCGTATTTATAACTGAAATGTTTTCTGTTTTTATAAAATGAACCCTGGAAACTTTCTGTTTCATTACAGAAAAGTCCCTGGACTAAAACCCTTATAACTTTTAAACAAAAGATGATTTTGACTTTAATCTTTTTCTGCCATCTTTATTTTTCTGTCTAGTTTTTTGTCATATTTATTTGAAAAATATTTGGGATACTTTTGTGCACACACGGTATTTATGTAGTATCCGATTTTCTTTTAATACATAGATACCGGAGGAGGTAAAGGAGATGCGAACTTCACCGAGCTAGACTCCGACCTCTCTGAACCAGGCAAGCATGTTTGAACCTTTGATATGATGAGTGTTTTACATGTTTGCTCGAGTAGTTTTTCTCATGGCATGTTTATATAAGCATTTGTGAATGTTATGTGCATGCAAGGCAAGCTACAGGTGAGCTTCGAGGTTCGATGTGTCCTTATGATGATAAGATGACACGATCATGTGGTGACATGATGGGTTGCAAGCTGGTATTGTGGAAGCATACCAGTTTTATGTCAACCGTGAACTCCAGCTTTAACGTGGGTCAAGTCTCGATCCCGTTCGTTTCCCCTTCGTGTTGCCACATGTTTTCTGCAAAGAGTGTGTTTTAGTAAGTTGCAAACCTCTTTCCTTGTACACACCAAACAGAGGGACCGTGATGAGGGTTCCATGGCCCTGGATTAAAGCCCGTCATCCGGTCAGGGGGCATGGGTGTTTCCGGTTGGGACCGAGAGGGGGGCACCCCTTAGAGCGCGCGATATAAATTTGATCCCATGCTATTCGAGGTTGTGGCCTCCCCGTCTTAAGGTTTTTCTTGAACGTTGCCGAGGGTGATTCCTGGCAACGGAATGTGGAATGGGTGTGTACTGGTTAGACGTGTTCCTTCTAAAACACCATAAACGGAACTAGTCCTTGTGACTACCGAAACCCGTTGGCTGTGGTAAAGAGTACAAACTCTGCAGAGTCGAAACCATTCGAGTATCCATGTCCACGAGCAAGGACATGGACATCATCTCTGTGTCAGTGACAGTCTCAGTGGCAAATCTCAGTGTCAACCCCAGTGGCAGTCTCCGGAGAATGAACATGAAACTGAGAGTGGTAAACTCGGCTGAAGCTATTTAATGTGGATGGACTAACCAGTTTATGATTATATGCTGAGTATTTCCTTGCGAAGATTTGAATTTAGGAGCTACTTAAAATTTGAATGATAAACTATAAGCCCTTTATGTGATGTCGCTCAGACGTCCGACTGTGGCATTATTGTTATTTACTTTTGGTATAAGCCCTTTTTTGACGTCGCTCAGATGTCCGACTGTGGCATTATTGTTACCTACTTTTTGATATAAGCCCTTTATGTGATGTCGCTCAGACTTCTGACTGTGGCATTGTTGTTATTTACTTTTGGTATAAGCCCTTTATGTGATGTCGCTCAAACGTCCGACTGTGGCATCATTTTTATCTATTTTCATTATAAGCCCTTTTCGAGATGTCGCTTAGACGTCCGAGTGTGGCACGTTCTGTTATTTACTTTTCAGTATAAGCCCTTTATGTGGTGTCGCCTCGACGCCCGACTGCAGCATGTTAATCTGTTTCTACCTTTCGAGGCGTCGCTTCAGACACCCGATCGGTCTTCAGTTACTTTTATTGGGATTTCGGGAGGACTACCGCCTGACTTCCTTTTATTTGTCGTGCAGTGCAAATCTATTATTTGATTGTGCATACTAATCTGCTCATGTGCATCATGTTTACATTTGTTATATCTTATGTCCGAACTGTTTTGCGAGTACATTCAAAGTACTCACCTGGCTTGTTGATTTGGCCAGATGTTGACGAAGGCGATCTTATGGATGAAGAGTTCGATAGCGAGTCCGACGCCTAGAGGAGTCCCAGTCAGTCACGTGCGACCCTAGAGTTGTTCACTTGTATTATATACGCTTCCGCCACCTGAATAAAATCATCAAGCCTCACTCCAACGCTTGATGAGCTGTAAGATTTCAGAGTCATGTCATCCACCTCACTGTGACATATCCACCACCACTTTTATTACGAGTCAGTAGTTATGCCACCATACTCTTGTGTCATATCCGCCTTTATGTATAATATAGGCGTGCTTGTAATAAATTGTTGAGCATCCTCAGCTCAACCATGTATAATATTTAGTACTGCTAGATTTCTGTATCAAGGTTTTGTCTGCCAGTAAGAAGGATTCTTCTGTACTGGTCAACTCAAAGGTCGGCTTTTCAATAAATGTTTTATTGGAAAGGCAGTCCTGACAATGTTTCTCTAAAGGTGCCGCTTTGTTTATCCCTTTTATCACGTGTAACACATTGACTGTTTTGACTTCTGGTGGGAATTTCTTCTGTTCCCCTGTGCTTTGCTTGCGAGGCTCGTCCTCGTCTTCAGTTGGTGTATCCTGCCCCTTGTGTTCAGCGTTGAGCTTGCCGGACTGTTTGAAGACCCAACATTCTCTGTGGGTATGATTTGCAGGTTTATCAGAAGTGCTATGGATCTGACATATTTGCTCCAGAATTTTGTTTAGGCTAGACAGTTCATCTCTGTTGCCTTTGGAGGGCGGCTTCTGCTGACCTGGCCGAGAGCTTCTAAATCCGGCGTTTATCGCCGTGCTCTTCGGGCTATCTTCTTTATTCTGGCGCTTATTCTTGCTACGTCGTGATTTCCTGTTTCCATCCCTGACTTCGGATGTACTTGGGTCGCCCGTGCTGCATCGGGCTAACCAGCTGTCCTCGCCCGCGCAAAAACGGGTCATGAGGCTTGTTAATGCTGCCATTGTTCTCGACTTTTCTTGACCGAGGTGTCTGGCAAGCCATTCATCTCGAACGCTATGCTTGAAAGCTGCTAAGGCTTCGGCGTCCGGACAGTCGACTATTTGGTTCTTTTTAGTGAGGAACCTGTTCCAAAGTTTTCGGGCTGACTCACCGGGCCGTTGAGTTATATGACTTAAATCATTTGCATCCGGTGGTCGGACATATGTCCCTTGAAAATTTGCCCGAAAGGCGTCTCCGAGCTCTTCCCAGCTTCCGATGGAGTTTTCGGGGAGGCTTTTAAGCCAGTGCCGAGCTGGCCCTTTGAGCTTGAGGGGTAAGTACTTGATGGCATGGAGATCATCTCCTTGAGCCATATGGATATGGAGGATGTAGTCCTCAATCCAGACCCCAGGGTCTGTTGTTTTGTCATATGCCTCTATGTTTACGGGTTGAATCCCTCTGGAAATTTATGGTCCAGCACCTCGTCGGTGAAACATAGGGGGTGTGCGGCCCCCCTGTATTTGGGTGTACCTTGGTGTTCGGATGTTTGTTGTGTTGCATTGTATGTCGGAGCGCGCTTGTGTGGTCCATAGATAGGTCTGGTTGCGCCGTCCTTTTGATGCGAGCCCTTACGCGGATCGCGTACTGGTTTATGTGCGGCGTCATTTGCCGCTTTATGTTGGCTATGAGGTCGTCTATCCGACCGGATGGCCATTTTATTTTTTAATTGTGGGGGATCTAAGGCCTCCTCATCAAATCCAGGTAGCAACTTTCGCTTCGGATAGCTCTTGGTGTGGCGATTACTGTCGTACTTTGCTGCAGTGTTGAGTACTTCACTCCATTTGATTTTGAGTGTGTCTTGTGCAGCCTTTAGCCTTTGCTTCTGTTTTTTTAGACTCCTCGCCATGGCAACAAGCCTTTGGTGGGCATTATGTTGCTCCTGGCGCCTGTCCGATGTGGTGTCGTTCGGACTGTTATCTTTGACGGAGTCGGGTTGTTCGGTTTGATTCCCCGTGTTGCCCTGGTCGGGCAATGGTTCACCCTGCTCTATCGCTGGGTCTATATGATCGTTATTTCTGCCGAGGCGAGATTTGGAGCGGCGTTTACAACGCCATTTTGACTGCTTCTCGAGGGAACAACCCTTCGCTGCATCCTTCTGTTCCTCGTCGTTGTTTTCTTTGGGTGTGTCCACCATGTATACGTCATGTGATGAAGTGGGCGTCCAGTGCCCTGTGGGTAGTGGTTCCTGTTCGTCTCCTGCATCGTCATCCATACCGTCGATGTCTCCGGAGTCGAAGTCGAGCATGTCGGTTAAGCCGTCGACAGTGGCTACTAAGTGGGTGGCGAATTTCTTCGTCATCCGCATCCCAATCCTGCTGGACATAGTTCGGCCAAGATCCTCCTGGCAAGGAGACAAACCTTAATGAGTTCAGTATGTCGCCAAAGGGCGAGTGCTAAAAAATATCCGGGGAGGTAAACTCCATGATCGGCGCCCAATCGGATTCGACAGGAACGGGCGCAGGCGGTTCGGAGTCCTTGGCCGGAGAAGGATCCGGCAGTTTGGCAACACGGCTCTCGTAAAGCGTAAGGTCGATATTCGGCTCGATCGCCGCAGAGGGTACGACCTCCGTGGCGGGGTCTATCCACCCGTCCATGGATGGCGCAACTGGCTCCGAATTGAGGGTCGGAGCGGCTGGTGGTGCGATTTCTTGAACATTGTCCGATGATAGAGTTAAATCGTACTCATCGTGACTGCGTGGCGCACAAGGCAGGGGCTCAAATCCATCGAAGATCAAGTCTCCGCCGATATCGGCCCTGTAGTTTAAGCTTCCAAACCTGACCTGGTGGCCAGGGGCATAACTTTTGATCTGCTCCAGATGGCCAAGCGAGTTGGCCCGCAGTGCGAAGCCGTCGAACACAAAGATCTGTCCGGGGAGAAAAGTCTCACCCTGGACTGCATTGCTATTGATGATCGTAGGAGCCATCAAGCCTAACGGCGACGACACAGAGGAACTCTCAATGAAAGCTCCAATGTCGGTGTCAAAATCGGCGGATCTCGGGTAGGGGGTCCCGAACTGTGCGTCTAAGGCGGATGGTAACAGGAGGCTGGGGACACGATGTTTTACCCAGGTTCGGTCCCTCTTGATGGAGGTAAAACCCTACGTCCTGCTTGATTTATTCTTGACAATATGAGTATTACAAGAGTTGATCTACCACAAGATCGGAGAGGCTAAACCATAGAAGCTAGCCTATGGTATGATTGTATGTGTTGTCCTACGGACTAAAACCCTCCGGTTTATATAGACACCGGAGGGGGCTAGGGTTACACAAGGTCGGTTACAAAGGAGGAGATATCCATATCCGTACTGCCTAGCTTGCCTTCCATGCCAAGTAGAGTCCTATCCGGACATGGGACGAAGTCTTCAATCTCGTATCTTCATAGTCCAACAGTCCGGCCAAAGGATATAGTCCGGCTGTCCGGAGACCCCTTAATCCAGGACTCCCTCAGCGATGATTTCTTCTCTCTGGTTTTTTTTCTCCCCGAAACTCAATATATGGAGGTGGAGTTGGAGTCGGAGAGGTAACAGGGGCCCACGAGGTAGGGGGCGCGCCCTAGGGGGGCAGGCGCGCCCCCCACCCTCGTGGCAAGCTGGTGGGCCCCCTGGCCTTCATCTTTGGCAGGTATTTTTCTTATTTTCTGAAAAGTGGCTCCGTGAAGTTTCAGGTCATTCCGAGAACGTTTGCTCCTGCACATAAATAACACCATGGTAATTCTGCTGAAAACAGCGTCATTCCGGGTTAGTTCCATTCAAATCATGCAAGTTAGAGTCCAAAACAAGGGCAAAAGTGTTTGGAAAAGTAGATACGTTGGAGACGTATCACCCTGCAAGCTCGGTAAGTTACCATACGTTTTATTCGCATAACTCAAGGGAAATGCTTAATGTGTTTTACACAACTCTCCTAGGGCTGGACAAAGAAGGCGGGGCAGATCCAATGTCCGGCCCCGCTGCCCGAAGAACCGGCCAGCCACTTCTGACAAAGATGCTGGACCCGGCGCCTTACAAGGTGCCAGAGAAGAAGACCGAAAAGGAGGCCAAAAAGACCCGGGGCGGCCTTCGTCACCGTGCCCATCCCGCCTCCGAAGAGGATGAGGAGGAGGAGGAAGACAAATCCCCAGCAGGGGGAAGAAAGAAGAGGACGGCCTCCGTACACTTGGAGGCCGAGTCGCCTAAAAGGGGAAAAACTCTTCTTCCGAAAGAGTCCACTGCCGTCGCCGATAGTAGCCCGGCATGGGATCCTAGGGCCCAGCCCCTAGCAAACTCGTAAGTATATAAAATCCGGACACGTTCATGTGTCCGGACCCATCATGGCATAGTATTTTAACCTAGGCTATATTTTTTGTAGTCCAACGGGGTCCCATTCCGAACAATCCTTGTTCGAGGACTTGCTGAGTTCGGATGCTATGGAGAGCGAGACGCCTCCGAAGGCCCCTCCCACCAAACATGTGATCAACACCGAGGCTTCGTCCCAAAAGGACTCCGTCCAAGGAGGGGCGGAGAAAATTGTGAAGGCGGCGCCTGGAGGTCAAACTTCAGGGGGCGGAGACATGGGGGAGAAGATCCCCACAGGAGTCGACGGCAGGGACCATCTTGAATTCGGCCCCCAGCTGGACACAGTTTTGGAGACCAATATGGCTTCGAAATCAAGCAGGCGGCCTTCCTCGGCTGGAGAGGGCGTCCCTGTTCCACCGGCGACCTCTGTCCAACCAGAGGCGCCGGGTGCTTTATTGGCGGCGCTGAAGAGCACCTCCATCGTCGATGAACACCGTGCCCTTATGGGTGCGGTGATTGAGAAGATTCAGTCTGCTGAAAATGGACTAAATGAAGACTGTATCGACCTTATAAGAGGTTTTGAGGTATGTTTTATACGGTTTTGAAGAGTGTCATAGTATGGATAGTAGCCCCTGATACACTGTCCGGTGAACGAAAGAACCGGACAGAGGATCGAATATATTTTTCGCAGGAAGACTCATTTGATGACATCTATCTCTCTTCTTTTGTAAGCGGGTGTCTGTAGCGGCTACTGCCGCTCATACTGTGGAGGTTTCCAAACTGAATCAAAGTCTAGAGCGGGCCGAAGCGGAGCTTGGCCAGTTAAAAAGGCACTTGGAAGATCAACAAGGTATGCACAAATCTTGTTTGCGTTCAGTGCGAACGTATTTTCAGTATGATAGAATATGTGTCATGATTTGTGCCAGGGGTGATGACCGAAGTCGAGGCATTGAAGAAGGCTGTTGCCGAGGCCGAGGAAAAGGCAGCCGCAGAGCAGGCTCTTCGTGAGAAGCACGAGGCCAAGGTTGTGGAAGCTAAGCGAGAGCTCCAATAGGCCATGAAAAAATGCGAGACCCTGGAGCAGAGTTTAACGGAGAAAGAATCCGAACTCACCAGGTCTCATCAGGCCGTGTGCGATGCCCGTGGGGAAACCCAAGACGCCCTGCAAGAGATCCAAGAGGAGAGGGAGATCACGGCGGGTAAGGTCTTTTTCCATGTAAAGCAAGTATTTCAGGAGAAAATTATGCTTTATAATTTTAAGTTCGGATTTCTCCAGGGGTATTTGCGGAACTTCATCACAGCATATCGGATGCCGCCCAATTCTACCGAGCCGAAGAGGGGAATACTGTGGATAAGCTCTTCTAGTCGCAGTATCTGGCACCGAATTATCTGGTGCCTTTTACCGATCAACTGAAACAGCTGGTCGAACTGCATAAGGCGACCGAACTAGCCATGAAGGATTTGGTTATCCGGCTATGGCCCGCCGAGCCGATTCCAGGTAGCTACTTCGGGCTCGTGTAGCGACTTGTTAGTGCCTGCCCTTGACTTGACGTCATCAAGCGGTCGGTCTGTATAGAAGGTGCACGAATGGCCTTTGCCCGCGCAAAGGTGCACTCGGGGAAAATGGATGCTGAAAAGCTGATGACCGAGGGACCGCCAGAGGGAAAGGAGCACCGCAAGCCCGAATTGTATTATGAAAGTGTCCTGAAAGGATCCTGCCTTGCGGCGGAGCAATGCACCAAGGACATTGTATTTCCATGAATATAGTCATGTTGTCCTTTGTAATGTGTGAACAAGGTCATTTCTATTATTTATTGCCTGTTATAAAAGTTTACCCTCCTGCGCGGCCATTTTATATATTAAACCTGAGAATTGGCCAGTTGTCGGCTTCTGCCCCCTCGTAAGAAATACGGGGGTGTTCGGGATAAACTTGATCACTCTTTACCCCAGTGTTGGGTCCTTTGAAGGAGGTGTTCAGCATAGCGAACCAGGCAATCGGACTATAGGGCTTTATCATTCTCACTTAGCCATAGGAGCATTAGGAAGGTAGGCGCAGCCCCTGGTGTTCGGAAGACCGCACAAGGGGCCCTATAGGCACCTGATCGGAAGAAGAACCGATCCATCGCACGCTGCATTTGTTATGGCATTATGCAGGAGAAATCCTTAAAGATTTTACAATCTCTCGAACAGCAGACCAGCTCTCGCCGTATCATGACAGTCAGTTTTCGGCTTTCTCTACTGAGGTGCTCGTCCGGAAGAACCAGGACACAATCATAGTAGTTCTCCCTGTGCCGCCTTAGCTGATATAGCAGAACGTAAGGCAGCAAAACATGGGAGGCGGGCAAACCCAACATTTGACCCAAGACATGATTCAGAGCTGATGCATATAATGCTATAAGTTCGGGGAACTTCCATGAATGTGTTCAGACTTTATTGTCGTATTATGGGTAAAACGAAGCCCCTAGCAAAGGCATATCATGGTGTATGGATGCCACTTAACAAAAGAGTTTCAATAAGAAATAACAGCAAATAAGCGTCATATAAATCCACATGTTGTATTTGAATGATACGTCGAAGCATATGAGTACGGGTAATGTGATAAAAAAAAAGGGGAATATGACTGCGGAACCTGCTGGGACCAGGGAGGAAGAGGCTGTGTGCAGATCCGGAGTATAGTCAGATGGACGTCGCGAGGAATATCTAAAGATTCCCTTGTCCTTCGAGCTGTTACCATGTCACCGATCCCGGTCTGTGCAAAGGTGAGCCTGTAAAGGAAATGTGAGAAATATTTATGTGCCAGAGAGCGGTTGAGCCGCGATATGTGGCATGTTATGGACTTCACCGGAATGTTTAGTTGAGCCCGGGACGAGCTGGGCTATCCTACCATGAAGTAGTTCGGACTACTTTGAATGTGTCCGGGGTTTTGGCCGTCGACTCAAGATTTGACTGAATGGTGCCCTCCATTGCTTCTGCTGTTAAAGCAGCGGCGTACTCTATGGTACGAGGGAGAGTTCGGCCTCACCATTAACCGTAAAGACACCGCGCGGACCGGGCATCTTGAGTTTACGGTAGGCATAATGTGGCACCGCGTTGAATCGAGCGAACGCAGTTCGCCCGAGCAGTGCCTGATAATCACTGCGAAAGGGGACAATGTCGAAGATTAACTCTTCGTCACGGTAATTGTCTGGTGATCCGAAGACTACCTCGAGGGTGATGGAGCCGGTACAGTTGTCCTCCACGCCTGGTATAATACCTCTAAAGGTGGCTTTAGTGGGTTTGATCATCGAATGATCGATGCCCATCTTGCACACTGTGTCCTGGTAAAGCAGGTTTAGACTGCTGCCTCCGTCCATAAGGACTCGTGTGAGGTCGAACCCGTCAATTATTGGGTTGAGGACTAGTGCAGCTGGATTGCCGTGACTGGTGTTGATCGGACGATCCATTTGGTTGAAGGTGATCGGCCCTAGTTTGTATTGCGGGCTGACTGGTTTCGTTAGGTCGACATCCCTAAGGGTGTGCATCCGGTCCGGTTTGGGAGTGTGGGTGGCGTTTACCATATTCACCATCTGGATTTGCTGGAGAGATTTCCTTTGCCCTCCTCTATTCGGTGGTCTGGGCTCCTTGTCGCTGTCATCGCTTTGAGACCCCTTATCTTTGTTTTTGGCGCCTAACCTGCCAACTTGTTTGAAGACCCAACATTCTCTGTTGGTATGATTGGCTGGTATTCCTGGTTTGCCATGAATTTGGCATGGATGGTCGAGTATGCGGTCCAAACTGGACGGACCCGAATTGTCATTTTTGAGTGGCCCTTTCCGCTGACCGGTCTTAGAGCTATTAAATCTGGTATTGACTGCCATGTCTTCGGCGCTTTCACCATGTTTGCGGCATTTGTATTTGTTGCGCCGGGGTTTGCTGTTGCTATCTCTGGCCTCTGATTTGCTAGTGTTGCTTGTTGTGTTGTTACTACGAGCCAACCAGCTATCCTCGCCCACGCAGAAGCGGGTCATGAGTGTTGTGAGGGCTGCCATGGACTTTGGCTTCTCTTGGCCGAGATGTCGGGTGAGCCACTCGTCACGGATGTTATGTTTAAAGGCCGCTAGGGCTTCGGCATCCGGACAGTCCACAATTTGGTTCTTTGTGGTTAGGAATCAACTCCAAAATTTCCTGGCTGACTCTCCGGGCTGTTGTGTTATGTGACTTAAATCATCAGCATCCGGTGGTCGCACATAAGTGCCATGGAAGTTGTCTAGGAATGCGTTTGCCAGGTTCTCCCAACTTCCGATGGAGTTTGCTCGCAAGCTGTTTAGCCAATGCCGAGCTGGTCCTTTGAGTTTTAACGGGAGGTACTTGATGGCATGTAGATCATCCCCGCGGGCCATGTGAATGTGGAGGAAGAAATCCTCTATCCATACCGCGGGGTCAGTGGTACCATCGTATGATTCAATGTTCACGGGTTTAAACCCTTCTGGGAATTCATGATCCATTACTTCATCAGTGAAGCATAGGGGGTGTGTGGCGCCTCTATGCCGGGCTATGTCACGACGCAGTTCGTACGAGTCTTGTCTGCTGTGTTAGGCTCGGCCGGATTTGCTTTTGGTATATCCGGCATGACGGTCGTCGTCATGTGTTGGGGCGCGCCCTCGTGATCTGAAGATCGATCTTTTGTGTCCTACTTTGTTTTCCAATACGTCTCGCAGGTCCTGCGTGTTACCCCGGGCCTTGTTGTTCTTGTTTGACTGGCGACGGGGTGCGGGCTGGACTTCGGGCTTATATGCCACTTTGTCTCGGCCACGGGGTGGCCGGTTTGCCGCATCATACGCTGGAAGCGCAGGCTTTAATGCTTCCTCTTCAAGTTGGGGTAGCAACATGCGCTTTGGGAAACTTTTGATTGGGCACTCGAGTTCGTGTTCCTCGGCTGCCAGGACCTCAGTCCATTTATCCGCTAGCAGATCTTGCTCAGCTTGAAGCTATTGTTGCTTTTTCTTCAGGCTTTTTGCTGCGGCAATAAGCCGGCGCTTGAAGCGCTCCTGTTCGACGGGATCCTCAGGCACGATAAATTCTTCGTTGCCGAGGCTCACCTCGTCTTCGGAGAGAGGCATGTAATTGTCATCCTCTAATTCACCGTCTGCTGCCTGTTCCTTGGGGCTGGCTTGCCCATCCTCCTGCTCAAAGCCTGGCTGGAGGGGATTGTCTTCGTCTTCGACACTATTTGTAGCGTTATTGTCTCTTATGTCGGTATCGCTGTTTTTGCTATGGCGGGGCTTAGAGCGGCGCCGATGACGCCGGTTCTTGGATTGCTTCTCGGGGGGATTATCCTCCGCTGCCTTATTGCCATCGCTTTCTGTGGGGGTGTCCACCATGTATATATCATACGATGAGGTGGCAGTCCAGCGCCCTATGGGCGGTGGTTCCTGTTCGTCTCCCGCATCGTCATCCATACCGTCGATGTCTTCGGAGTCGAAGTCGAGCATGTCAGTTAGGTCGTCGACAGTGGCCACTAAGTGGGTGGTGGGTAGGGAACGAATTTCTTCGCCGTCCGCTTCCCACTCGAGCCGGACATAGTTCGGCCAAGGGTCTCCTGACAAGGAGAGAGACCGTAATGAGTTTAGCGCATCGCCTAGGGGCGAGTGCTGAAAGATATCCGCGGAGGTGAACTCCATGATCGGTGCCCAGTCACATTGGATGGGCACGGACGCGAGCGGTTCGGAGTCTGTGGCCGGGGACGAATCGGAGTGTCCGGCAATACAGGTCTCATAGGAGGTGAAGTCAGTATTCGGCTTTATCGCCGCTGAGTGTGCGGCCTCTGTGGCGGGGTCTATCCACCCGTCCTCGGACGGCGCGATCTATTCCGGATTGAGGGCTGGAGTATTTACAGGTGTGATCTCCTGAACACTGTCCGATGGCAGAGCTAAATCATGCTCATCGTGACTGTGTGACGTACCTAACATGGGTTCGAATCCGTCGAAGATCAAGTCTCCGTGGATGTCGGCGGTATAGTTCAAGCTTCCAAACCTGACCTGACGGCCAGGGCATAGCTCTCGATCTGCTCCAGATGGCCGAGCGAGTTGGCCTGCAATACGAAGCCGCCGAATACGAAGATCTGTCCGGGGAGGAAAACCTCACCCTGGATCGCATTGTTGCCAATGATCGAAGGAGCCATCAAGCCTTATGACGACGACATAGTGGAACTCTCAATGAAAGCACCAACGTCGGTGTCAAAACCGACGGATCTCGGGTAGGGGGTCCCGAACTGTGCGTCTGAGGCGGATGGTAATAGGAGGCGGGGGACACAATGTTTACCCAGGTTCGGGCCCTCTCGATGGAGGTAATACCCTACTTCCTGCTTGATTGATCTTGATGATATGAGTATTACAAGAGTTGATCTACCATGAGATCAGAGAGGCTAAACCCTAGAAGCTAGCCTATGGTATGATTGTTCTTGTCCTACGGACTAAACCCTCTGGTTTATATAGACACCGGAGGGGGCTAGGGTTACACAGAGTCAGTTACAAGGGAGGAGATCTACATATCCGAATTGCCAAGCTTGCCTTCCACGCAAAGGAGAGTCCCACCCGAACACGGGACGAAGTCTTCAATCTTGTATCTTCACAGTCCAACAGTCCGGTCAAAGGATATAGTCCGGCTGTCCGAGGACCCCCTAATCCAGGACTCCCTCACCCACCTCGGGTGCCCCCGGACTGCCTCTTTGCTCTATAAATACCCCAATATTCCAAAAACCCTAGGGGAGTCGACAAAAATCAATTCCAGCCGCCGCAGAGTCCAGAACCACCAGATCCAATCTAGACACCATCACGGAGGTGGTTCACCACCTTCATTGGTGCCTCTCTGATGATGCATGAGTAGTTCTTTGTATACCTTTGGGTCCGTAGTTAGTAGCTAGATGGCTTCCCCTCTCTCGTTTGATTGTCAATACAATGGTATCTTGGAGATCCATATGATGTAACTCTTTTTGCGGTGTGTTTGTTGGGATCAGATGAACTTCAAGTTTATGATCAAATCTATCTTTTTATATCCATGAAAGTATTTGAGTTTCTTTGATCTCTTTTATGCATGATTGCTTATAGCCTCGTATTTCTTCTCCGATATTTGGGTTTTGTTTGGCCAACTTGGTCTATTTATCTTGCAATGGGAAGAGGTGCTTTGTAGTGGGTTCGATCTTACGGTGCTTGATCCCAGTGACAGAAGGGGAACCGACAAGTATGTATCATTGCTACTAAGGATAAAACGATGGGGTCTATCTCTACATATATAGATCTTGTCTACATCATGTCATCGTTCTTATTGCATTACTCCATTTCTCCATGAACTTAATACACTAGATGCATGCTGGATAGCGGTCGATGTGTGGAGTAATAGTAGTAGATGCAGGCAGGAGTCAGTCTACTAATCTTGGACGTGATGCCTATATAATGATCATTGTCTGGATATCGTCATGATTATTTGAAGTTCTATCAATTGCCCAACAGTAATTTGTTTACCCACCGTTTGCTATTTTTCTCGAGAGAAGCCACTAGTGAAACCTACGGCCCCTGGGTCTCTTTCTCATATTATTTGCCTTTGCGATCTATTTTCCTTTGCCTTTTATTTTCCAATCTATTAAATAAAAAAATACCTTGCTGCAATTTATTTTATTTGGCGTTCGATCTATCAATATTTAAAACTCTCTGACGTCCGTTTGCCCATATTGGGGCGCCGCTACCCGAAAGGGATTGACAACCCCTTTTACAGGTCGAGTTGCGAGTAGTTGTTATTTGTGTGCAGGTGTTGTTTACATTGTGTTTCTTGGTTCTCCTACTGGTTCGATAACCTTGGTTTCATATCTAAGGGAAATACCTACCGCCGCTGTGTTGCATCATCCCTTCCTCTTTGGGGAAATACCGACGTAGCTTCAAGTGACAGCAAGACCCTGAAGAAAAGGTTGGCAGAATCCAAGCTCAAGGCGCAAAACCTTGAGCAGAATACCGGGAACACCGCTGGTATGTCTTCTGGTACCCTTTGATATTCTGCCCATAACCTTGACGGTATAAACTTTTGAAGGAAATATGCCCTAGAGGCAATAATAAATTTATTATTTATTTCCTTATTTCATGATAAATGTTTATTATTCATACTAGAATTGTATTAACCGGAAACATAATACATGTGTGAATACATAGACAAACATAGTGACACTAGTATGCCTCTACTTGACTAGCTCATTGATCAAAGATGGTTAAGTTTCCTAACCATAGACATGAGCTGTTATTTGATTAATGGGATCAAATCATTAAGAGAATGATGTGACTGACTTGACCCATTCCATTAGCTTAGCACTTGATCATTTTTGTTTACTGCTATTGCTTTCTTCATGACTTATACATGTTCTTATGACTATGAGATTATGCAACTCCCGAATATCAGAGGAACACTTTGTGTGCTACCAAATGTCACAATGTAACTAGGTGATTATAAAGGTGCTCTACAGGTGTCTCTGATGGTACTTGTTGAGTTGGCATAAATCAAGATTAGGATTTGTCACTCCGATTGTCGGAGAGGTATCTCTGGGCCCTCTCGGTAATGTACATCACTATAAGCCTTGCAAGCAATGCAACTAATGAGTTAGTTGCGGGATAGTGCATTACGAAACGAGTAAAGAGACTTGCCGGTAACGAGATTGAACTAGGTATTGGGATACCGACGATCGAATCTCGGGCAAGTAACATACCGATGACAAAGAGAACAACGTATAGTGTTATGCGGTTTGACCGATAAAGATCTTCGTAGAATATGTAGGAACCAATATGAGCATCCAGGTTTCGCTATTGGTTATTGACCGGAGACATGTCTCGGTCATGTCTACATAGTTCTCAAACCCGTAGGGTCCGCACGCTTAAAGTTCTGTGACGATCGGTTTTATGAGTTTATATGTTTTGGTGTACCGAAGGTAGTTCGGAGTCCCGGATATGATCACGGACATGACGAGGAGTCTCGAAGTGGTTGAGACATAAATATTGATATATTGGAAGCCTACATTTGGACATCAGAAGAGTTCCGGGTAAAATCAGGATTTTACCGGAGTACCGGAGGGGTTACCGGAACCCCCCGGGGGCTAATGGGCCTTGTTGGGCCATAAGGGAAAGAGAGACGGTCCGGCCTAGGGCAGGCAGCGCGCCCCTCCCCTCTGGTCCGAATTGGACTAGGAGCAGGGGGGCCTTTCCTTCTCTTTCTCTCCCTTCCTTTCCCCTCCTAGTAAGAGTAGGAAAGAGGGGAATCCTACTCCTACTAGGAGAGGAGGATTCCTCCTCCTCGCGCACCAACAAGGGTCGGGCGGCCTCCCCTTGCTCCTTTATATATAGGGGAAGGGGGCACCTCTAGACACACAAGTTGATCACAAAGATCTCTCCTAGTCATGTGCGGTGCCCCCTCCACCATAATCCACCTCGGTCATACTGTAGCGGTGCTTAGGCGAAGCCCTGCCATGGTAGCTTCATCAACATCGTCATCACGCCATCGTGCTGATGAAACTCTTCCCCGAGCTCTATTGGATCGTGAGTTTGCCGGACGTCACCGAGCTAAACGTGTGCTGAACGCGGAGGTGCCGTACGTTCGGAACTGAGGATCGGTCGATCGTGAAGACGTACGACTACATCAACCGCGTTGTCATAACGCTTCCGCTTAACGGTCTACGAGGGTACGTGGATGACACTCTCCCCTCTCGTTGCTATGCATCACCATGATCCTGCGTGTGCGTAAGAATTTTTTTGAAATTACTACGTTCCCCAACAGTGGTATCCGAGCCTGGTTTTATGTGTAGATGTTATATGCACGAGTAGAACACAAGTGATTTGTGGGCGATACAAGTCATACTGCTTACCAGCATGTCATACTTTGGTTTAGTGGTATTGTTGGATGAAGCGGCCCGGACCGACATTACGCGTACGCTTACGCGAGACTGGTTCTACCGACGTGCTTTGCACATAGGTGGCTGGCAGGTGTCAGTTTCTCCAACTTTAGTGGAACCGAGTGTGGCTACGCCCGGTCCTTGAGAAGGTTAAAACAACACTAACTTGGCGAACTATTGTTGTGGTTTTGATGCGTAGGTAAGAACGGTTCTTGCTCAGCCCGTAGCAGCCACGTAAAAGTTGCAACAACAAAGTAGAGGACGTCTAACTTGTTTTTGCAGGGCATGTTGTGATGTGATATGGTCAAGACATGATGCTATATTTATTGTATGAGATGATCATGTTTTGTAACGGAGTTATCGGCAACTAGCAAGAGCCATATGGTTGTCGCTTTATTGTATGCAATGCAATCGCCCTGTAATTGCTTTACTTTATCACTAAGCGGTAGCGATAGTCGTAGAAGTAATAGTTGGCGAGACGACAATGATGCTGCGATGGAGATCAAGGTGTCGCGCCGGTGACAATGGTGATCATGACGGTGCTTCGGAGATGGAGATCACAAGCACAAGATGATGATGGCCATATCATATCACTTATATTGATTGCATGTGATGTTTATCCTTTATGCATCTTATTTTTCTTTGATTGACGGTAGCATTGTAAGATGATCTCTCACTAAATTTCAAGATAAAAGTGTTCTCCCTGAGTATGCACCGTTGCCAAAGTTCTTCGTGCCGAGACACCACGTGATGATCGGGTGTGATAAGCTCTACGTCCATCTACAATGGGTGCAAGCCAGTTTTGCACACGCAGAATACTCGGGTTAAACTTGACGAGCCTAGCATATGTAGATATGGCCTCAGAACACTGAGACCGAAAGGTCGAGCATGAATCATATAGTAGATATGATCAACATAGTGATGTTCACCATTGAAAACTACTCCATTTCACGTGATGATCGGTTATGGTTTAGTTGATATAGATCATGTGATCACTTAGATGATTAGAGGGATGTGTATCTAAGTGGGAGTTCTTAAGTAATATGATTAATTGAACTTAAATTTATCATGAACTTAGTACTTGATAGTATTTTGCTTATCTATGTTGTTGTAGATAGATGGTCCGTGCTGTTGTTCCGTTGAATTTTAATGCGTTCCTTGAGAAAGCAAAGTTAAAAGATGATGGTAGCAATTACACGGACTGGGTCCGTAACTTGAGGATTATCCTCATTGCTGCACAGAAAAATTACGTCCTGGAAGCACCACTGGGTGCCAGGCCTGCTGCAGATGTTGTTGATGACGTTAAGAACGTCTGGCAAAGTAAAGCTGATGACTACTTGACAGTTCAGTGTGCCATGCTTTACGGCTTAGAATCGGGACTTCAACGACGTTTTGAACGTCATGGAGCATATGAGATGTTCCAGGAGTTGAAGTTAATATTTCAAGAAAATGCCCAGATTGAGAGATATGAAGTCTCCAATAAGTTATATAGCTGCAAGATGGAGGAGAATAGTTCTGTCAGTGAGCATATACTCAAAATGTCTGGGTATCATAATCACTTGACTCAACTGGGAGTTAATCTTCCTATTGATAGTGTCATTGACAGAGTTCTTCAATCACTGCCACCAAGCTACAAAAGCTTCGTGATGAACTATAATATGCCAGGGATGAATAAGACAATTCCCGAGCTCTTCGCGATGCTAAAGGCTGCGGAGGTAGAAATCAAAAAGGAGCATCAAGTGTTGATGGTTAACAAAAACCACCAGTTTCAAGAAAAAGGGTAAAGGGGAGAAGAAGGGGAACTTCAAGAAGAACGGCAAGCAAGTTGCTGCTCAAGATAAGAAACCCAAGTCTGGACCTAAGCGTGAGACTGAGTGCTTCTACTGCAAACAAACTAGTCACTAGAAGCGGAACTGCCCCAAGTATTTGGCGGATAAGAAGGATGGCAAGGTGAACAAAGGTATATGTGAAATACATATTATTGATGTGTACCTTACCAGAGCTTGCAGTAGCACCTGGGTATTTGATACTGGTTCTGTTGCTAATATTTGCAACTCGAAACAGGGACTACGGATTAAGCGAAGATTGGCTAAGGACGAGGTGACGATGCGCGTGGGAAATGGTTCCAAAGTCGATGTGATCGCCGTTGGCACGCTACCTCTACATCTATCTTCGGGGTTAGTTTTAGACCTAAATAATTGTTATTTGGTGCCAACATTGAGCATGAACATTATATCTGGATCTTGTTTGATGCGAGACGGTTATTTATTTAAATCTAAGAATAATGGTTGTTCTATTTATATGAGTAATATCTTTTATGGTCATGCACCCTTGAAGAGTGGTTTATTTTTGTTGAATCTCGATAGTAGTGATACACATATTCATAATATTGAAGCCAAAAGATGCAGAGTTGATAATGATAGTGCAACTTATTTGTGGCACTGTCATTTGAGTCATATTGGTGTAAAGCACATGAAGAAACTCCATACTGATAGACTTTTGGAATCACTTGATTATGAATCACTTGGTAGTTGCGAACCATGCCTTATGGGCAAGATGACTAAAACACCGTTCTCCGGAACAATCGAACAAGCAACTGACTTATTGGAAATAATACATACTGATGTATGCGGTCTGATGAATGTTGAGACTCGCGGCGGGTACCATTATTTTATGACATTCATGGATGATTTGAGTAAGATATGGGTATATCTACTTGATGAAACATAAGTCTGAAACATTTGAAAAGTTCAAAGAATTTCAGAGTGAAGTGGAATATCATCGTAACAAGAAAATAAAGTTTCTACGATCTAATCGTGGAGGAGAATATTTGAGTTACGAGTTTGGTCTTCATTTGAAACAATGCGGAATAGTTTCGCAACTCACGCCACCTGGAACACCACAGCGTAATGGTATGTCCGAACGTCATAATTGCACTTTACTAGATATGGTGCGATCTATGATCTCTCTTACTGATTTACCGCTATCGTTTTGGGGTTATGCATTAGAGACAACTGCATTCACGTTAAATAGGGCACCATCTAAATCTGTTGAGATGACACCGTATGAACTATGGTTTGGCTAGAAACCTAAGCTGACATTTCTTAAAGTTTGGGGTTGTGATGCTTTTGTGAAAAAGTTTCAGCCAGATAAGCACAAACCTAAATCAGAAAAGTGCCTTTTCATAGGATACCCAAAAGAAACTGTTGGGTACACCTTTTATCACAGATCCGAAGGCAAGACATTAGTTGCTAAGAATGGATCCTTTCTAGAGAAGGAGTTTCTCTCGAAAGAAGTGAGTGGGAGGAAAGTAGAACTTGATAAGGTAAATGTACCTGCTCCCTTATGGGAAAGTAGTTCGTCACAGAAATCGGTTCCTGTGACACCTACACCAATTAGTGAGGAAGCTAATGATAATGATCATGAAACTTCAGATCAAGTTACTACCGAACCTCATAGGTCAACCAGAGCAAGATCCGCACCAGAGTGGTACGGTAATCCTGTTCTGGAGGTCATGTTACTTGACCATGACGAACCTACGAACTATGAGGAAGTGATGATGAGCCCAGATTCCGCAAAATGGCTTGAGGCCATGAAATCTGAGATGGGATCCATGTATGAGAACAAAGTATGGACTTTGGTTGACTTGCCCGATGATCGGCAAGCCATTGAGAATAAATGGATCTTCAAGAAGAAGACTGACGCTGTCGGTAATGTTACTATCTATAAAGCTCGACTTGTTGCAAAAGGTTTTTGAAAAGTTCAAGGAGTTGACTAAGATGAGACCTTCTCACTGTAGCGATGCTTAAGTCCATCCGAATCATGTTAGCAATTGCCGCATTTTATGATTATGAAATTTGGCAAATGGATGTAAAGACTGCATTCCGGAATGGATTTCTGGAAGAAGAGTTGTATATGATGCAACCTGAAGGTTTTATTGATCCAAAGGGTACTAACAAAGTGTTCAAGCTCCAGCAATCCATTTATGGACTGGTGCAAGCCTCTCGGAGTTGGAATAAATGTTTTGATAGTGTGATCAAAGCATATGGTTTTATACAGACTTTTGGATAAGCCTGTATTTACAAGAAGGGACAATTGCATTTTTACCCCTAGTTGGTTCCTACCCACGGGTTTTGCCCTTACTTTTCGAGCTTGCTCAGTTTTCCCTTACTTTTTCCGTCGTGGTCCCTCAAATGCCCTTTGACCATTTGACCAAAACTTTAAAAATTCTAAATAATTCATATGAACTTAGAAAAAAGCAAATAAGATATCAAAATGTTTAGATAAACATTACCTTTATGTGCATATCATTTGCATTCAGGACAAAAGCACCCTTTAAACTACCTGAGGTAATTAATGTTATTAACATTATTAAAAATAAAAAGGTATAAACAATTTTTTTCATGAATAAAAATTACATGCAAATGTAGGTGATGTTTTCTGAACATCTAGATATCTTATTTGCATTTTTCTGAGTTTGTAATATCTTGTTATGAATGTTCTAACGACTTTGACCATTATTTGGAAACTTCATAACAAGTTGATACGAACTCAGAAAAATGCAAATAAGATATCAGGATGTTCAGAAAACATCACCTACATTTGCATGTAATTTTTATTCATGAAAAAAAATATTGTTTATACCTTTTTATTTTTAATAATGTTAATAACATTAATTACCTCAAGTACTTTAAACGATGATTTGTCCTGAATGCAAATGATATGCACATAAAGTTAATGTTTATCTGAACATTTTGATATCTTATTTGCATTTTTCTGAGTTCATATGAATTAGTTATGATTTTTCAAAGTTTTGGTCAAACGGTCAAAGGGCATTCGAGGGATCACGATGGAAAAAGTAAGGGCGAAACTGAGCAAGCCCGAAAAGTAAGGGCAAAACCCGTGGGTAGGAACCAACTAGGGGTAAAAATGCAATTGTCCCTTACAAGAAAGTGAGTGGGAGCTCTGTAGCATTTCTAATATTATATGTGGATGACATATTGTTGATTGGAAATAATATAGAATTTCTGGATAGCATAAAAGGATACTTGAATAAGAGTTTTTCAGTGAAAGACCTCGGTGAAGCTTCTTATATATTGGGCATCAAGATCTATAGAGATAGATCAAGATGCTTAATTGGGCTTTCACAAAGCACATACCTTGATAAAGTTTTGAAGAAATTCAAAATGGATCAAGCTAAGAAAGGGTTCTTGCCTGTGTTACAAGGTGTGAAGTTGAGTAAGACTCAATGCCCGACCACTGCAGAAGATAGAGAGAAAATGAAAAGTGTTCCCTATGCTTCAGCCATAGGCTCTATCATGTATGCAATGCTGTGTACCAGACCTAATGTGTGCCTTGCTATTAGTCTAGCAGGGAGGTACCAAAGTAATCTAGGAGTGGATCACTTGACAGCGGTCAAGAACATCCTAAAGTACCTGAAAAGGACCAAGGATATGTTTCTCGTTTATGGAGGTGACAAAGAGCTCATCGTAAATGGTTACGCTGATGCAATCTTTGACACTGATCCGGATGATTCTAAATCGCAAACCGGATACGTGTTTATATTGAACGGTGGAGCTGTCAGTTGGAGCAGTTCTAAACAGAGCGTCGTGGCGGGATCTACATGTGAAGCAGAGTACATTGTTGCTTCGTAATCAGCGAATGAAGGAGTCTAGATGAAGGAGTTCATATCCAATCTAGGTGTCATACCTAGTGCATCGGGTCCAATGAAAATCTTTTGTGACAATACTGGTGCAATTGCCTTGGCAAAGGAATCCAGATTTCACAAGAGAACCAAGCACATCAAGAGACGCTTCAACTCCATCCGGGATCAAGTCCAGGTGGGAGACATAGAGATTTGCAAGATACATACGGATTTGAATGTTGCAGACCCGTTGACTAAGCCTCTTCCATGAGCAAAACATGATCAACACCAAGGCTCCATGGGTGCAAGAATCATTACTGTGTAATCTAGATTGTTGACTCTAGTGCAAGTGGGAGACCGAAGGAAATATGCCCTGGAGGCAATAATAAAGTTATTATTTATTTCCTTATTTCATGATAAATGTTTATTATTCATGCTAGAATTGTATTAACCGGAAACATAATACATGTGTGAATACATAGACAAACATAGTGTCACTAGTATGCCTCTACTTGACTAGCTCATTGATCAAAGATGGTTAAGTTTCCTAACCATAGACATGAGTTGTCATTTGATCAATGGGATCACATCATTAGGAGAATGATGTGATTGACTTGACCCATTCCGTTAGCTTAGCACTTGATCGTTTTTGTTTACTGCTATTGCTTTCTTCATGACTTATACATGTTCATATGACTATGAGATTATGCAACTCCCAAATAACGGAGGAACACTTTGTGTGCTACCAAATGTCACAACATAACTGGGTGATTATAAAGGTGCTCTACAGGTGTCTCTGATGGTACTTGTTGAGTTGGCATAGATCAAGATTAGGATTTGTCACTCCGATTGTCGGAGAGGTATCTCTGGGCCTCTCGGTAATGTACATCACTATAAGCCTTGCAAGCAATGCAACTAATGAGTTAGTTGCGGGATAGTGTATTATGAAACAAGTAAAGAGACTTGCCGGTAATGAGATTGAACTAGGTATTGGGATACCGATGATCGAATCTCGGGCAAGTAACATACCGATGATAAAGAGAACAATGTATAGTGTTATCCAATTTGACCGGTAAAGATCTTCGTAGAATATGTAGGAACCAATATGAGCATCTAGGTTCCGCTATTGGTTATTGATTGGAGACATGACTCGGTCATGTCTACATAGTTCTCGAACCCCTAGGGTCCGCACGCTTAAAGTTCTGTGACGATCGGTTTTATGAGTTTATATGTTTTGATTTACCGAAGGTAGTTCAGAGTCCCGGATATGATCACGGACATGACGAGGAGTCTCGAAATGGTCGAGACATAGAGATTGATATATTGGAAGCCTACATTTGGACATTGGAAGAGTTCCGGGTAATATCAGGATTTTACCGGAGTACCGGAGGGGTTACCAGAACCCCCCGGGGGCTAATGGGCCTTGTTGGGCCATAAGGGAAAGAGAGAGGGGCCAGCCTAGGGCAGGAAGCGCGCCCCTCCCCTCTGGTCCGAATTGGACTAGGAGAGGGGGGCGGCGCCCCCCTTTCCTTCTCTTTCTCTCCCTTCCTTTCCCCCTCCTAGTAGGAGTAGGAAAGAGGGGAATCCTACTCCTACTAGGAGGAGGATTCCTCCTCCTGGCGCACCAACAAGGGCCGGCCGGCCTCCCCCTTGATCCTTTATATACAGGGGTAGGGGCACCTCTAGACACACAAGTTGATCACAAAGATCTCTCCTTGTCGTGTGCGGTGCCCCCCTCCATGATAATCCACCTCGATCATACTGTAGCGGTGCTTAGGCAAAGCCCTGCCACGGTAGCTTCATCAACATCGTCATCACGCCATCATGCTGATGAAACTCTCCCCGAGCTCTACTGGATCGTGAGTTCGCAGGACGTCACCGAGCTGAACGTGTGCTGAACGCAGAGGTGCCATACATTCGGTACTGAGGATCGGTCGATCATGAAGACGTACGACTACATCAACGGCGTTGTCATAACGCTTTCGCTTAGTGGTCTACGAGGGTACGTGGACGACACTCTTCCCTCTCGTTGCTATGCATCACCATGATCCTGCGTGTGAGTAGAATTTTTTTCGAAATTACTACGTTCCCCAACAACTTTGTTGAACACCTTGACATCTTTCCGAATAACCGAACAACGGGTAGCCCAGCCGAAAGCCCAACTCGTACCCAACCAGCAGCAAGCCCAGGTAACCCGGGAGGAAACCCAGAAGATGACCTCGCAACTTCCGCAATAGCAAGAGGCGAGTCAGGCAGCCCGGGACGCGGCCACCCTCCTCCAGAAAGACCTCAGCCAACGCCAAGAACAAACATGATAAGCTCCAGGTTCAGAAGAGCACCTTGGCCAAGGACCTAAAGAAGGTCTAAAAGGGTAGGAAGGAGGCCAAGTTGCACGTGCAGAATGCCGAGGAGGGTGAGGGAGTCCTGGACTAAGGGGTCCTCGAGCATCCGGCCTGTTATCCATGGGACGGACTGATGGGCTGTGAAGACATGAAGGCCGAAGACTGCACCGTGTCCGGATTGGACTCTACTTGACGTGGAAGGCAAGCTTGGCGACCGAAGATTCCTTCTTATGTAAACGACTCCATGTAAACCGTACATCCCCTCGGTGTCTACATAAACCGAAGGGGATAGTCCGGAAAGGACAACACATATACTCATTACCATATTCACATAGGCTAGACTTCTAGGGTTTAGCCATTATGATCCCGTGGTAGATCAACTCTTGTAATACTCATATTCATCAAGATCAATCAAGCAGGAAGTAGGGTATTACCTCCATAGAGAGGGCCCGAACCTGGGTAAACATCGAGTCCCCCGTCTCCTGTTACCATCGATCCTAGACGTACAGTTCGGGACCCCCTACCCGAGATCCGCCGGTTTTGACACCGACATTGGTGCTTTCATTGAGAGTTCCACTGTGCCATCAACAAAAGGTTCGATGGCCCCTTCAATCGTCAATAATGACGATGTCCATGGGGAACCTTCCTCCCCGGACTGATCTTCATATTCGGCGGCTTCGTACTGCGGGCCAACTCGCTTGGCCATCTGGAGCAGATCGACACCTACGCCCCTGGCCATCAGGTCAGATTCGGAAGTTTCAAATACATCATGGATATCTGTGGAGACTTGATCTTCGAGGGATTTGAGCCCGTGGCAATCGCTCCCCCTCATCTCGATGAACGTGACTTAAATCTGTCATCGGATCACACCCAGGAGATGGTTCCTTCGGCGGAAACGACCTTAGAGTCAAAGTAGACCGAGCCATCCGAGCCCGCGAAGTCCGCGGCATTGGAGCCGCACATGGACTCAACACCCTGCAATATTCGCTTTAGTGGAACTTCGGACTCGTCTTCGGCTATAAGTTCCGGACTGTGTACACCCGCGGACACCGAGCTAGATCGGTTATCGATCTTCGAGTTCAGCGCCGCTGACGTTTTCCAGCACTCACCTTCCGGTGACGTGCTAAAATCTTTAAAGAATTTGTCCTTGGAGAAGGACTCACAGCCGAACTATATTCGGTTCGAGCTAGAGGCGAACGATGAGGAATTTTGCTTCCCACCCGCCACCCACTTCATAGCCATCATCGATGACTTAACCGACGTGCTTGACTACAGCTCCGAAGACATCGACGATATGGATGGCGATGCCAACAAGGAACAGGGCCAAGACCTGCCATTTACTGGATGCTGTACGGCCACCTCTTCATATGACGTGTACATGGTTGATACACTTAAAGGATCTGGCGACGACAAAGAAGAGCCAGACGCGAATAAAACATCTGAGATGCAGTCCCAGCGCCGGCACCCCAAACGCCGCTCTAAGCCTCGACGCTCAAAAGATGGCAACATCGGCACCACTCCGGGCGGCGCCGAAAACAACGAAGACCCTATCGGAGCTACATCTGAACAGGAGGAACAAGACAAAGGGCAAGATAACCCTGATGAACAGGCCACAGAAGATGACCCGGAGGACGATAGTTACCGTCCACCCTCCGAGGAGGAGACAAGCCTCGGCAACAACGATTTCATCGTGCCTGAGGATCCTCTGGAGCAGGAGCACTTCAAGCTACAGCTCATAGCCACTACAAGGAGCCTGAAAATGAAACAGCAGTAGCTTCAAGCCGACAAGATCCGCTCGTTGACAGATGGATTGACGTCCTGACAGCTGAAGAATATGGCCTCAAGCGCCCAGCCAAGAGCTACCCAAAACGCAGACTGCTACCTCAGTTCAATGAGGAGGCACCAAATCCCATACCTCCCTCACGCAATGCGGACCGACCACCACCTGGTCGGGATAGAGCGGCGGACCGGCCACCCCGCAGCCGGGATAAAACAAGAACCCAAGCCGAACAGTAGCCCGCCCCACCGCCTCGCAAAAACAGGGACAGACCAGCTCGGGACCATACGTACAACCTTCGGCGGACCCTGGACAGTAGAGCAGGACATACAAGATCGATCTACAGATCACGAGGACGTGCCTCAAGGCACGACGACGACTACCTATTCGGACGTGACAAACCCAACCACGCCCGGGCCGAATACCATAGGCAGACTCCATCAGAGCTACGCCGCGATGCGGCCCGGTACAGAGGTGCCGCACACCCTCTCTGCTTCACAGATGAAGTACTGGATCACGAATTCCCCGAGGGGTTCAAGCCTGTCAATATCGAATCATACGACGGCACAACCGATCCCGCAGTATGGATCGAGGATTTTATTCTTCAGATACACATGGCCCGAGGAGATGACCTCCATGCCATCAAATACCTCCCATTAAAGCTCAAAGGACCAGCTCGACACTGGCTAAATAGTCTGCCTAAGAATTCCATCGGCAGCTGGGAGGACTTGGAAGAGGCCTTCCTCGACAACTTCCAAGGTACATATGTCCGGCCACCCGACGCCGATGACTTAAGCCACATAGTTCAACAATCTGGAGAATCAACCAGAAAATTCTAGACTAGGTTTCTAACCAAAAAGAACCAGATCGTCGACTGTCCGGACGCTGAAGCCCTAGCGTCCTTTAAGCATATCATCCGGGACGAATGGCTTGCCCGCCACCTCGGCCAGGAAAAGCCGAGATCTATGGCATTCCTCACGGCACTTATGACCCGCTTTTGCATGGGAGAGGATAGTTGGCTGGCTCGCAGTACAAACACAGCCAACGAAAGAGGCCCCTCCGAGGCCAAAAACAGCACCAGCAAGCTCCGGCGCAACAGACACATACGCCGAAGCAATGGAGATAACTCCGATGACACTACAGTTCATGCCGGATTCAGTGGCTCCAAGTCCGGCCAGCGAAAGAAGCCCTATAAAAGGAGCAGCGGAGGACCATCCAGCTTGGACCGCATACTCGATCGTCCTTGCCAGATACATGCACTAGTAGAAAACAGGGCTTTGGTCACGGGGCAATATTCACATTAGTCCCGGTTCAGTCATGAACCGGGACTAATGTGAGCATTGGTCCCGGTTCGTATGGCTAAGGCATTAGTCCCGGTTCACCTGAGCCTTTTAGTCCCGGTTTGAGACACGAACCGAGACTAAAGGGTGCGATGCCCTTTAGTCCCGGTTTGTGTCTCAAACCGGGACTAAAGATTAGACCTTTAGTCCCGGTTTGAGACACGAACCAGGACTAAAGGGTGCGATGCCCTTTAGTCCCGGTTTGTGTCTCAAACCGGGACTAAAGGTCCCATTTTCAAACTCTACCCCCACCCCTCCTGTGGATTGCCTTTTTTGTTTTGAAAAAATCAAAAGAAAATGATAAAAACTTCAAAAAATAAAATCCTTCGAGTGGTAGTTATATTACTACATCTACTAGTTAGGAAAATTTAAAAACTTAAATTTGGACATGTTTAAGAAAAAATGTAGGGAAAATGTAAAATGGCTATAACTTTTGCATGCGATGTTAGAAAAAACGTATACATATCAAAATGTTCAGCACGAAAATCTGCATCCGATTTTGACAGCTTACGGCCTGTTTGCAAATTTTTAGAATCCTCAAATTCTAAAAGGAAAAAAAGTTATGCTCAAATTTCATTTTTTTTGAATTTTTGTTAAATCTGGTCAAACTATGGTCAAACTACTTATTCAAGAAGTATTAGTGTTACTAAATAATTATTCAAGAATATTAGTGTTACTAAATAATTATTTCAGTTTTTTTGAATTTTGGTCAAATCTGGTCAAACTATGGTCAAACTATGGTCAAACAATGGTCAAACTACTTACTCAAGAAATATTAGTGTTACTAAATAATTATTTCAGTTTTTTTGTATTTTGGTCAAATCTGGTCAAACATTGGTCAAACTATGGTCAAACTGTGGTCAAACTATGGTCAAACTACTTATTCAAGAAATATTAGTGTTACTAAATAATTATTGTTTTTTAGAACAATAGTTTCAAACTCAAACAGTGAAATGTGTGACTTCATGCTCAAGCTAAATTCCTCAGGGTTAATAGGATTGACATCTTACTATTGTCAGAAAAACAACAAGTGCAGACTTGGAAACGAGGGAGAATAGAACCGGAAGTTAAGCGTGCTCAGGCTGGAGTAGTGAGAGGATGGGTGACCGTCCGGGAAGTTAGATGATTTGGAATGATGAGGGGTGATTAGAGATTAGAGGTTAAATTGAGTAGTGATGAGGGGTATTAGAGATTAGAGGTTAAAATAATTTAGAAATTTGAAAATAAAAAAATTCAAAAAAAATTCAAAAAAATCATAAAATTTCCTTTAGTACCGGTTGGTGTTACCAACCGGGACTAAAGGTGTACCTCCAGGCAGCGGCCACGTGGAGGGCCTTTAGTCCCGGTTCGTATAAGAACCGGGACTAAAGGGGGGGGGCTTTAGTACCGACCCTTTAGTCCCGGTTCCAGAACCGGGACTAAAGGCCCTTATGAACCGGGACTAAAGGCCCCTTTTCTACTAGTGATGGCACCCCAGACAAACCGGCCAACCATACTAACAGAGATTGTCGGGTCTTTAAACAAGCCAGCAAGGTCAACAGCAAAAACAAGGAAGGAGAATCACAGAGCGAGAACGATGATGAGGAGCCCCGGCAGCCGAACACTAGGGAGCAAAAGAAATTTCCCCCTCAAGTCAAGATGGTGAACATGATATACGCCACACACATCCCCAAAAGGGAGCGCAAGCACGCACTTAGGGACGTCTATGCATTAGAGCCAGTCGCCCCGAAATTCAATATGTGGTTGTCACTTCCGATCACCTTTGACCGCCGAGACCATCCAACCAGCATCCGCCACGACGGTTCAGCCACACTGGACCTCAACCCAATCATCGACGGATTTCACCTGACACGAGTCCTAATGGACGGTGGTAGCAGCCTCAACCTGCTCTATCAGGATATAGTACGTAAAATGAGCATCGACCCCTCATGGGTCAAGCCCATGAAGACTGCTTTTAAAGGAGTCATACCAGGCGTAGAGGCCCGTTGTACGGGCTCAGTAACGCTGGAGGTAGTATTCGGTTCCCCAGATAACTTCCGAAGTGAAGAACTAATCTTCGATATCGTCCCATTTCGCAGCGGCTATCATGCCCTGCTTGGACGAACCGCATTCGCTAGATTCAATGCGGTGCCACATTACGCTTATCTCAAGCTCAAGATGCCCGATCCACGTGGCATCATTACAGTAAATGGAAACACGGAACGCTCCCTCCGTACAGAGGAGCACACTGCCGCCCTAGCAGCAGAAGTACAGAGCGGCCTTCTCAAGCAGCATTATAATCCGGCTACCGAGCCCCTGGACATCATCAAGAGGGTCCAGACCACACTGCAGCAGGACAGCTCGGCTCGTCAAGAGCCGAATTAGCAATTTGACCTCTGTCCCAGCCCCGATGAGGCAATGTCACTAATACCGCGCGCACATAAACTACGCACTCAAAACCCCATGGGAATTGACGGAGGCATAACTCGTTTGCGATCCACTGTGCAGCTCGACCGACCCTGGGATTCGCACGCTTTTACTTTTCCTTTTTACGGGTTTTCTTCTCTTTTGGAGGTCTATAAGGACAACCCGCCGGCAGAACACACCAAGGAGGCAAGGAGCTCTGGCTTACAAGGGAATCCCTAGGTGGTCTCTACTAAACGATTGCCATACTTGCTTTTCATACCCGCACGTAGCTCGCCCTTGGTTGCGGCATGTTAAATAGCCCTACTTGCTTATCGCATTACTTGTACAAAGTACGCCTTGACGTACTAGTTACATCACAATGGTGAATACACGGTAGTGTCAGCTTATTATTTCATTTTTTCCGTTTACTCACCTCGATATTAATTACTCACTGCACACGTACATCATGGTACATATTACTATGCCAGGGGCTTCATTACACCCAACACTATGGCAATAAAAAGTCCGAACACTTTTATAGTACAGTTCGGCGCCCTGAACTTATAGCATTATATGCATCGGCTCCGAATCATGTCTTTGGTCAATAGTTGGGTTGCCCGGCTCCTGTGCTTGCTACCTTACGTTCCGCTATATCGCCTAGGGTAGTAAAGGGAGAACTATTACGATTGTGTCCAGGTTCTTCCAGACGAGCACCTCAGTAGAGAAAGCCGAAAACTGACTGTCATGATGCGGCGAGAGCCGGTCTGCTGTTCGAGAGGTTCCGAATCGTTAGAGATTCTTTTCCACTTCTTGCGAAGAATCGGTTCCCCCGATTAGGCGTGCATAGCGCCCCTAGTTCGGTCTTCCGAATACCAGGGGCTTCGCCAGCTTTCTTAATTGTCAAACTCCTATGGCTAAGTGAGGGCGGTAAAGGCCGCATAGTCTGATTGCCTTGTTCGTTGCACTAAACACCTCCTTTAAGGACCAGAATGTGGAGTAAAGAGTGTTTAGATTTATCCCTAACACCCCCGTACTATCTACGTGGGGGCAGAAGCCGACGACTGGTCAACCCTCAGAGTTAATAAACGGTCGCACAGGAGGTAAATTTAAATCATAAGCATTATACTACATAACATCATTATTCCACATTACAGGACAGGATAATACAAATGTTCTCATGGGAATATAACATCCTTCGAACATTGCTCCGCCACAAGGCGGGACCCCTCCAGGACACCATCAAAATAGAGCTCGGGTCGACGATGCTCCTTGCCCTCCGGCGGCCCCTTGGTCATCAGCTTCTTGGCATCCAACTTTGCACAATGCGTCTTGACGCGGGCAAATGCCATACGTGCACCTTCAATACAGACCGACCGCTTCACGGTTTCAAGCCGCAGATAGGCACTTACAAGCCGTTGAACAAGTCCAAAGTAGCTGCTAGGTATAGGCTCGGATGGCCAAAGTCGGACTATCAGGTCCTTCATGGCTAGATCTGCCGACCTATGCAGCTCGACCAACTTCTTCAGCTGGTTGCTGAAGGGCACCGGATGTTCAGGTCCAAGATATTGGGACCAGAACAGCTTCTCCGTAGACATCCCTTCTTCGGCTCTATAATACTCGGCAGCATCTGATATACTGCGTGGCAGATCCGTAAACGCCCCTGGAAAACCCAAATTCGGATAAGTACAAGGTACGTTTCTTTTACATACTTGCTTTGCATGGAGAAAGACTTACCCGCCGCAATGTTCTTGGCCGCCTGAATTTCCTGGAGGGCGTTCTGGGCTTCAGCTCGTGCGTTATGTGCGTTCTGGCGGGCCTTCTCCAGTTCAGACTCTTGCGCCTTACAATCGCGCTCCAAGGACTCAAATCTCTCTATCACGCCCTGGAGCTGTTGCTGCGCCTCGTCAACCTAGGCCTCGTGCTTCTCGCACGCGGTGCATTCCTTGGCCGCTTTGTCCTCGGCCTCGGCTAACGCCTTCTTGAGGGCGGCCACCTCGGTCGTGGCCCCTAATAAAGTTTATGACACTTTAGTCCGGACGGACTATTCATTTTTTCTTAAAATATACCTGCAGGTTACGGCATACCTTGGCTATCCTCCAGCTGCTTTTTCACGAGGCTGAGTTCCTCCTCGACCCGCTCCAATTTCTGCTTCAGTCGGGAAACCTCCGTAGCATGAGCGGTGGCAGCCTGTAGCGATACCTGCTTATTCACATAGACAACTTATGTTAGACTCCTGCGATATTTCTTCTCGATCCTCTGTTCAGCTTTTTCTTCCCGAACACCAAATAGAGCATCAGGGGCTACTGTCTATACTGTGATATTCTTCCTACAATTGCATTACTTACCTCAAAGCCTGATAGAAGGCTAGTGCAGACTTCGATCAGTCTGTTCTTGACGAATTGAGCCTTCTCTATTACCATGCCCATAAGGGCATGAAAGGATCGAGAAGAGGTGTCTAGAGGGGGGGTGATTAGACACTAAGTGCCAAAAGTTGCAGTTTTTAATATTCTTAAGTTTAAGTGGAGTTTAAGCACAAGTTTAACAAACACAATACATATCAAGCAAGCATGCAATGAGTATATGAGCAGCGGAAGGTAAAGCATGCAACTTGCAAGAATGTAGAGAGAAGGGTTTGGAGTATTCAAACGCAATTGGATACACGGATGTTTTTGTCGTGGTTCCGATAGGTGGTGCTATCGTACATCGACGTTGATGAAGACTTCAACCCACGGAGGGTAACGGTTGCGCGAGTCCACGAAGGGCTCCACCCACGAAGGGTCCACAAAGAAGCAACCTTGTTTATTCCATCACCGCCGTCGCCCACGAAGGACTTGCCTCACTAGCGGTAGATCTTCACGAAGTAGGTGATCTCCTTGCCCTTACAAACTCCTTGGTTCAACTCCACAATCTTGTTGGAGGCTCCCAAGTGACACCTAGCCAATCTAGGAGACACCACTCTCCAAGAAGTAACAAATGGTGTGTTGATGATGAACTCCTTGCTCTTGTGCTTCAAATGATAGTCTCCCCAACACTCAACTCTCTCTCACAGGATTTGGATTTGGTGGAAAGAAGATTTGAGTGGAAAGCAACTTGGAAAAGGCTAGAGATCAAGATTCATATGGTTGGAATGGAATATCTTGACCTCAACACAAGTGTAGGTGGTTCTCTCTTAGAAAATGTGTATTGGAAGTGTAGGTATGTTCTGATGGATCTCTTCACGAATGAAGAGTGGGTGGAGGGGTATATATAGCCTCCACACAAAATCTAACCGTTACACACAATTTGCCAAACTCGGTGGGACCGAATGGTTAAACTCGGTCGGACCGATTCAGCAAACCTAGTGACCGTTAGGATTTTCGGTGGGACTGAGATGCAACTCGGTAGGACCGATATGGTTAGGGTTAGGGCATAACTAATCTCGGTGTGACCGATTACACAAACTCGGTGGGACCGATTTTGGTAATAAGCTAACTAGAGAGTTGGTCAGGCAAACTCGGTGAGACTGATTACACAAACTCGGTGGGTCCGATTTTGGTAATAAGCTAACCAGAGGGTTTGCATTGTAATATCGGTAGTACCGATTGCTCAAACTCGGTGAGACCGATTTTGGTAATGGACATACACAGAGAGATTACAATCCCATCTCGGTGAGACCGAGATCCCTATCGGTGAAACCGATTTGCTAGGGTTTGTGGCAGTGGCTATGACATCTGAAACTCGGTGGCGCCGGATAGATAGAATCGGTGGGGCCGAGTTTGACTTTTGGTTTAGGTCATATGTGGATGTGGGAAGGTAGTTGAGGGTTTTGGAGCATATCACTAAGCACTTTGAGCAAGCAAGCCATTAAGCAACACCTCATCCCCTCTTGATAGTATTGGCTTTTCCTATAGACTCAATGTGATCTTGGATCACTAAAATAGAAAATGTAGAGTCTTATCTTGAAGCTTGAGCCAATCCTTTGTCCTTAGCATCTGGAAGGGGTTCCACATCCTCTAGTCCATGCCACTCCATTGTTGAACTTATCTGAAACATACTAGGTAAAAGTGTTAGTCCAACAAGAGATATGTTGAAATTAATTACCAAAACCACCCAGTGAGCACTTGTGCTTTCAGGGCACGGTTTTCATTCACGATAGAGGCGCCTCGTAGCGCCTCCAGTAGATTGTCCGATGCCTCTGGTTGGGCAGAGGTCACTGGCGGAACAGGCACGTTACCTCCTTGGGGGAATGCCGATCGCTGGACCTCGGAGCTGTGTAAATCTCCGGAGTAGTATCCGGCCGAGGCCCGAAGGGAACTCGGGCCCCATCACCAGTCCCTGGGGGAACTTCCTCCCCCATGTGTCCGGCGGCCGAGGAGTCATCCTGGGACGTCACCCCGATGATCTCCGGACCCCCC